>NC_089155.1:8813651-9134439 GCF_009819655.1 Sylvia atricapilla | reverse complement strand
TACAGAAATCACCTAATATGATGTGTCAGATCTCTTGCATTCAGATGGGAAAAAAAAAAAAAAAAGGCAAAAGCAAGAGAGAGGAGGAGGTGGTATGTGCACATGACAGAATTTGTCAGGAGTTTGTTCATCAGCTCACAGAGAGAGGACTTCTATCCCATGCTTGCAAATCGGCAATTTCCATTTTCAAGGGGTTACTTGTAGGGTGGCACCCTCATAAAAGACATCCCATGAGGTCCTGCAGCAGGAGAAGTTGTGCAGTGCCCATGCCAAGGCACAGGGATGCCAGATCCAGGGGCAGCACAGTTGTAGGCTTGGAGCAAAAGGCACAAAGAGCTGGCACCCAAGTGTCTGCAAACAAATTAAAGCAGGGAGAAGGGAGGTGGAACTGGGATGGAGCAAAGCAGCACTGCAAACTGGCCAGTGAAAGCAGGAGGACATGGGGGCTGTTCTCCTGGGCTGTCTGGCAGTTTTCTGCTCTAAATTCTGCTGGCAGCACAAACCCTCCCACCCAAGGCTGCCCCTTTTCCCAGTGCGAGTGACAGCCAGCAAAGTCAGACATTTCCATGTCAGATCCTGAAGCAAAACCTTGCCACTGGAAACCTGTCATTCCACAGCTACACTCAGGTGCAGGCCCCAGAGACAGAAAAGCTTTTGGCATCGTTACAGGAAAAGATCTGGAAGTGCTGTAGGAAGTTACATCCCAATTAGCTTCACGTAAAGGTGGGGTAAGCATTACAAAGCATTTAAAAGATCAAATGCAAAAGCACAGCTTGAGTAATAGGGACCAAGGTGATTTCAGCAAGGAACAGTTGTGGTTAATCTGGTGGAGCTCTTTGAGGCTGGAACCGCTGCAGCAGCCAAAGGGGAGGGAACAGCACAGCACAATTAGGTTTGCAGCATGCAGTGGACAAGGCTTTGCAAAAGAAGCTAATGACTGAGATGTGGAGTCCCAGAATAAGTGGATGTGCTGTGGCTTAATGCTCTGGAAATTACCCAGAAACAAAGATGCAAGCAGGAAGGTATTAATGGAAGCCTTCTGTGTCAGAAGGAAATGATTCCAGGGATGCAGCAGTGCAGCCAGCTTGTCTGGAGCAGAACAAAAGGCAGGGAGGGAGAACAGAGCTTCGCAGGGCAGGGGGCTGCATTTCAATCCTGAACATCATATCCCATTATCCCATGTCCCCTCATACTCCAAATCGACAATTCTTTTTTTTTTTTTTTTTTTTTTTTTTTTTTTTAAACAGAGCTGTTTGAACTTTGCTTTATTGTATTTTTTCCATGATTTTTTTTCCTTCTCTAACAGTGATTTGTTGTTGTTGTTTTTGTTTTTTGTTTTGGGTGGTGGGATTTTTTTTTTTTTGCTTTGTTGTTGTTTTTTTTTTTTTTTTTTTTTTTTTTTTTTTGTCTGGGTTTTTTTTAAAATTGTTGTTGTTGTTTAAAAAAAAAAAAAAAAAAAAAAAACAGAAACTACTTTCAGAACAAACTGTGCCAGCAGCACCCACAGGCCCCATCAGTGTGGGGATGGAACAGTTGCATGGCTGTGATCACTTCCTATACTTGGAAGGCCAAGCATGAGCTATGCCAGATGGTGCCAACTGGGAGTTACATTCCCCATATCCTTCCCTGCATTCTGCAAATCTGCAGAGAAATGGGAATGGCAGGTGAGGAACAGAAAAGCCTCATTTTGTACCCTTAGGTTTGGTAAGAGCCTTGCAATGCAATAATCTGACACATGTAAAAACAAATTCCAAGCAAATGGCACCTAAGAACCATCTCAATTCCCAAGAATTCTCAGCAGCCTGAGAGCAGGGACTTAAGAGAATACTCCAACATGACTAAGACTGGAGCTCAGCTTTTAGCTCTAGTCCTTGAATTCACTGCTTGGTTGTAATTCTCACAAGCCAGGCTGATTCTCAGCTCGAGCTACACCCCTGCAAAAGCCCCAGTCTGAGGGGTTCCCACCTTGTGGGGGTCACATCCAGAGGTCAGAGCTGAGCATGGCATAACCTCAGGAGAAGAAAACAAAGGGTAAAATATTCTTGGCTCCTGAAGCACTCAGCCCACAGGGAACAGAAACCCAGCCTGACCTGAGAGCAGCAGAGCACACACAGGTTAAGGAATCTGTTGGCCAGAGGAGGATGCAAAGCACTCTGAGGGGTCAGCACACTCATACAGTTCACCACAAACCAGTTTATTTCCACTTCTCCACTCAACAGAACTCTGGGAACAATTTACCAACTACATCACATGATCTCAGAGTGATCCACATAAACCTGTACATTTAAACCAATTTAAAGGCATCCTAAATACGCAGTTGGACCTATGGAAAGAGCCAATGCCCTGCCCAGTTCTTAGGCTCATCAAACTGAGCTCTGCTGATGGCCACTGAAATGGCAAGGCTGTTAACTCCAGCAGCAGCACCAAATTAGCACCATGGAGATGATCAGGATCTCTGCAGTTGGCTTCTTGGCATGGAGCTTGCTATTACATTTCCTCCAGCTTTGCTAATTCTGATCCTTTACCCTCCACTAGCTGTGCTAACTGTGCAGCCTGGGGTGTAGATCCAATCACTGAAATAAGGTATTTGGGGTTTTATAGTTAGAGTTCAATTAAAAAACAAAGTATGGGCAGGATTGTAATGGAGAGGGGAGCAGCTCTGTGACAGAGCCTGTGCTGTAAGCCAGTGTTGCTACTGGAGAAAAGATAACACTGAATAAAATCCTTATTTTATCAGCACTTTTACACTGTAAAAGAATTGCAGAGCTCCCCACACCCATCGCTTTTTTATTTATTGGCAAGTTGTTGCAGGAAGGAGAACCCACCCTTGCAGAATCCCTTTGTTGGGCTGGAACCACCCAACGTGGGATGTGCTTTCACAGCACGGGCACCTGGGCAGGCATCACACCAGACCAACTGTCTGACAAAAGCTGTGAAAAAGGGGCTGCTTTTCCTGGTTTGCATCTCTGAGAACAGTCTCTGATGTACACTGAGCCTTCCAGACCTCCTACCTCCCCTGCTATTTCATTTTGTTGTTAATCATCCCAGTTTCCTCTTTGTTAGCATCATTAATACCTTTAATGCATTCTTATAAAAAGCACAGTGAGATTGCCAGCTAGTGGAAATCAGCAGCATCTGGGGCTGTGCCAATTCCCTTCAGCTCAGACACACAGTGATAGTTACCACCTTCCCATTTGTGTGAAGAAAAAGCCATCACTATTTGTCCGTGCACGTCTCCTCTTGGAAGCAAATTCATGTATGTGTGTGCACAAATGTAATGTACACACTGATATACATAAGGCTGTTATACAGCAGAAAAATCCCAGTGTTTATTCCAGAGTGTGATTTATTTGAGAAACTAATGGCTTATTACATGCAGAATGCTCTTGCTCTACTGAGGATGAGAAGAGCCTTGGAGAACTAAGTCTGAGAAAACTGCAGAAGTAACTACATTGGAAAGGATGACATTAGATCACAAAGAAAATCCATTTTAACTATCCAGGACTCTGAGCCTGTGTTTGTACAACATTTCCTGTGGGCAGAGGTGTCAGAGTGGTCCTGCCTGTAAACCTCCTTTTCTCTGTGCTGTAACTAATCTTTCCAACAGACTGAACGCTCGCTGCAGTCACCAGCCTAGCGATGCTTTGTGCCTCCGGACAAACCTCAGCAGACTGACTAATGGCACAGCTGGGACCCTGGGAATAATTCAAACACCACCTTTATTGCTCCATGAGCCACAACTGAGGGATGCTGCAGCAGCCACAAGCCTCTCAGGAAAGCCCAAGCAGGCTCCTCGCTGCAGGAGTGCTGGGGAAGCTGATGACAGCACATACTGTGCACCACGTGTTTTCCCTCCCCTCCTCCTGCCTTCCCATTTATCTCTAACATAACCACACCCTCACACTTTAAAAACAAATAAGAACAAAACCCGCAGGGTTGTTTTTACATTTGCCACCTTCCCCCTTCCCTGTGCTCAGGTTTCTCTTCCCTGGCCCCCTCGGGATCCCTCAGGCTCCACTTGTAGCACAACTTTCCACTGCTAATGACCTCCATGCTCGGAGTATTTCCGAGCTAAAACCTGCATCTGTTCACTGACTGAAAAGCACAGCTCCATAAATGCCTGGTGTGTTTTTACTCACTCCCTTCATCACCTCAGTGAGCCACTCACTTGGTGCAGCGTCAGCCCATCAGGAGGAGGTGAGAGGGAAAGGGGCTCTGGGTTCTCTGGAGTCCCAACACAGGTCACAGTCCCCAGAGAAGACTATTTTGAATATTTCAGAGGATGGTTGTGCCTCACAACCCACTCTCACATCACCAGGAGGCTTTTGGAATTCAACAAGAGGAACCTTGGCAATTTATGATCTGCAGGTTCACATTTTTGCTTGTATTTATTATTTAAAATAAACTCCTATGGATAAATAAATTTTAAAAGTCTGTCTAAAGATCACCCCATCTACTGGTCCTTCATTAACACCCTCCTCTTCATCTTCCACTACCATGTTCTTTGAAATAACTGAATTAGCAACTTGCAGTATTTCCCCTTCCTCAGCAAGGTCAGTAAGTTCAGGAAAAATCTGAAATTGTATCTGGCTCATAAAATTACTCTTCTTCCCCACCTACTATTTTACTCACTACGGGGAGATTACATTTCCCATGGGGGCTCATTAGTGCTGCTCTTTCCTCAGCATCAGGAAATCTTTTGGAGTTGTCTTTACTCCCAGTTGATAAAAATTGCTCTTTATTCCTTCTCTCAACTCCCTGACCATGACTCCCTGGTTCTGAAGTGGCATTTTCAGAAAGACAAAGATTTTGGACCAAAAATCCCCACCATGCTTCTAACCTCGATGCTGCTGCTGAGTGGATGAATGAGCTGTCAACTTCTGCAAATCAAGCATTCGGCCAAGGCACACTGAAAGATTGTTCTTTAAGACATTGACAGGTTAAAACTAGGAATTCTTGTTCCCTGTCAAAGCAAACAAGGAATTACTGTGGTTATAATGTTTTGGCTGTAATTTCTCCTTTACAGAGGTCAAATATATGAAACCGGAGGACACGAAGCAGTGTGCCTTGCTTTCCTTTTTGAAATGCTGCCCACCAATGATACAACACACAGCTACACCTCTGTTATTGGTTCTTTTGTTCCAAATTTCTGGTGGCTGATCTAAAATTAGTGGAAAAAAACCCATAAATCCCTCAACACTGTGAAATAAGACAGCTCAGTTAAGCAGGTACTACATATAAAAAGCAGGGCACAACAACAGTGAATTTGGTGTGATTGTCTGACCATCCAACTGCTGCCAACAGTTCAATTTCAGTACACCACAAAGGAGTATTTTGATTCAAAAGGGGATCTCTCAAAGTGACACAGAGTGAGGACTGAAAAGGATAAACTATGAGAAAAATCTCAACATTTTGCCAGTGGTTAAGAAATAAAAGATGCTTTGATACCTCAGAATCTACTTCTGTTCCAGAAATGGGGTCCTCACCACTAACTGCTCCTTCCTGACTCCTCCAGAGCCTCCATGCTCAGCCTTTTTTTGGCTCCTATCCCTGGCCTCTGCTCTACCTTAGAGCACCTGTGGGAAAGTACAAAACAGCTCCTTTAAGGATTAAACATGAACTCTTTAAACAAAGGGTTCAAAACTCCTCTGCAATGGCAGAGTTTTGTTATCAGTCCTACCCTGCACAAACCTTCCAGCCTTTGTCCTACCCCAGCCCTGAGCAGCAGAGCTGGGAAGGATCTCAGCTTTCCTGGATCTCAGAGCACCTTTCAGAGAGGCTTAGCACGAGCTAAGGATTGGAACAAAGGTCTAGAAACTCTACAGAGAGTTGCACTTAAAAATGTGAATTTTCATGCCAGGTAACAAATATCACCACTGTATTTATTAAATACAGGGTGGTGTTTGTTACCTGACATGAAAATATCAAAAGCATCTTGTCTTTTCACCAGTTTTTCAAGGGCCCTGGATAATCAGCCTTTTTTACAAGTGGCCAAAAGCTTCTGCTGACAGTTTTTGACACTATAAGCAGAAGCTTTTTGCAGATATTTGAGTTCTTCCCCCAACAAATCAGACTATTTGCACTCACATAAATGTATACTGCCAATATTTTACAAATTTGTGTTGAACAGATTTGTATTGGAAAAGGATTTTCATACACACCAAGTGGACTAAGAAAGCCGAACAGTCTCCATAAATCCCCAGACTTTCCAAAATCCATTATTCCCTGAATGGGCTGATTGTCCACAAAGGGGGTGAAGATGAAGCCACTCTCCACCACTAAGTTCAACTCCAAACTTGCTAAACCTGAGCCCACTGCAGGGGATGTGCAGTTTTGAATTAAAAAGTGACTCTTCCTCCAGGTGTAGACAATGATCTGATTTGCTGCTTCTGACCCTAATGACTCCCAGTTCTCCAAAGTTTTATCAGAACTGACTAAACACTACTTCAGCAAAGTGCCTTCAGCTGCAAGAACCTGAACATTCCATTTCTCTGCCATCAAGCTGAAATGTGTTGTCACAAGAGAGCAGCAGCAGCAGCAGGAACAGTTCCTACTCCATCAGTGGTTTCTAACTCAGGAGGGTTTGCAGAGCACAACTTCCAGGGAGATGCTGAGCTATCCTAGACCTGAAACGTTATCAAGAATCAAATTGCTCAAGTTACAATTTGCAGACCCACAGAGCAAAGCATAGAAATCAAAGTATATATAAATAATGGAAAAAAGCTCCCTAATAATACCTGTACTTTACTGATAAAAATTATTTTCTTCCTATTCTCACCTATCCAGATGGTGAGGAGGGGAGAAATATTTAAGGAGGTTGTTTGCAATATGTATTACTGCCCAAGGCACTGCATTAATAATCTAAAAATACCTGGAGAGTGTATATTTGGTAAAACAAGTATTTACACCTCTTTTCCACTGTCTTCATTATTGAAAGAACAGCAAAACACCAGATCCTACTGATTTAACAGCAGTTGGACATTAGAAATGCATTTGGTGAAGACTTTACTGTCTGTCTGTTGTCATGGTAACATCCCAGGTAAAAATAATTTCTTGAATAACTTATAAACAGACAGATGGCATAAAACCTCCCACGCTCTCCAAATTGAAGAATATTCAGTAAAAGACAGTGTTGATGCCAGTTCCATGAAGTCCTGCATGTTGAAGAAGGCACATTTCCAAGGTCTTGCTTGTGCTGGCAAGAAACTCACCTCAGAACATGAACAAAAGGGAGATCAGGGATGCTACCGGAAGTGAAATGAGGAGACACAAGTCAAGTCAGCACTCCTGTGTGCAGCATTTCCCAAGGGATTACAAAGGTGCCCTGAAATGATGATCCTACATTAAACAAGGAAATTAATCCCATATTGTACCAGGGAACAAAAGCTGTTCTTGGAACTGCTAAAGCCCTGCCCTGCTCATGCTCTGACAGGGAAATGAGAAACATCCCTGACTGCCACCACACTGCCCGTGCAATGCAGTGCTGCAAATGCAATAAGCACTTTGAAAGCTTTTTTTTAATCAGCATAAGCTTTCTCAAGACAGGAAAGTTGTGTAATTGATAATGTTCATACCCAAGGCATTTCCCTTCACCCTCACAATGGGTCAAAGCACCAAGAGATGTGAAGTGGGAAGTTGCACTGAGGGAATGATGTCAGCTATGGAAAGTCCATAGGGCTGGACCACGTTTCTTGTGAAATTCAAAATCTCCCTCTGCCAAGTCACAGCCCAATTAAGTCATTTCAACATTCTGACTCAACTCCCTTAATTCTAAAAATAGGCTGAACAAGAGCTGTTCCTTCTCAAAGGAGCTGTGGACAAGGAAGGCTGAAGCCAAGGCAGTGATCACAGCCACAGCCACAACCGCACTTACTCTGTTCTTGGGCAGGATCACAAATTCCAATTAAAAACCTGCACTTGCCCAAAAATAGCGAACAGCTTTCTCCTGAAATGAGCAGATGCTGAGCACTGTTGTCAGCAAGAGCCAGAGCTTTATCCAAGGGAAACAGATTGTTCAACATAAAGAATTCAAAGTAGCTGAGAGACCAGGAAAAGGAGCATTACATCAAAACACACTTCCCTCCATCAGATGTTTGTGCTTACTTTTGCATTTATCTGATATTTTAACTAAATTTCTCTTACTCCTCTCAGCTTCTTTTCTCAAGAGGTGCAGAAACCAGAAAAGGGCACTAACATTACATCAGTTAGTTTTCCTTTGATGGTTTTGTACTATCTCTGCATACAAGTTCCTTTTTTATGGCCACATCCATTGGAATTTCCATCTTCTCGGGGCAAATAAAATCCCTCATTATTAAAGAGGAAAAGCAAACCACTTACCCACTCTGTAGTCAGTCTAATGCTTAAAAATAAATACTGCTCTCTTTTTCACTGAGAGCTCACTAATACCCTTTGAGTAAATTCAAAAATACCTTTAAGCTCTCTGCAGAAATACCAAGTATTTTGTGAGGAAACACATCTTTGATTATCAACAGCAGTGTAAATGGTAAAAGAAAAAAAAAAAAAAAAAAAAAAAAAAAAAAAAAAAAAAAAAAAAAAAAAAAAAAAAAGAGAGAATTTTAGATTTTACATCCTCTTTTTCCATCTCCCCAAAATGAGAAGTAAAAAAATCAGTCTGGCCTTATGAGCACGATCTGTTACAAAGAGAAGTAACCTTGATTTTCTGTCTGCCTGTTTCTGCCCTCACATCTCAGTGTAGGTTTGACTTCAGAGTTTTCTCCACAAGCTCCCAGTGACAAACACAATCTCCATAAAGATTTAATTATTCAGTACTATTACTTTTGGTGTGACTACCTGCTAACAAAGAGGGTTTTTCCCCTCGTGATGCATATTCACAGCTTCAGAGCAGTGCAATGTGCCACCAACACCAATCATTAATTGAACCAGAGAAATAATTAAACTTTTAAATCAGCATTTGGTGCTGCCAGCTCCATTTGGCTTAAAAGTGAAAGGCAGCAGCATTACTGTCACACCCAAACTCCAGAAACATCAAGCAAAGTAACTCATTTTAAGGAGTGAGTTTAAGCACCAATTCCAAAAGCACAAAGGAACGTTCCTTTAGAACTATTACTTGGACTAAATAAAGAATAAGCAAGACTTGTGACATGAAGTTATTCTTCAAGAGACACTGGAAGAATGTTTCTTCCCCCTCACAGTGAAATGTGAACTCAGTGAAACACAAAAAGTGAGTCATCCCTTGGAATTGCAGTGGCAGGGGATTGAAATGCTGAAGGACCAGCAGGCAGCACTGCAGTTATCTGAGCACCCAACGTGCTTGTGATGAACAGGATTATTTTACCCACTGTTAAATCTTCTCCCACCTCTCTGATAGGGCTGTACAACACTGCAGTGTCAGTAACAAACCTCTTCTTCCTGAAGCTGCTTTCTGTTGCCCACAAAGCCAGACAGCTGAAATACATCATCACTTTAATAAGTCAAACCAGTTTCAGCTGAAGGCTCACAATTATTTTTTTTAAATAAAACATTTCTGGAAGTCTATCAATGTATCACAGCACCGAGTGTTTAGATCTGAAAAAAAGAAGTACTGAAGTTGTGTAACTAACTTTTCTCTTGAGGGTCCAGATGCAGTTCTTTTTGCCTCTAGAATCACCAGTGGAAGGAAGTGTTCAACTGAAACTAACAGCAGGTGCTTTTAGTGGATGGCAACACATGTATAAAATGCAAAATTGCTTCAATAAATCAGTTAAAAAAAAGGTATCAAAGCAAGTTACTAGTTAGAGCTGGGAAACACAGCTAAGTGCTGGGAAAGAAACTGGTCAGAGCATTCCTGTATTTGGGAAGTTCTTTTCTTACGCTGATGAGCCAAGGCTGTGCTGCTGCCTCCTCAAGGACACAGCACAACTTCTGATCCTCTCCTCAGCTTCTCCACCATACAAGGAGGAAGGGAAGCACAAGTGACAAGCACTGAACATGAATGCAGAGCCTCTGAGGAATGGGAATAGTCAAAGCAGTTAAATGTCCTCTGCAGAGTCCTGTGAAACCATTCAGGTGTGCTGAGAACAAACATCTGAGTTGCCCAATAGATTTAATGGAGGAGTCAGCATAAAGGGTGATTGGAACAGAGGAAGACAACTGAATGTAGGGAAAAAATGAAAATGACATCAAGCTTGCTAAATATGTATTGTTTATTAAGGCTTGTATTCTCCTAGAGGAAAAAGTTAATCTGATGCTGTCCATTACTCCTTACAGGCAGTAACAGTCCAGAGACAGAGTTATACGTTCTAAATACAAGTCTAAATGATACAGATTAAACTTTATTTAAATTGGAGGTCCTTTTGGAGTAAATAGTATTCAGAAGATACTTGCTTTCTAATATAGTAAAAGATCCTCTACAATAAACACGTGCAGATTCAGTGTGCTAGAGCAGCGGACATGAGCACCATTTCCATGCTTAACTGGAACTCCAGTTGGTGACAGGTTCTCCGACGGTCCCCTCACTCCACAAAAACATGACAGCAAATTCAATTTCTTAAAACAGGTTTTTTTACTCATCCAACAGAAAAAAAAAAAAAAAGTTAGACATACACACTGTCAATTTTAAACATCTGAGGCATAATCCATCATATTATCCGTACTATTAGTTCCTACGTTAAAGCTCAGCATTATTGGTATAAAAACTTTAAATGGCATTAGGATTTGGGGGAGGCTGGGAGAGAGTAATGAAGGGAAGGATTAAAAATGATCTGCAATTAACTAATAACACCTGAAAGCTGAAACAGGTTTAAAACACATTGTTTAAAACCCCTGCAATGTCGATAGCATCACATTATTATTTAATTAAGCTACAAAAACCGTAAAGCAGAATTATGGCTGAGAGAAAGCGTCTCGCTCACCCTCGGCAGGATATGGAATAACAGATGCACACTGAAGCACTGGTTAAACAGAATGTGAAAGGGAAATATTTTCCAGAGAAACAATTCCACTGACGATTTGATTTCCTACTAGACAGAAAAAACCAACATGGCGCATCAGCAGTTTTAAAAGAGTAATTGTACAGATAAATAAAGAGGCAGAGCAGCTGCACAAAGTGATCAGAAATTTAGGGTTCTTTTAATTTTAAAATTCTGAAGTGCAGTATCTTAGGAGGTTGGTTTTTTTGTTTGGGTGTTGTTGTTTTTTTTTTTAATGAGGAAAAAAAAAAAAAAAATCGATGCATGGTTTCTTACTTCTGCCATGAAGAAAAAGGGATTGAGAGGAGGATAAAGGAAGATTTGTCATGTATTCTCCATAATCTCTATATCTGGCTAGGAACATAATTCGTGCCAAAATAAAGTCTTTGGGAAGCACTGACATTTTAGTATGCTCATGTATAGGTCCACATTAGGTTAATATAACTGTTTACCAACTTAAAAAAATAAAAACAGACACACCTTTATTAATGATTTCTACAGAATTTTACATAGAAAAAAGATACAAATTAATGCAGATCCACTTGGGCAAAAATAAACTACAATGTACTTAAAGATGCAACAACTTAATTTCCCCTGCACGAGAAGATATATTGGAGCTGAAAGCTTTAATTTGTCCTGATGCCAGGATACAGCACCAGTTATACTTAATTTTGTTTCTCATAGTCGAATTTAATATCAGTTCTAGTATATATATCAAACTGTATATGTTTATTCTTATTGTTTGTTTCGATTCTGACGTTCCTGCAAAGAGAAAAAAGTTAAGATTTTAGTCAAAGGAACAAGCAAAGAGTTTTTAGTAGTTTAACAGTAACACTAATGTGATCCCAGATAATTATACACTTAAAACAATGCTGCTATATTTTATAAATATATTGTTCATACCCAACAAACCCAAGGAGTTGATAAGAATGTTTTTAAGTGCAGCCTCAAGTGGAACATCTGGATGAATACCTGCAGTCACTTCAAACCAAGGTCACAGAGAAAGGTATGAAATATCAACATTCCTAAGGAGAAACAGGATCTGCAATATTCCACTTTCTGGATTATTTTAGCTACTGCAGTAGTAGCACAACCAATACACGAGCAGAAAGCAGATGGCAGATTAGTGAACTCCACAGAACTGGTCTAATTTTGAAGCACCCAAATGACTTTGGAGTTTAGTCACATCCAGTAAAATCAGGGATTTCAGCTGTCAAGAAATTCTGTCCCTAACTCCTTCCTATTGGTTCAACTACTCTGGGAGGCACTGGGAAATACCTGGGGGTAAGAGAAAAAAGCAATATTAAGAAGAAGAAGTTTTGTGCTTCTACACAGTCTGATAAAACCCAGCACAGCTGGACTGAAGCACCCAAGCATGTCCCAAAGTGCCCCAGCAGAGCAGTGGGAGGGTCTTTGAGCCTTTCCCAAAGTTTCTGCTAATCAGAAATACTGACTAGGTCACCTAAGGGACACAGGCTGCAGGTGAGCTCCCCACCAGTGACCCTGTGCCCTCCCACAGACCCCTGAGCAGAGCCCAGCACAACAGGGCACTTCTGCACTCCGGGTTTCAGGAGCCCCACAAGTGCAGAATGTGCAATGGCAGCAGGACAGAACCAGGCTGCTGTGTCTTATTGCTGTGCATCCTCCAGCCAAGGCACCACTGCACACTGAACAAAAGGGCTCAGCCTTCCCACCTTTGCCGCTCACAAAGTGCAGAACTGGCATGGAAAGACTCGACTCAGTACTTAAACGCATCAATATGGCACCAAATCCTATTCCAAATGAAACTGTGAACTAGCCCAAGCACCAACAACAGCCAACTCCTGAACTAACACCTTCAGAGTTTGTTTTGTGGACACATTCTGTATAAAGTTCATCTCAGAATTGTTCCTGTTGTGATGTGAAGCTTACTTGCAAATATATCAACCATTGTAAATGCAACAGACTGCATTTGCTGCTTCAGCTGGTCACAGCATAAAAATCAGAAGATAATTTTAAAAACTGAATATACTGCTTTCTGCCTCCAAGCCAAATGTTAGTATTTCAATTTTCATAATAAAATTAAGTCAACAAAGTACAGAAAATTCCTAATCTATAATTTAAGACAGAAGTAAGAGATAAAGTTGTTTTACCAAATCAACAAAACAAGTCATGTAAAGTGGTAGGATTTATTATAATCTATATTCCTCCTGTCTTTTAATTCTCGACTATGATAAATTATCAATGAAAGCCATTTCTTAATGGCAGTGTCAGAACATTACATGTTGCTCTTAATAAAAAGCACTTATGTCTGCCTGACCTTTCAAAGAAAAGATGGTTACAAAGTATCTAGAACTGAATAATATCAACTCCATTTTCAGGCTTCCAGAAAAGTAATTGTTTCATCCTATTTCCTACTTCCATTTCCAAGGTGGCACATCCCTACCGTGATCATGAGCCCAATTCTTTCCCACTGCCACCTCATGTAACTCATTTTCAGCTTTCTGTGTAGTCATCCACGGACCTCCCTAATCCCACTCTATTTAGCAATGGAAGTTTTCCACTCTCATGGACTAGCCCCACATAAAAAGAGGCAGGCTAACACCTGAGACTTCCACATGAGGTGCTCATGGAATTCAGAAACTCAGCTCAGACTCTATAATTCTGTAAAAAAATGCTCTTTACTGAGCAAGTTCCCAAGCAGTTCCTCCTACCTTGCTTTTTGCTTTCTCTCTTGGGGGCTAATCTGAGTCTTCTCTTTACAAATGTCTGAAACCACACAAACTGATGCAACAATTCTTCGTGCTCTCGAGCATGGGCTGCTTTCTAGAAGCTCTAACTCTCAAATTCTCCTCCTTACTGCTACTTAGCACTACTGCAAGCAAGAACAAACAGTTTTTTAAGCAGCTAAGAAAGCTGTGCTCATTTTGGTTCTGAGGATCCGGAGCCTTCAGTCTCTCTTCTCCAGTGGAATACTCTTGATATCTCACAGGAGAGCTCCAGCTGCACACTTCTCCTTCAGGACACTAATCTGTATGGTCTTCAGACACAGGGAAAGTAGGTTTCCACAAAACTTGCAGAGATTTCCATCTTGGAGACACTCATCCCTGTCAAACTTCTCTTCACCTCAGGCTAAAGTAGCTTCAACTCTCCTACTAAACTTGGTTAAAGTCAGTGGGATCAAAGCATTCATCTTCAGACACAAATATATATATATATATGTTTTTATCTCAGGAACATGGTATTAATCTTAAAATACGTTTAACTAGAGCTTTGGAGGAAGGACAATATTCCTTTTAAGTTCTGCGACTGTGTTCACAGAAAGCTCATCACTGAGAGGAAGCATACAGTGCTGGGAGAAAATGAGTATTTCCAGGTGCCAACATGCACCAGCCAATGCTTTTCAGTATTTAATCACCTAAAGCAGAACTGGCAATCCTGGTGATTCAGGAGCTTTCTGAGACTCTGCAGCTCTGCCAACACAACACCAAGGTGTAGAGCTGAGTGCCTTGCCTGGATCAGAGGTGACAGCACAGCAGCCCAGGACAGGAACTGGGACCATCTGCTTTGGTCCAGATCTGGGAGCCCAAGCTGCTGACAGCTCATCTGTCACCTGTACAGCATCAACATTTGCAACAAGTTTGTCTTTACAAGCTTTTAAGCTTTGGAAGACAACTTTGTTAAGGCTCTGATGTCATGCTTTTAGGGAATATTAATAACTCATGCCACATTACACCCCTATTTTCTTTTTGAAAAGAAGCTCTCTCACACGTCACAACTTTTGTACAGTTTTCAGAGCGTGAGCTTTGATGACAGAAGCAGCTCTTTAAGGGCACTGACTGAAAAAGGCTGTGAGGGTCAGGTGAGAATTCATGCCACTCAATGTTTTGCTATTTCATTCCAGACCCCAATACACTTCTATTATTCCCCTCCCAGCTTCTGGGTCACCAGACCGGGTTTAAGTATTTCCATGTGGCAATTCAAAAGCTGGACTTAAATCCCAGCATGACCAAATCCTCTCTCAATTCTGCAGAGATACCTCCTTTCAGCAATGCTGCAATGAGATGAATCTTTGGCACTTGAAAGAATTTCATGCAGCATTATACCTGCCAAAGCCTCACCGGATGATTTGGCACTGACACTGAGGCTCCTACATCAGCTCAACTCAGCAGCACAAGTTGGAGCTGGCTCTGCACACAGCAGCCATGGAAATGCTGGTTAGCAACAAACTGGAGCCATCTAAAGAGCTTGCCCTGCACAGATTACACTATTATTCTCTACTAAATATTCACAGGTAAATGAACTGGTATCATTTAAGCTCGCTATGTATAGCCTTTTAAGGATTGTGCTCCTTTGTAATCACAACAGCAGTGAAATGGAAGCACAAAATCTCAACAATTTTACAGGTAAACAAGAACGTAATGAGCTAGACCCAGCAATTTGAAAACCAATTAAGACACATATAAAAACAACTATCTGAAAATGTCAATTAGGTGGTAAGATACTTTAACCGGCAATAAGATTCTTCAAAAGTTACTGTCATAGGAAGATTAACTTAGTTAACAGGGAAGTTTGAATTTCAACAGCACAAACTTCTCAACAAGAACTTTAGGTAAATATATATATATATCTCCTGTAAAAATACCAACTCTTCTAGTAGTCAGCTGAACTTCTAAAATTCATTTTGTCAATGAAGGGGAAAATAGTGACTTTCCAGGCAAGTTTTATAGAGTGCAACCTAACAAGCAGCATCTTATTTTTCATTCCTTCATTGCTGCTCTGCTTTAGCTCTCCAGCACTATTATCTTCCTCAGTGTACTTTGGTGTCTCATTTCTTAAGCTATTCAGAGGAATCTAAGAAATATTAAATTAGACTTCATAGTTTATTTTGTGAATGTGTAATACAAGCCAGAGCCTCTGCTTTAAATGAGGAAGGAAAATGCATTATTTTGAAAAACTGATCCTGTTATAAATAAAGCAGACCTGGGTAAGAATATTTTTGAGCAGATAGTGGGAATTAGTTGTGCTTATTAAATCAACCCAAAATGAGATCAGCTCAATAGTCAAACACCAGCCCTCTGAGATCCTATAAAGCACAGGAGTTCTGGTGTTTGTGCCACCATTAGGATCTTGCTCAGGCGAGCGAGTTATCTGTGCAAGAGTAGATCTGTTATCACCCTCCTTGTGCTCTCACTTCTGAAACACCCACAGTTCTCCCCTCCAGCCTCGGCAGCAGAGCACAGGGAGACAGAACGAAAACCCCAAACCAGTCACACCCCACTACACCACAAACACTGGACAGAGGAGCCCACGCTGCCTCACTCTGCCAAGACTCTCTCCTACGTGAGGGAACACCTCTCTAAGATACAGTCTGCATTAAATATTGAATTGCTAATTACCTACTGAAGGAAGGAAGTGCTCAAGTAAAGCCCTTTAGGTTTTACCTTGTGGGACCCCACAGAGAGTACACAAGAAAAACTTGCAATTTTAAGCTGTCCTTCCCTGCTGTGCTGAGGTCAGCTATGCACATCTATCATGGCCAGGAAAAGTTCAGCCACGAAGTTTTAAAGACACTGAACTCCTTTTCTCACATAATTTAAGGATAAAATCTATGAAGAGAGTTTCAAGCTATTTATCTACACTTATAAAATGGCAATAAAAACTTTAAATGGCAATTTTAAAATTTAAGCTGCAGGAACATGCATTAAGTCTTTACTTTAAAAAAATCTTAAAACAAGTGTGAGTTACCTTAAACTAAACCAGCCTGTCAAACAAATGCTGTATTTGCAATGCTACACAAAAAAGGTCTGGGAAACACTATCAACATCAAGCAAATCTAAGTGTTACTTCAGTAGCAACTACACATCCTGACGCCTGTTATTTTGTCAGGTCATTACTTCTAGACTGCCTAATTAAAGAAAGGCATTCTTGAAACTGAGGTCGTGGGACGGAGAGGGACAGAGATCCCTTGTGACAGACTTAGAGGCATGAAAGTGCATGGAAAGTTTTGCTACACTCTCCCAGTTACTGCTCAGACTTGTCTCACTATATCTTCACTCAAAACTTCAAGAATTAGTAGACAGATTAAACCTGGGAACTGAAAACCTTTATTTATCCAAATAATACATGTGACTCCAGCAGCATAAATGCACTCTTTCTAGCACTATTCCAGCAATATTATGCAACTCTTTCTTTTCCAGAGATAAACTGAATAAACAAAATCAGGTTTCTTATTCTTAAAGGTGACGTACAAATTTCAAATACCAGTACAGGTATCAATTTTGATAGCCCAGTTGCAGTCAAACAGTGTTAAAACACCTCATATTTAAGGCAAAAAACTTAAGTGACAATCACTGGCAGAACCCAATTCTGAAACAGAAACTACTTTCTATTAACCATTTTAAGATAAAAAAATAAATCAAACTCCAATAAACTGGACATAAAGTCCTTTACCCGTATTACTGCTTAGCCTTCTGCTTTGAAACTCAGTGACTTGTGAAACTTTCACAGAAAAATAAGCATCAGCTTTGTGTTGTTAAACACACAAGAAACCATAAAGTTGAGACGTACTAAAAACATTTTGAATTCCTACTTACATTTTTCCACCACAGCAGCCTTCACATTTCATTTTCCCCATATCTGTGTATAAAATAAATTTTTTAATAAGTTTACCTTCCGCACCACCTCCTCCTCTTCCTGGCGCTTTTCATAATGAGAAAAGTCATCAAAGATGGAGGTCGTGTGCTTGTAAGTAGCAATAATTTTAAGCACTTGTTTTGCTTTTTCTAAGGGCACCTCCTGTGTATCACGGGAGTTTGTAACTGGTTTGTTGTCATTGTTCTCCAGCCTGATGTGTCTCAGTTGGTTGTTGGGCACATCCTTCACGAAGATCCACTTGACATCAAATTTCCCCTTCCACTTGTCCTGAGACCAGACACCTGCACTGGTGCCGTAGTCCACAGGCGATTTCATCTCTGCTACTCCACAGAAGTGTCCACTGCCATTGACACTGAACAGCAAGTACACGGGGCCCTTGCTGTTCATGGAGCGAAAAGCGCTGTCCAGGCGTTTGTTGCCGTGCTCCGTACTACACCAAATAGAATATTTAATGGAACGATGAATATCATCCTCGGAATAGCTCTTTATTATGAACACACGTCCATTTTTAAGGTTCCATTCGAAATCTTTAGGGTTATAGCTGTGAGCAGCTTTCAGTTTTTCAAGGACAGGATGGGACTCACCGCTGGGAATGGGGTTGGGCTGGGTGCTGCCAGCTGAGTTGGTGTCGTTCCCAGTTCCTCCACTTTGGCCGAAAGCTGCGTTTCTGTTGCGAGGAGCTACCCAGCGGTTTTGGGGTGGCTGCTGAGGGGTCTGATACTGTGGCTGAGTCAATGGAGGAGGCTGAGCTGGAACAGGCTGAACAATTGGTTGCTGTGGCTGTGGAACAGACTGAGGAGAAGGTATCTGTTGGGGGGCAGGAACTTTTGCCACAGGACCCTTATTGTCCCAAGTACCTATGTCCATATTATGCTTTATAGGGGGAGGAGGCAACGCTCCTCCGATTACAGGTCCAGTTTTTGTTTTCATTTTAGGCTGTGGTTTTGCAGGCTTGCTGGCAATAGCAGCCCAAGAGGTTGGTTTAGATACTGGCAAGTTTACATTAGATCCACCATTCCCAGAGAGGGCACCTGTCATCCCGGCACTGTTAACAACAGAACCTACTGTTTTCACTGCAGAGGTTGTAACATCTCCACCAATCTTAAGTCCGACCATTCCCTGTTCAATACTGTTCATTCCAGGAGCTTTATTTAATGTATCATTATGAAATCCTGTTTGTCCATCCACAATGGTACCCCCCAGGGAACTGGGTGGGTAGCTGTAACTGCTCCCATATGCTGAGCTTTGTGTCTGCTGTCCTTGGGATCCACTTGTTCCCCAAGCTGAGAAGGCAGGATTTTCAGGGAAGAAGTTAAACCGGTGCTGGTAGATATTATTTCCCAGACCCCCAGGCTGTCCAAAAACGGCATCGTGCATAAAATGATGATCCCCGTTACTGAGCTGTCCATAGGTGGTGAGATAAGGGATAGGAGGATCTCCTCCTGTAGACCATGGTGCTTCACTGAGAGAATAGGGGAACCCAATAGATGGTGGATAATAACTGGACAGATAAGGATCAGTCATTGATGGATAGCTACTGTTCTGTTAAAGAGAAAAAACAGTCACCAGATAAATAAACCCTTCATTTATAAATAGCCACAACACCAAACAGAAAAGAACACTGGAGACAAGGTAATGTAATTTCTAATGACAGATCTTAGTTCACACTCCAAGAAGGATTCAGGACTAAAATGAAGTATCTGGGCATTTTTAATACCCCAGGACTAGGGGCTCACATTGAGGTTACTACTAGAGATTTTGAAACCATGTAATCTCACTTACACTACTAAGGTTATTTAGTAGCCAACACTCCAAATTATTGCAAGGAACATATCAAACTATATTTTGTAGCTCACAGAACCAAGGACATTTAGCATTTCTAGACTGCTACGTGGAAGAAGCTTTAGACTAAATTAGCTTAATATGACAATACATCTAACATACTGTTACAATCCTCATGATGGAGCTGTTTAGAGGTGCCTACAGCCTCCTCAAACTCACACCTCAAGCACTAGAATATGCACATATGACACACATGCCAAGTTAGCCACAGGTAAAAGATACAAACTGGCATTACAGGGCCTGGTGCACCACAGGCAGATCCAGGCCAAGATGGCACAGGCCACACAAACTCTCGGAGAAAGAGTTCCTTCTCAGCCTTTTGCATAAGTCTTTTCCTCCCTCAGTAGTGAAGTTACAACTGTGCAGGAGTGTTCCTGACTGTCCTTCCAAACAGGACATCTCACCCACTCATGAAATAAGAGACCAAACATTTATAAACCAGCAGATCCCCTCTGAAATTTCTTCTACTTCAACTGTTTCTTAGACCAAGCTGAGAAGCTTTCCCTCTCGCTAACACTTTGCTGGCACCTGATTTTTGACTGATTCCATATGGTTGTTATATTCAACAATGCAAAAGAACAAAGCCAGGATGTTCTAAAGTGGGTTTTATTCCTCTTCAAATCAACTTGAAGCACATATACTGGAGACCTTCCAAAGTGACACTCTAACAGTAATTACCAGAGAGGGGGTGGGAAGGTCAACATCTCCTGTTAATGAGTCAAGCAGTAGCTCGCCTTCCCTTACTCATAAAGACTATTTTAAGAAGAGGAACTCTTCTTTTACACTGCTAGATTTCAAATTTGAAAAGAAAAATGCGAAAAGAAAAATCTGCAGAATTAGGAAAACTGCAACAGAACTTCAGCCATTTTTCCAAAACTTTGACTTCTCAGATTCCAAAAAAAAAAAAAAAAAAAAAATCCCCTCCTTGCCAAAGATAAGCCTAATAAAGCCTAATATCCAATCCAATTTCCAATTAATA
Source organism: Sylvia atricapilla (assembly GCF_009819655.1). NCBI lineage: Eukaryota > Metazoa > Chordata > Aves > Passeriformes > Sylviidae > Sylvia > Sylvia atricapilla. The sequence goes on along the minus strand of NC_089155.1, from coordinate 9,114,054 downwards.
CAGAATCATCGTTTTTATTGTTCATTTTTCAATGATCTCTTTTCCATGACACTCCAAAGCCAGAGTAATTCAATATCCTTCTGTTTCATACACAGAATTATACCACAATGTGTCCAAGACTTCCATACAGTACTACAAACACTTCAGAGACTGAAACAGCCTAAATCCAATGTTATTGATTCAAAAGAAATGATCTCTGCCACTTGATTTACACACAATTCTATCACTACCAAGAGGTACAAAAATCACCTTCCTATAAGATGATCCTCTAACATACATTAAGTTTTCTGAGCCTCTCAAGCTAATGTAATCAATATTTAGCATAAACCCCACTTTTTTCTGAAAGACTTTGACACTGCTGAGTGTTATACCTTAAAGTGTTAATTTAAGAAAAAATTAAAACCAAATGCAGATGAAATGGAGGAGATATAAGTAGTTCTCTGACATACTTATGCTCATGTATTCTGCAAGTTTAGATATCAAGACAGAAGAGAGTAAACCTGGAGAAAAGCAAGTGTTTTGTCTCAGAAATATTTAGGTTAAAGGATTTTAGACAATTCCTGCAGCTGTCATCTCTTCACAAAGGCTCCACAAGGATTCTAAGAAGATTAAAGGAAAGTTTCAGCAGCCATCCTTACCAAACATTCCATCTATTTTGACTGGCTTTATGCCAAAGTGTGTAAAAGAAACCCTGACAGAAGTTCTTCCCTGCAACAGCAGAACAGTTTATTTCAATAAACTTATCCTCGACCTTTCTGCACTCTTCTGTTTTTGTTTTTTTTTAACTAAAAAACCCCAAACAAAACCAACTCAACCATTCTGTCACTTAGGAAAGAATCTCTTTTCCCCCAAAATATGCTACTTGTTTGTGATTCCCTATTCCTTAGGAATAATCTCTTGGTTCTGAAAGACTTTACATGAGGATGCATTTCCTGCAGAGTGTAAATTTTTACACAAAGAGTCTACTTGACTCAGTTCCCTCTGCTCTTGAAAATACTTTCAATATAATATTACTAACCTACATCTGATTTTTGATGTCAAATATATTATCTAATCTGGGGCTTAAATTTTTTTTAAATATCCAGTCGGTTTAAATTTTTTTTTTAAGTAATTTGGACTTTACAGTAGTTTTCAACGGCTGAATAAATCTGACTGGATAACTGGATAATAATAAGGCTTTGTTCAGCAACATGGTTGTCTTCAGCACAAAATCTCACAGCCCTAATTAATGCTACTGTCACTTTCCACTTAAAATTATAAGAGGACCTACACAATTGTTTCTTGTGCCATGCCAATTTTTCACTGCAGCATAAATAAATTGGTCAACGGAGCTACACTTTCCTAAAGAAAACTTTTATTATCAGTATGAAAATTCTAACAGCCGTAGCAATTTTTCTATTTAATCCTAATAATTGGGCTTGTTGACAGCAAAGACACATCTCCTAGAATAAAACTGTAACAGATGGGTCTAGTTTTTCCATGTAAACATCCAGTGTATTTCTCATAGTTTAGATTTAAGTAATTAAAAACTACATATAGATATGATAAAGCACAATTTAAAAAAAAAATCAGAGGGAGGTGAAACTCCAATTTCTTTTATAATTAATTTTGCACTAAAAATTAAGATTTTACTTCTTTTTTTCTCCTACAAAGGCCTTTCTACCTACCACAGCATGTTAACTCCAAAAGAAGGAATATTTCCCATTAAATTAAGTCTGGAGAACATGTCTATGCTGCAAGCAAACTCAGTGATGTCATCAATATTAACACTGGCATCTGACAGCTTCAGGCTGAATTACAAATTTCCTTTTTAAAATGTAACACTTGGCCTTCCCATCATGTACCTCTGGTGAATGAAAACTTTTTGCTTGTCCAGTTTTCATACATTTTGTTCTCTTTGAAGATTTGAATGTGAAGTCAAAAATTACTTCGGAGTATACTTTCTTTTATAATGTATTTTAGTCATGGATGTCGATTTAATGCAGATTATGATGAGAGTTTACATTACAGTAAATGTAACGTAAACTTAAGTATCATCAATTCTTAAAATGCATCAGAGGACATGGAACAACATTTGCTGAAGTGCAAAAAATGGGACAACTCTGTGAAGTACCTAGAGAGCATCCAACCCAAATCTCACCTACATTAATTTCTATGATTCTATAAATAACAGAAATCAGGAGAGCCCAAAAGCAGAATTTTCTGACTCCCACAAGCAACCTGCCTATCAAAGAACAGTAAGATCAGCCTGCCCCAGTCCAGCCACACCAATAACCTGCAAGGGGAGGAGGAATCAGCTCCTTGGAGCATTAACTTCATTTTCACTTGTGGCCATCTGGAGATGCAGAGTAATATTAGCTTTGGGAACACAAATGCTGGTTGTATCATCAAGTAACACAATATGCTGTCATTTCTTTTTCCATTTCTATTTAAGGCATTTGCTCCCTCCACACAATCCTATGAATGGAGTGCCAACAGCATGCCTAAGAAAAAAAAAAACTAAGTTAAAAATACACTAACCTGATTTGACTGCCCGGAAAGGTAAGGTTCAAAATCGTTGTCATGAACTGTGTCCTTCTGATGTAATGAACCATTTTGTACTACAAAAAAAGGGTTACAGCACATTATAACACCAGCAGCAGCATTGCAGGAATGATGTTCCACCCTATGCTACTTCAGGAAAAGCCATATTTCTTCTGCAAACCAGGAAGACTCATAAAAAGACCAAGGGATGACATTTCCCACCCCACAGACAGTTTCTCTTTACATTACTGCTTATAAAACAAAAGTTTGAGTAAATTAAAAAAAAAAAAGTAATTAAAAATTCTACAGCTGAGAGCGAGTAAGCAACTCATGTGAATTAACTCCAAACAAAAAAAATCATTACTGAGAACAATTTTGTGAAAAAAAGATTGAGAAACAACATCTATTGTTCTGGCCCATAATTAGAACACACAAACTCACAGTTCTCCCAGCGTGTGTTATTCACTGCTTAAGCTGCCTAAAATAAGATGAGGTGAGGTTACATTGAATTATGAAATGAAGACTGCTAAATGCTTTGGTATCCTGATATTTTCAGGAAAACTTAAGTTTCAACGTTCTCATCTGTAAAATAAAGATATCTGCCATAAAGTCCTACTTCAGCATAAAAGAATGTCTGATAAGCATTCAAAACCCATTACTGAATGATATACAAACTCAAAATGGCTATTAGCTCCCTTCAAATAATTTCCTGTTTGCTTTAAATTTAAAAAAAACAAAGTCAAATACACAGTGTGATAGTTGCTGTATTTACCTATTTCATAGAACAGCTAAACTAAATATAATACCACACCAAATAAAGTGTTTAGCAAACAAGTTTGGGGGCTTAGCAGAATATTGCTGCGAAGTTTGCCAAGGGGAGTAGAGGTATAAGAGTTTTTACTAACACAGGGAATGTGTTTCTTCAACTAGAAGGAGCTGGATTTTCAAGGCAGGTTACAACATATTAAAAAGCATTTATGAGTTGGATATTATTACTTACTCAGTCTTAACAGTTACCTACTTGTTAGCAATCACAGGAAGAATGAAAGTATTTTTTAGACTACTTGTTTTAAAGTTAAATTTCAAATGAAGCAGGAGAGTTATAAAAAAGCCCATTATCTCAACAGAAGTTAACCATCTTTTAAGTCCTCTAAATTATTAAGTTTATGCGTTTAAGCAATTACCTCAGCCAACAGCAGAGCAACAACAAAACAGCATTCACAGAGCGTGCAGAAGCAGGTAAAAACACATATATTGTACAGGGATATCCTTGTGACTTTATGTAGCAACCTGCTTCATCTTAAACGAGGAGAATTATTTAGTACCAACACACAGAGTCCTTCCCACTGCAAATCCAGCAGCATTAAGTGGGATGCAGGCAAGCTCGGATGAATGGCAGTCGATGTTATTTTTGAAACAAAGCACACATTCCCTCATTCCCAGATTATTTTCCACACAGAGTAACAGCGATACATTTCTGCTCACCTACGGGTACCTGTGTAACTGATCTGTTACAGTAACAATTTAAGCGACCAGATCACAGCATAATTTCTCACCTTTATTATCCTGTCCTTTCGGTCTCTGGGAAGCCACAGCACGTGATTACGAAAAAAAAAAAAAAAGGAAATAAAAAAGTTAATTTTAGAAAAACGCTTATATTATCACAGTCACTGCAAACTCCACGGCTTCTGAGGGCGGTGAAGACTCATAAAAATAGCCAGCAGCATCCCAAGGTTTGTTTGGAGCGGGGCTGGAGCAGCGTGTTCCACGTATCACTCAGCACCGGCCTTCCTGAGAAATGGCCCCGGCTCCGCGGAGGAGGCGGGAACGCGCTGCGCCCACGGGGGAAGTTCAGGAGAACGATGGAGGTCTAAAGCAGCCCAAGGGGGAGAAGAAAAGCCTCGCGGGGCCTACCAGCCGCAGGCCCGGGAATCCCCCCGCCCACGGGCCGCCTCGCCACTCGCTTACCTGAGGGTCAACGCTTGTGGCAGACATAATTCATGCACAGGGCCGCCGTGGTTCAGCAGAGAGCGCCGGGGGACGAGGCAGGGCCGCTCGGCGCGGCGCGGAGCTCCGGGGCCTGGCGGAGGGGCGGCGGCGGCGCCTCCTCTCCCCTCAGGCGGCGGCCGGGCGGGGAAGGGGCCGGGGCCGAGGGGGAGGGAAAGGGGCCGCCTGGCGCCTCCTCGGGGCTCCTCCTCAAGAGTCGGCGGTGCAGGCGGCGGTGGCGCGGCGGGGCCGTGGCGCTGCCGGTGCCGGTGGCGGCCCGGTCTCTCACATGCCCGCGGGCCGGGCCTGGGGCCGCAGCGAGCGGGGCAGCGGCGGCCGCCGACTCCAATGGCGGCGGGCGCCGGGCTGCGGTGACGTCAGCGCCGAGCGCGCGCGGGGCGCGCCGGGAGCGCACGGGGCGGGGAGCGGGGGAAAGGCGCGCGGGGCGGCGGCGCCTGGTGCGCGTGCGCGGGAGCGCTGAGGGCGCTGAGGGGAGGAGAGGGAGCGCATGGCGGACACGGCACCGCCCCGCCGCTGCGGGCTGGGGCTGCTCGGCCTGGGGAACGGGAGGGTGAGGGCACGCATCGTCCCTGTGTGCGGCTTCCTCGGGAGGAAAGGGTTCTTCGCTCAGAGGGTGGTCGGGCGCTGGGACGGGCTCCCCAGGGATGTCGCAGCGCCGAGCCTCATTGCTCAGGGTATGTGTGGACGACGGCACGTGGAGGGATTCTTGGGTGTCCTGTGCAGCGCCAGGAGTTGGACTCGATCCTTGTGCGTCTCTTCTAACTCACAATATTCTCAGAGTCTGTCCTTTCTCCATTCCTCGCTCACTCTTCGCACAGGCTGGGCTCTGCGGGTTCACAGGATCACTGAATCAGGGAAACAGGACCACTGAGCTTCCTGAGTTGGAAGGGGCCCAGCATCACCGAATGGCTTCGGTTGGAAAAGACCCCTGAGATCACGTCCAACCTCTGACCCAGCACCTCTGGTCAGCCACATCACGGCACTGCATGCCACATCCATTCCACCACCCATTCCAGTGTCTAATCACTCTTCCTGTGTTGGAATTCCTCTTCATGTCCAGCCTAAACTTCCCCAGGTGCAGCTTAAGACTCATCTCCTATTGACAACAAGGATCTTTAAAGACCAACTCCTGTCCCGGCGCAGGCCACCCCTAACAATCCCACCATGTGTCAGAGCACTGTCCAGATCTCCTGGAGCTCCCCTCCTCAGGCTCAAGCCATGATCCCTTTCCTGGGGAGTCAGGAATCTGAACTGTTCCAGTCCAACCAAGAGCTTTTCCCTGTTTTCCCTCACACCAGCCCACAGTTGCCCTGGCTGGGATGCCCTGGCAGAGGATCACACCCAGTCTGACCACTGGCAGCAGCCACCCTCAACATGGGTTTTTATCAGATTAATTTTTTTTTTTTTTTTTTTGCCTTCCAGCTATTTTGCAGAAGCTGGGTGGAATTTGGGCCCCTTAGCTCAGTTTTTGTTGATTTCATCAGGCCCACAGTTTTAAGTCCCGCAATTTACAAAGTCTTGTAACATCTCCATGCTAATTTTTGGGGGTAAATTCAGGTCCTTGTGAAATACACTAAACAACACAATCATGTTTTCCTTTAGATGCAGTTAAAACCAGAGACTTCTCTGCATTCACATGTTTGGAAACTGCTAGTTGGAGTTTGTACTTACCATTCAAATAAAATATCTGAAATGAGGAGTCCACTTTTGTACTTTTTCTGATCAGACATCCAGAGATAAGGAAGAAAGAGTGGTGCTTTAATCCTCAGCACCTGGACATGCTTTGCATTCTCTGTTTGAATTAAGTAGCAAGAAATAATTGGTATTTTCCTAGAATCCCAGAATGGTTTGGGTTGGAAGACACCTCAGAGATCATCTTGTTCCAATCCCAGCCGTGGGCAGGGACACCTCCCACTATCTCAAGTTTCTCCAAGCCTTGTCCAACGTGGCCTGCTCCAATTCTGTTTGCCTTTGGTGTAATTATGCAGCAAGTCAGTAAATCCCTGCTGTGGGCAGTCCCTGAGCGAGCTGGAAAGGCTGTCCAAAGAACAGAGCTTCAAACCACAGGACAAAGAACACCTGATCAGCGTGGCCAGAGAGAGGAAGGTGTGTGGAAGGAGAAGGGAAAGGCTGGATGCCTGGGTGCTGGGCACTGCTCCGAAGTCCATGTGATTGTGTATGTTCACATCTCGATATAGAAACGATGTGACTATGAATCATCCTCGCCAGGAGAGCATGTGGGCAGAATGTTAGAGCTCTCTGTGCTTCAGCATCCCAACGTACAGGGGACTGCTCATGGGCTGTACCTGTTAGATTAGACCCAAAGGCAGCATGTCACATATCTACACACATGTACACATCTAAGTTTTTGTGGGAATATTTTTTTTCCTGTCGCATTTGGAAAATCAAAAATTTTTTTTTCCTAGTAATGCTGAGAACAATCTCGTCTATCTGTTGAGAAGTGCATAGTCTTTTAGAAATAAAACCAGTAAGATGAAAGTGAAAGATATGGATAAGGTAATATGCATATTTTTATATATATTATATAACTTAACATACTCTTGGAGTGTAACACTGTAGCCCAGGGGAAACACAGGGTTTGGTTTTGTCTTAGTTGAATGAAAAGGGTTCTTCTAGTTTAAAAAAATAGTTGTACTTACCTTTTTCTTCCTTGGCTAATGCTCTGAAATCTCAGGAGAGTTCATAAGCAAGCTACAACATACTTTTGTTGGTGTTTTTATTATTTGTTTTTAATTCAGGCTTTATAGGAATTTTATGCAGCCCTCTATGTTATAAGCATGGAAGAAAACAAAATATTTCCATAATGGAATCATCTCCCTCCTGCACCTTACACCCCTGCAGAATGTTCCCAAACCATGGATCCAGCATCCACTTCCATCATTTTAGGGTGAAAAATAAAAGCAGACACACAGAGAAATTGTATCTGTTCTCCTCTCCTGTTTCTCATGTCACTGACACGCTGTTTGTGAAAACATGAGGAGGGAAATCATATGCAAAGAGTGTGGCCTGTGAACAGATCCCATCTGACATCAGCATCACACATGCTGTTCCCTGCAAGACAACTTCCTTGGAAAGCTGTGGCAAGGAGCTCAACGGAGCAACAGCTGAGCACAGGGACTCTCCCCTACCTCCCTCTTGATCTTCATCCTTGGCAACTCCTTGCTGCTGTACCTGGGGTTTCCATTCAATTGTAAGGTCAGTCTGTCTTTGGTTACTTTGTTGTGCATTTTTCCCTTCAGCTCTTTGCATCGACTTCACGTTCCTCTGTTGTCTTTTCTTCCTTGTCTTTCAATCTTGCTATTGATTATTGATGCAAGGACAAAATAAACTCATTCCAGGCCAATTTGCATGGAGGAAAGCAGATGATTGTAGTGTGAATGGCTTAAGAATAGATCTCTCTGCCTGTTGCCCAAGCAATGTTCAGGCAGCCAGGCACATTCTCTGCAATAAAAACAGTCCAAACTCTAGTAGGATTTAATTGGAAAATCAGATGTTCTATGACTCTTGATGGCTGATTTTCTGCCAATTATAAAAAGTTGGACGAGCTCTGTTGGAATCACAATACTGTGTGAATCACACAATACCTGACAAATCCTTCTTTACAGGTGATTTAATGGCTGAACGATGGACATGTGGCCACAATCAGTAAGAATCTCTTCTGAGGAGCTGTTAGTTTTATATGTGAATAATTTGGAGTTACAATGCCACTCAGTTGACATTAGGCTCCAGGTCTTTTGTTCCTGTACCTCCTGGCTTGGAGTAGATAAAGGGAATAGAGCCCAGATGTGAGGCTCCTCCATGTCAGAATCAGAAGGAATTGGGAAATGATCAAAGTCAGTCAGAGGGAGAGGAAGAAGCACAATTCATCTTTGGGGAAACTTACCAGGTGCTACTTAGGAAGGAAAAAGCACAGGATTATAATTTATACTTTCCATATTCACTGTGGGAATGTACTTATCCCTACAGTTCTCTCCTCAAGTTTTAATTTGTATTCCCAATCCCTGTGCTGCTGCTCAGGCCTCTAAACACTCTGTGTGCTCTTTGCATTGTTGGATTGTTGATCTGCTGAAAACTGAAAATAGTTCACTCAATTTGCAGCAGCAGTGAAATTTTACAGATTTTTTTCAAGTATTCAGAATTTAATGGGAAACAAAACAAAACAAAACAAAACAGACAACAAGTAGTGTATGGGGTTTGGGGTTGTTCTTTATTTCATTTTTTCCCCCTTTATTTCATTTTTTTCCCCCTCATCCCCTTGTCAGCAAGGACAAGAAGGGCTAGAAAACTAAACAAAGAGAAAAAATGACCCTTGAAAAAGAAACTCATATTTTTTAGCTCCAATAGACATTTAGAAAAATAAAAGAGAAGCTATTTTCTACAAACACTTTCCTTTGAAAAAGAAGCGAACAGTGGTCAGTCCACTCTTCAAAAGGAGAAATATTTTTTTATTATAGGCTGGACACTGAAACCCCGAAGTTTTTTAGATTTTAAGGCCAGTTCCTCTACTGATTTTTGAGTATCTGCTGTGCTTTGCAGATTTTCCTTTTCATATGTACTGTGTTCTGTTCTGTGGGCTGGGATATTAATAGGATTTGATTTGAAGCACTTTCATGAATCACGTTGCAAGCTACATTTAGCTATTCCTAACTATTACAATACCCAAAGTTTTGAGGCAATCAAATGCCATGGTAGTGGAGGCCAGGGGAAAGAATTAGGGCAAGAGATGAAAAGATTTGAATCCCTAGGAAATCACAAAACAGGTATTTGTTACTCACCTGTGCATTAGTTCCAGCAGTCTCTCTGTGTATGTGTACTTTTTACAAGAGCATGCAGTGATAGAATAAGGGAGAACAGCTTTAAACTAAAACAGGAGAGGTTTAGGTTTGATATTAGGAAGAAGTTCTTTACTCAGATGGTGGTGAGGTGCTGGCACAGGCTGCCCAGAGTAGCTGTCCCATCCTTGGAAGTGTCCAAGGCCAGGCTGGATGGGGCTTGGAGAAACCTGGTCTAATGGAAGGTTATGATCTAATGCCCATGGCAGGGGTTGCAATGAGATAAACTTTAATGTCCTTTCCAACCCAAAGCATTCTGGGATTCTATGATTTAGTTCATAGCAACATTTTCCAAGCTTCTTGAATGAATGCTTGTTAATGTGTGGAGAAATAAACCGTTTATTATTAATGTGTTAAATTTCTTTTCTTTTTTATTATTGAAAAGTCCACTGAGGGAAGTGCAGAGAGGAAGCTGTTGATGGCAGAGAAGATCCCTGTAGATGTATAGCAGAACTTGTTATGGGAAAAGAAAAACTTGAGCTGCATGAAACAGCAAAGTGACACTTCTGAGCTTTGCCCTGCCCTGAGGAAATGGCTCTGTGTTTGTCTCAGGGGTGAGCAGTCACTTTTCAGTGTGTCTTGTCACTATTCACTGAGTTGGATCCTGTTTCCTGTCCACAGTGGATTTGTTTTATGGATGCCGTGGAGCTCTGTGTGTGCTTTGGTCCCTCAGGGCTGCCCTGGGAGGCAGCTGAGCAGATGAGCTCCCTCACGGGTGTTCCTGTGGCAGGAGCTCCCCAGAGAGCAGCAGTGCAGGTGCTGTGCTGCAGAACCAGACCAGCAGCCCCTTCAGTGGGAAGGAACGGGGAGGACAATAGCAAGAGGCAGCCAGAAGAGAAAGGAGAGGCCCTAAATGGAGAAACAGCAGCAGTCATCTGTGTCTAGGGCTTTAGGTGCAATGATTTTGTCTACTCTGCTTCAGGCTGCAAAGCAGTTATATCACAGGGTCTGAATGTTTTATTCTGCAAAATGGATCCACGTCCTAATAGTGGCTAACGCCTGAGCAAATGGGAATGGGAACTGTGCCATAAATTTGCTTGGTATCCAGTCTCTTCACACATCAGTTGCAGTGGCAAGCTATGGTACCTCCTTTTGTGTTCCAGCCTCTTCATTCTTCACCAATGCCAACTGATAAGTTTTTTTCCTCCTGTTATAAAAGCCTTTATTCTCAGTAAACTCTTAATTTATTGATGAAAGCACTATAGTGTTCCTCGAGCTAAGCCACACAGAACAGCTTCAGCCCCTTACAGCTGTGTAGCACCTTGAGGGTAAAGATGCTGAATTCTGCTGGACTTTTTCCAGGGGCTCCAGTCACTTCAATGCTTTCAAGCTCTTCATTATGCTGTCTCCAGATACACTCTGACCCTTTTATTTATTGATTGTTTTCCTTCCAAATCAGGTTGATAATAGCAAGGAGATTTTTGATTGATTATGTTTATATTACTTTCTTCATTGAGGGTTTCCAACCACTGTCTAGTGATGGCACTGTTGATCATTGTCACTGATCTGTCCTGGACTCCTGATTGATGTTTACTGATTCCCACATTTGTTTATCACTAGCTCATGACACTCCTCATTTTAAGAAGCATTTGTAAGTTCAGTAGGCGATCTTAATGCTCTGAAAAGGAACTGAAAATGTATGACTTGCTAAAAAAGATCAGCTTAAGTTGCATACATCGGATTACTGAATATGTTATTTGCTTTCCTAATTTTGGTGCCCTAAAATAAAACCTTATCATTTATACACGGTGACTTGTTTTTACTTGCTCTCAGCACCATACTTGGTGTCATTTCATCTTCTTCTGCTACAGTCATCTCATTGGTCCTCCTCAGCTTTCCTCTGTCGGTGGAATGTTCCCCCCAAAACCACATAAGTGTATCCCCACAGATAATCAACCTTAAACCGTCCTGAAGTTTTTATGATGGAAGAATGTTGTGTATAAAAGGGAAAAAAAACCAAAACAACCATTACCAGAAATAGACCAATGTTGTTAATTAACTTAAAAGCTGCTTTTGAGCTCCTCTGAGATTTCCACAGTTTTTCCCTCTTTAAGAATCAGGCTTGGGCTTCCCCTAAAACAGGTGGAATTATGCACTACTTTGAGAAGCCAGGTTGTTTTAAGCAGTAGAAAATGAGGTCATTGCTTGTAAAATGCTTCATAAAATCAGAATTATCAATCACTCTTATTGATTAACAGGTGATTTGCTACAACCCATCAGCAGACCCCAAACAGCCTCAGCTGGAGGGATTTTGTTAACTGTCTCTTAGATTTTTAGGATGCATTCTTCAAAAATCAGCATAGACTTAGAAAGGACAGGATCCATGGAGTGGAAGATAATGTGCAATTATCTGCATATGTATTTTATTACAGAGGAATTCATTAAGGACAAACCTCCCCGGCACATTTTCTTGTTACAGGATTCTGTAAATGTCATATAAAAGCACTGCCCTCTACTGCTCAGGGACTTTCATTAACGAGTATTTAATTAGCAAAAACCCAACACTGTTCTTTTTAATGAGAATGATTGTGTGGGCTTGTCTGTAAAAAAAAAAAAAAAAAAAAAAAAAAAAAAAAAAAAAAAAAAAGAACTCTGGATTACTTTATTTAAAAAATGATAATTTATCATTTCTAAGAAACATGAACCACCCATTCTTATGTTTACATGGAGAGCTGATATTTTGTCAAGAGTTTAGAAGAAGCTTTATGCATCTTCTCAGGTTGTGGTAAAGGGAAAATACATTTTTAAGTAATTGCACCTTTCAAAACTGTCCTTAAATTCTTCCATTTTGTAGAATTGTGACCACAGGAAGGCAAAGAAATAGGAGGATTTCAAGTTGTGAAGATGCAATTGTAGAAAAAGCCTTGATCCCCAATGTAAAGGCAATGCAATCTGTTCAAGCTGTCTGAGGACAATTCTTCTTGCTATTTATCTGCTAATTGTACAATATATTTTCTTAATAAATGGAAGGTGCAAAACACACGTGAAAACAAGCTGAAAAGGAGGCAGAAACACTCTAAATAGAGACACAACAAAATAGGGGGGTGACAGCCATTATATCATAGGAGTCAGGGCATTAGACTAAATTTTAACAAGATCTGTTATTTCCTGGAAAAAGTTTGAGCTTAACTTCATACCTTTGCCTTGTGACTCCTTTTTATAAAGACGAAATTCGGAGTGGTCAGCCAATGGAGAACTTCAGCCCATCCCAACCAATTGGGGGCAACTAAGCATTACAAATGGCCTCTGAGGCAGGTGGGGTTACTTACTCCTTGGCAGTGCTTCTGCTTTGGGAGAGACACCTGAGGAGAGTTTTGTGTGAAGTTTGAGGTGTTGAGAGAGTTTTAAATCATGGAAGCTTTCTGGGGTTTGGTTAGCATGTTTCAGGTAAAGTTTTTTTTGTTTTTTTGGTTTTTTTTTTAATAGTTGTGGGATTTTTTGTGCTAATTGTCAGTATGAACTGTAATGTTGCTTTGGCTTTGTATTGCTCTGTAAGTAATGGGTTGTGGGAGAATGTTGGTTTTTAGTGGTGTAAAGCTGTTTAAAATTTTAATTTGATTCAGGGAGCATTGTTAGCAGAATTAATGAATCTTCTGCAGAGTGTATGAATATGCAGGTAAACCATAATGGGCTTCCTAATAAGCAAAAGATAAATATATTTGTTCTGTTGTGTTGTACCTCTTATTATAATGTCTTTTGTGGAAGAAATAATTTTCTTTGTGCAGATATAAAGCAAAAAGCAGTGAAACTTGCTCTCAAGTGCTTTCTGGGTGGGGGAAGGCTAAGATAACCTGGTCATCATCTCTGAAACCTGAAATTTGTTGTGGCTTAAGAGTTACAGCTTTTGCTTTGTTAAGGCTCAAAAGCAGAGCAGCAGAGATTGTGGATGAACAAGCGTCTGTGTTCTGGGAGCAGAATCTGCTGTCAAGGCAAACAATCTGCCTCTCCTCAGTTTGCTTAGCTTGCACATTCTGCTGGCCATCACTGGCTAATGGCCTCAGAGCTTTCTTTCTCTATGCACTTCTCCTTATACCAGGGACATAGCTCTCAAGCAGCTTCTTTACTGCATTAAATAAAGCATAGTTCCTGAAAGGGATTTTTAGAGCCTTTTCTTCCAGCCCTCGTTTCTGTCCCTGTCACTATAGAAGGAAATTCTGGTTGTAATGAACTTTCTCTTCTTTACTACCTTCTGTTATAGGAGGCATGTGGTTTGAGGAAGTTGGATTTTTAAAATCTCACTGAATGCATAATACCTGTGGAGGACAACTGTGGGTTTTGTGACTAAAATTACCTGTAAGCTTTTTTTCTTCCCTAAATATGTTGCAGCTCTTAATTAAGAGAAGTATTTCTTTTGAGATGCTACAGGCCTGAGTGTCTCTTAAGCCTCCTCAGAGCTTCTGTGATGGTGTTTGCTGCAGAGTAGCTGCTGCATCTCTGGTCTCCACTTGTTTGTATTTAACTGTGCACTGCTGTAGTTATCTGTAACTTTAATGTGCTGTACCAGCCTCGAAAAATTGTAGCTTTTAAAGGTGTATATTTATTTTTTTTCCCATGAGTTACCATTTTCTGGTGATGTTTTGGGGTCTGTGCACTAATAAAGCTTAGCCCTGGTAATTGGTAGATAGGAAGTTGCACTTCTTTGGGTTGAACTCACCTATTGAGTTGGGAGGGGAAGGTATTTTAAGTGTCCTTAATTAAAAAAAAAAAAAGGGGGGAGGAGGGAGTTAATTGCATCTTTCACTTAGTTACACTGTGTAGGGTCTTTGCTCCAAAGGAATTAAATTTTTCCTGATTCGCAGTTTTGTTACTGTAGGTGCTTTTGTAAGTGTCTTTGCCAGCCATAGGGAAAGTGTTGGAAGTAGTGGCTGAGTTGCAGCTCAGCTTATTTACCCAGGGAAGGGCTGTTCGCTTAAGCAGGATGAGAGTTTGGACAATCAGGCACTTGGTAACTTCTTTAATCTCACTCTTCCTCTTGCACAGAAGTAGCCCAGACAGAGTATGACAAAACCCAGAAAATCCTTGATTTAAGGGCACCACCTCATAGAAACTGCACCTAATTATTTTAGGCTGTGGCTTGTAAAAGTTCGCTTTTACAGAGCTATTTCTAGATAATCACTGCTTAATAATCGTGACAATAAAGACATGAGAAATGTGGTGTTTTGTGTGGTGTTCGGCTGTAAACGGGAGATTGAGACATTATTTGTTTTGGTGTGGCTGTTCTCTGTTTTGTTATGGCACGCCTGCTTTGGGGAATAAAAAGCTGAGCCTTTCTAATGCTAGTTTAAAGGCTTAGCAACATGGCTGGGGATTTAGCTTGCAGATCAGATGCCAAAGGTTGGCTTGGTTCAGCCTGGGGGGCAGCGCAGGTTTTGCCCTCCCCTCTCCGTTCCATCTTCCCTGCAAATTGGCAGAGGGCCTTGGAAAGCGCTGGGCTCTTCCCGTCAGTGAGGGCTCAGCAAAAGCTCAACAGCAGAGCCCAGAAACACCAGCTCCGTGACTGGGCTGCCATTCCCAAACAAGCTGGGCTTTGTTGAGAGCAGGAGCTTTCTGGAATGCGCACGGGGCCGAGGAATAATAGGGCGGGGTGAGCGCTGCCCGGCAGCCGCTGGGGATGCAGCTGACTGCTCCGGGCTCTCCATCCTCTCTTTCAGAGCACGGCCATGGGGGATGCAGCACCAGCGAGGCAGCCTGAGCCCAGGGCTGCTCGCTGCCAGCTCTTTGATCCCAGCATGAGGAGCGTGGCCAGGAGGATGAGGACGTTCCTGCTGTGGCCCCGCACCGCCCCTGTGTCTGCCCGGGACCTGGCAGAGGCTGGATTTTTCTACGTGGGTCCCAGGGATGAAGTGCAGTGTTTCTGCTGCGGTGGTGTCCTGAAGGATTGGAGACCTGGTGATTGCCCCATAATAGAGCACCTGAATTTCTTCCCTTCCTGTAAATACCTCCGTGGCAAGGATGTTGGGAAAGAGGAGATGCTGTCCCTGCAGGAGATCTTTGACACTGTGGATGGGCAGTTCCTGAGTGTCCTGCAGGGGATAGTCAGTGAGGACACAGCCCTGCCCAATGAGCCAGAGTACCCCGAGATGGTGGCAGAGGAGATGAGACTGTCTACATTTGAGAACTGGCCGCAAAATTCCATCATGCATCCAGAGCAGCTGGCTAGAGCAGGGTTCTTCTACACAGGTAGGTACCCTGGGGAAGTGTCCTTAACTCTGATTCAAAGTAACTTTTGAAGGCTTCACTGTTTTATTGCTCTTAGAAATACATGTGTGTATTGTAGTTAAAAACCACATCCTTCCTCTTGCCTGTGCTGGTTCTCTTGCTGCTTGTGCAGAATTTGTTTCAACATTTAACTCTTTTTGGGTACTGAGGGGTCCACTAGTAAATACCTCCTTGCCAGCAGGAGAGGAAAAGATGATGTCTTTGAAACAGATGATTTACTGACAAAGAAATGTGTGCTTGAAGATCCATTGAATGTATTTAGTCCTTGCACTTCTAAAAGGACTTGAAGGGCTTGCTTGGTATGTCATGTTTTGGATAGGCTCTGTCTTGCACTGAAGCCTTTTCTTCTCAAAACCCCAAACTGAGTGACAGCTGTATGGAGTCAGCCCATCTGGCTGTTGCTGTGGCTTGTTTCTCTGAGGACTCTTCATCTGAAATACAGAGATCAGATGCTTTGTTGTTGTTGTTGTGGAAAATTGGCAATATTTCTCGTAGTCACATGCATGTGAATATCAATGTAGTGTTACTCTCTCTTTGAGAATGCTTTGCTGGTTAGGTAACAGGTTTGAAGAAATACTCCTCTCTGAATTGACCAGTCAGAAGTAGTATTGGCATGACGGCAGACTGTGGTTAGTGAGCAAAGTGTGTTCACAGGTAAAACTAGTTACAGCTCTGCTCTAAAGGCAGGCTGGGGGGTTGTGCATGGGAGCTCAGCTGCTGTTATCTTGTGACCCCCTTCTGGAATCATCTCAACCACCTGCAGCTCTGGGAGCTCAGACCGAGTTCCTGCCCCTGTACAATGTGCAGTGTGTTGGTGAATTGTCATGTGTTCATCTCTTCTGTCCAAAGCCTGTGTTTTGTGCTGAGTCTCACCCCAGGTTCTCACCCAGGGTTAGTGTAGGGCATGGAGTGTCTCAGGTGTCAAATAATCTCTTGATTTCCCTTTCAGGACGAGGAGATGTAGTGAGGTGTTTTTACTGTGATGGAGGTGTGAGGAGCTGGTCCTTCGGGGATGATCCTTGGAGGGAACATGCCAAGTGGTACCCAGAGTAAGTCAGTCTTGGTTAACAAATGCCCCTCATAGCAAGGCCAAAAGATAGGTCATGCATTTCACAATGATACTTTTCTTTCATAGGATAGAAATATTGATATCTCCTCACCTTAAAAGCAAAATAAAATGTTCAAGCTCAGGTGGAATGGTACAGTTCAGACCTGAGACTCTCTAATTTGACCTAGAGTTGAATTAAAGTAACTTTCTTCAGCATCAAAAAAGAGCTTTCATTACTCCTGCTCTGAGGTACAAGAAGAAGTGTATTGTAAGCCTTGGGTTCCTGCAGCAGTTCTTGTTGCTTTCCTGTGAACTGCTCTCATCACAGTTCCTGTGGTCTAGTCTAAAGCATATTACAACTGAGCTCATCTTGGGCCAAAATGAAGAACTGAATCCCCCTGAATGAAGGGGGAGGGATCATGATCCTTTTACTGTCAACCTTTGTGCAAGAGGTGGGCAGGTGAAACACCCAATACCCTGTCTTTAATGGATATAGCCGTTTGGTCATTGCTCATAAAACCCTTTGCTTCTACATTTCAAACTGCTGCTTTCACTTGGGAAATCCTGTATTAATGTGTTTAAACTTTTCTGCTCATAGGTGTGAATTTGTACTGCACTCAAGGGGGAGAGAATTTGTTAGCAGCGTTCAGGAGACCTTTTCTACCACCCTGCTGGCTCCAGTGAGTCACGAATATTTTGTGTGCAGTGGATTAGGGTTGGTAGATGGGAGAGTTTTGAACACCTGCTTCTTTTTGTATCATTTTCAGAGACATTCCTGGGATCAGACTGAGCAGGACTCCTCTCCTTCCCAAGGTCAGTGCTGTAGCTCCATGGTGTTTTATTTTCTGGTGAATGTAGTGTAATCTGAGTTCCACCAGCCCACCTCAGCTGCTCTGCCCTCTGTATACATGGTGCTTGTGAGATGTTTTGAGAATCTAGAAGCTGTTTCACTGTGGTTTTAGGAAATGGCTTTAGCTTAAGAAACAAAATTACTTGTTCTTGGGAAACCTCTTAGTCCAAGGCCAGACACAGTCAGTCTGGATAATCATGTGAGTTTTGAGTGCTTACCTAACTTACCTTTGACTTTTGCATGCTCTTCCTGTTGATGTCTGTCTGTAAAGGCCTTCACTATGACAATTTAAACATGCTTGATAAAAAAACAGAACAGTAGAGGGTCTAGATGTTCATGAAAATGTTGATCCTGGGGTTTTTCCCCTTTTATCACTTGCTCCCAGAAATGTAAGTACATGAAATTTGGCTCCCATAAGCTTAAGCAAGACTTGAGCCTTTGAAGAGACTGCCAGCTGAATTTCCTACTTCTGTTGTTCCTGATGAATGGTTGAAGTAGGAGAGGCTTCAACTGGGGTGTTCCACTTGATGTTCATGAAAGCAGTTCTGAGGCTTCTGTTCTGGGATGTTACAGCAGAGATAAGGATTCTGGACTGATGCCAAACACAGGAGACTCTTCACTGATAAAGTGAAATAAAACATTTAAAATAAGTGTCTGGGCTTTGATGAAATTTGCTTTGATTAATTTTTTTGTGAATTATGATTTGAAGTAAAAAATAAATGTGGAAGTTAATCTAGCTATATGGATAGCTTGAGGATCATTCTAGGATCTGTTAATGCCATTTTATGTAGAACACCTTCAAGGAATGGCACACCCTTTGCCCAAAGCTGTGCCTTTTTGATAAAGTACCTGTTCACTGCTTTACAGATCCTCTGAGGAACTGGGAATTGCTGGCTCATCCTTCTGAGGCTCAGAGTCTCATAGTGCAGAATGTCCTGCAGATGGGCTTTGACCCCACTTGGGTGGCAAACCTGGTAGAGAATAAATTTTTGCTGACTGGGACTTTCTACCTGTGTGAGTCCGAGCTGATTTCAGAGCTGCTGCAGTCAGGCTGGGGGGCCAGCAGCAGTGCAGCAGGAAGCAGAGGTAGGCCTGACTCACTGCTGGGCTGGTGGGTGTTCAACCTCTTCCTCACTGCACCTGGAGCACTGCTGGGAGTGTCCTGAGGGTCTGCCTTCACTGTGCCCAGCTGGAACTGGGAGGGGCAATGCCCCCAAGCCTGCCTTTCCTTAGGGGGCTGAGCAGTGAGATTCTGATTTAAAGGAACCTGGAGAAGCTGTGGTTACTGGGTTATCAGTGGCTGAATCTGCCTGCACTGGGCTGTGGTGGGGATATCCTTGGTGTTTCCTGCTGCCCTCAGACCTGCACTAACCAGCAGCTCCATGATGTGCAAGCCTGTGCACAAATTCACAGCTGATCCAGGCAGTTGTCTGAAGCAAAGCTCTTTGGATGGCTGGTTGCTTCAAGCCTATTTAAAATTGGAATCAATAACTGGTTTAGAAATAGGCACAGTTCCTGTCTAGATAATATGTATCTTCCTTAGCTTTTGTCTTGTTATCTGTTTTGTGAAGTCCATTTGCCAAGTGAAGTTTACTTGAGGATGCAGTTCTAAAGCTCCTGCCTTCACAGCATGATCTGCCATTTCTGTAGCTAACATGGAAAAAAAAATCCACAAAACTGAAAATTTGATTAAATAGTAGCACAGGAGCTGGAATGATCAGCTGATGTGATAAACCAACTTTGAGGAGAGAGTGTGATGTGGACAGACAGGCCTTGGCAAGGAGGTGAACCTACATAGCCACTGGAGCACCACAGAGAACATCAGCCACGCCAGGCTGAGTTAAGAAGTTTTCAAACAAATCCTTCTGAGGTCCAGGGTGGTTCATCTTTTCCCACAGCACTGTTGGGAGAGGGATAAAGGAGACAGCATTGAATACCATCTTCTCTTCTGGTTATACAGGTGCTGTTCAGAGAGAGCCTGGAACATCAAGACAAGAAACACGATCTGTGCAGCAAAAGGAATCAGGTGCTCTGGGCTGGCAGTGGTGGGGAATTGAGCTTAAGCGTAACTGGGAGGAGTTCTAGAATAACAGTCTCAGTAGTCATTATACTAACTCATTTCTTTAATTTTGAAGGGGACTGTGTGTTTGAGTGGTACCTGAGCACAGGAACCTTTAGTCAGGGATTGGAGTGCCCCTGTGAAACAGCTGCTACCAAAAAAAAAAAAAAATCCAGTTATGGGGCTAATTTATGTACCACAGTAAATGCTGGTGATCTGTGTCCCTGCTCAGTCCAGCATGTGTAGATAAGATTAATCTTGTGTAGATAAGCCAGCCTACAATAGCTGTAGTTTTTCAGCTAAAAGGAAACTTGCCTGAGAGATACTTTTGCCACCTTCACAGTCTCTGAACAAAACAATGGGCAAGTGGCAATGTGACTTCCTAAGGTGTCACAAGTGGCACTCTGGAGCTGTGACAACACTAACAATTTGGGCTTTTGTTTTTTTCTTTTTTTTTGGTAAAGATGAGTCGCAGCTGAGCACAGAAGAACAGCTCCGCCGCCTGCAAGAGGAGAGGATGTGCAAAGTGTGCATGGACAAAGATGTGTCTGTTGTGTTTGTTCCCTGTGGCCACCTGGTAGCTTGTGAAGAATGTGCCCCCAATTTGAGGCTGTGTCCCATCTGCAGAGCTGTCATCAGGGGCAGTGTGAGAGCTTTCATGTCCTGAGCCATGATGCACCCAAAGGGAAAGATAAGTCTATACCTTTAAAGATTTCTCTTTCCTTATAGACAACTCTTTCACAACTCAGAAGAGGGAGAAAATAAGTAAATAGTTTGCTGGAGCAATCTTATTTGCAGGGTAGCTTGGCATAAGTGTAAAACTTCACTAAATGTGTCTCCCATGCACAGTGTTTCTCAAAGAACTGCTGGTTTGATCTATTCTTGCTTTAGGACTGCTCCAGGAAAACTCTGCTGGGTTCTGTTGGCCTCCAAAATGAGGCTTTTATTGACAGAGATTCTCCTTCTGCACTTTTTTGTGTTCTCAAGGGAATGTTTGCTCTCTCTGTTGAAATCAAAGACAGTTTTCAGCAGACTCTGGTTCTTTCTCACTCACTTAGCAGTTGTCTAGAGATTATATTGCTAGGGATTCTTTCAGGAAGTGTGATTGAAAATGGGAGTATTTTTTGTACAAAATTAATTCCACTGAGACTAGAATACTCAGCAGCAGTGTATTGTGGGGGAGGGACAATCTACCTTTTTCTCCCCTTTTTGCTGCTATTTTTTTCTCCCCTCTTTGTTGAATTTTCAACAACTGATGAAATGTTTCACTAATACTCAAATTTGCATAACTGAGTGGAAAAGCCTGGCCTGACTCTCTAAGCTCTCTGCTCTCAGCTGACTTCCCCAGGTGGAAGGCTCTTTGCTCAGGGTCACTGGATGGTCTCCTGGAAGCTTCTTATGGAGCTCTTCCCTTGCTGTTGGGTATTATCCTAGTAGAAAACAGCTCTGGAAACATACTTTGTTAGAATGTGTGTTTGCTGCCTAAATCGGTGATTCTTATTTAAAGTGGAATATTCTATCATGTAGCCAAAAAGAGTAAGTCTCATCCACATGCTCCCTTGTTAAGTGAAGGGGAAAAGTTTTTAAAAATAAACTGTTCTTTTTCATGGAATAAATTTTTTTCTTTGTTTAACTTAGAGCTCTGAGTGTCTGATTCGAGTACAATTCCCCACTGGGAGAGGGGTGTGGTGGTGTCCTAAGATGTTAAGAGTGGCATCAGGTTGTAAATCACATCTGTCCTTCAGTGCTACATGAGCATGAGTAAGAAAAGCAACTGTTCTTAGCATCCATTTCCTTTTGAATTTACTAGACAGCACTTGGGTCATAGAGGCTTAGAGTGCTTTGGCTTGGAAGGGACCTTAAAGCTTATCTCATTCCACACCCTGCCATGGGCAGGGACACCTTCCACTATCCCAGGGTGCTCCAAGCCCCATCCAACCTGGCCTTGGACACCTCCAGGGATGGGGCACCCACAGCTTCTCTGGGTGCCCTCTGCCAAAGCCTCATCACCCTCACAGGGAAGAATCTGGCTCCTCAAGATACTCTTCGATTGCAAAAGAAGGGATAAGGATGAAGGAGAGTAAGGATCTGATACATGAAACTGCAAATGCAGAATAATTCTGATCTGAACTCTTTGTAGAGTTTTGGTAGGTGGTTCTTTAGTATATTTGTGGCTCTGGAACTGCTTCTCTTTGGTTCCAGCTCTGGATACTAAATGGCTTAAGGGCTTGCCTATGAGTAACTTTACGGTGTCAGTTATCTGTGGATCACACGGGAGAGCAGCTGTCTTCATCCCTGCCTTCAGAAAATGGGAATATTAGTGCAGTTCTTGGCAAAGATGAGAGTAATTACAAACTGGGTGGTTTAAACTCTGCAGCTCTAGGAGGAATTGGTTGGGTCTCTGCCAGACAGCAGCTTTCCTAGAGAACAGTGTCACCACCATGCCAAATTAGGTGTTGTCTGGGTTCAAGAGATCATTGACTTTGTTTTGCCTCTATAAATACAGCAAAAACTTATAGTTTAAATAGCTGTGCTAATCTGAGAAGGGAAAACACCAGCTCAGTGCTGGAACAGTGTTATTTCCTCCCAAACTCACCTCAGTGTGACTGGAACCTAAGCGAGGCTGGACATGCACCAACTATTTCTGGGGCTGTTGGACATTGTGAAAATGGTGACTTTTCCACATCAGGAAAAGGGAGGAGCTGCTTTGTTTTCCTGTGGGGAAATGTCCCTTCAGAAACAGGTACCACGTTGTTCTTTGGCCAGAAGCTTCTCCAGCGCTGTCTGTCCCCAACAGAGGGCACTCCGAAACTGGAGATGGGGGAACCCAGCCCCTTCAGCTGCTCCGGGATCGGGATGGGATGGGGTGGGACGGAGTGGCAGTCCCTGCCCTCGCAGAGCAGCGTCACTGTGTCACCTTGTGGTACTCAGAGTGGGTCTAGCACAAGCAGACCACGAGAGGAGTTCTCAGGGCATGAGGAGGAATGGCTCTGCCAATGAAACCTGGAGGAGATAATGAAGTGTGGGATATGACCCTTGGTAGCTTTGTTTCTTCTCAGGCTGATTTTATTTTTTTCTTATGATTAATGGCACTCATTGCTACTGCATATTATAGGCTTACCTGAATATGGGCTTGGTGTTTATTTTACTGCTATTAATTGGTGCTTTATGCTCCAATGAACACAGGCAGTTGAGTGGTAGCTCTGAAGTGACTCACTCAGCACACTTTTATTTCATTCATCTTCACCAGTGTGTGTTAAAGCCAAGGGGCAATGCTGTTAAGTGCATAGTTTGATGCTTTATCTCTTTATAGTACTTGGCAAGTGATTTTTATCAGTTTTATTGGTGAAAGTGCCATCAGAGCTTGGTCAGGTGGAAAGGTGTGGTGTTAAAGACATGCAGACCTCAATTCCAGAAGATTCCTTCTCTTACCATCTACAGGAATTCTTCCTGAAACTGCCAGTAAAATGTTTCAGGTATTCAGAGCTGAAACTCTGCTTTTTTCACCATCTGTGCTGAATTTTGGTTGCTCCCAAACGAGGCTGATAAAGACTGCTGGTATCTGATTGATGATAATCTCTCTCTGAGGAAACAAAATCATATTAAACCCAAAAAGTGTGAAGTCAGTGCTAACTGGGAAAAGGAAAGATTAATTTAAAAAGCCCCGAACAAACGAAATCTTCAATTGGAAAATCTCATTGAATAGAGGATGTGTATTCTTCTTCTCCTTTTTGTTTTTCTGCCTCTCCAGGGAACAGCAGCTGGGCAGAAAGGAATGAGTGTGATCCAGAAAGAAAGTGAATAAAGGAGAAGTGGACAAAGTGTTAACAGTGTGTGCACACTGTTGTGTGTGACCTCGAAATGGAGAGTAGCTGGTGTTTTTTAACTGGGTAATGACACTATTATTAATAAGGGAGGCAGTTGTGTTTTGTTACAGAGAGCTGTCAGGGCTGAGCTTTTTTCTTTGAGGTTTAAACTAGGATGGAACTAGTTGTCTGTTTTGTTCAGTCAGAAGCTGCGGTTTTTGGTGGCTAAAAGAAGAGGAAAAACACCCTACAGAAAACAACATTTTCACCTGCTGCTGCACCCAAACAGAACTCAGAATATTTGAGTATCTTCTATCTGGAATAGAAGTCACATAGAAGCAAAAAAATATTCTCTCAGTGCTTATACATTTGGGAGTATAAAAGAGGATTTTACTTCCTGGGTCGTTTAGAATGAGACAAAAAAAAAAAAAAAAAAAAAAAGCTGCATCATTCTGTCTTTGATTTAGCACTTAATGTTTTTATTTTTTTAAATTCTTCCCTCACACTTCTCCCTAGCATGGCTTCGAGCTTGACCCTTCTTAAAAGCACTTCTCAAAAAATGCCAAGTAATCCCAAACAAATTAGGCAAAACAATAAGGAATTACAACAGCACTTGAAGTACCAGCCCAAAAAGGCCAGGGCTGGCTGACAACTGCTCCTCTTCTGTTTTTTGACACTTAACATGCTGGGAGACACAGCTAACAAAACTGACTTGGTTTTGTTCTTCTTTTTAATTAATTGCTGCAGCTCTTTAATGCGACTTAATTACACTCCCATTCCCCTGTCAGCCCTTTCTCTCCCCTCAAAAAGCCTGTCACAAACAAAACCCATCCATCAGGATCTTACCATGGAATAGGTGTGGCTCTAGCTGAGGAAGGCAGGTGCAGACCCACCTCTGATCCATGAGGAACTTGGCCTTTTCCAGTGGCCTGCAGCAGGATTCAGCTACACCAGGGTTAATTGAATGTAGCTGGGCAGGCCCAGAGTAAGCTACAGCTGCTCCAAGGATGGCTGGGCTGGTTGAAAAGGGGGTGAAGCTGCATGCTGAGTGAGGAGCTGATGGCTGCACTAGTTTTCAGCTGTTGAGCATTACAGGAGTTGGGCCACAGAACCCTGAACTCCAGGACAATGCCTACTGCCATGTCTACAGAGAACGAGCAAGGGAGTCCTGGAGGGGTGGGCACCAAGAAGGGAAAAGTTCTCATCTATAACTTAGAACCCAACAATGCCTAAGTAACTTGGGTGTAAAGAGCCTCCACCTCGTTTTACACAGGCAGGGAGGAGATGAGCTTGTGTTAGGGGATTTAGGCTCTGCTCAGAAAAAGGGGAGGAAACTAACTACAGAACATGTGAAATGTCCCAGGCAGTCACACAGAGCTTCCTTCTTTCTGGATCCGTGGCGAAGGAAGCAGCTCCGACTTCAACTGTAGCTCTTGAGAGAGGCTCTTGGTGAACTTGTTCTGCCAGAGGTCTTTAGGCCATTTCTGGGCCAGTACAGCAGACTGTGGTGGGAAAGGTTCATCAGGGCACTTGGAGAATTAAAAACCAACCGCGTGGCCACTCTTGGATGTACATTCATTGCGTTTGAAAAGAAGACAAAGAACGAAAAAATGGAATGGAGTTCACCATCCTGCATTTCCTCTGCCAAAGATCCAGGCCCCAGGGGACTGTTTCCTGCAGCACCTTTGGTGGAGTGCAAGGTTGATCCATCCTCTGGCTCCTCTTCATTTACGCAGGCCTATAAAAGGGGAAAAAGGTGAGTGTGGAGCAAGTATTCGATTGCTTTCTTAATATAACAGAAATGGTGTGGAAATAATGAAGACAATTTTTTCTTTCCTCTTCTGGAGTTTTAAATATGATTGACTACAGATGAGGAATAGGATTGAGAGCTCAGAAGTAATGTGGTTAAGTAGTCTTCAAGCCTGGAAAGAGTGCTATGCACATGTCAGACCTGAATATGCTGCAGTTAGCTCAAGTGTTAGATCTATGGATCCTCAGCATTTGGAGCTGCATAAAATTTGGTTAGGAACTTAAAAAGCTAAGGGTCATCTCTAGGATAAAGGAACTGCTTGAAATTGCAGTGATGTGCTTTTGGTGTAGGTGCAGCAGGATAAGCAGATCTACTTTTGGAGCCAGCAGTAAAGGTGAGTGAATGCTTTTGGCTGAAACATCACCTCTTACACATGCAGCTTCAGGATGATCAAAAGAGTTTGCAAATTCATGTTGTTTGTTTGGGGAAAAGTCTACCTAGAAAGAGAAGCAGAAGTGTTTTGTTTTGTGTTTTCTCTCTCCTCAGAACAAAGTGGGATTTTTTTTTTCCTGTTTAAGTTTCCTTTGTAAATTATTCTGCTCGTCAAAGCATGGAGAAGATAGGTGGGAAAACAATTCATAAGGAGTTTTCCTCCCCCTCTGTCTTATTCCAGTGTTTCAGTCTTGGATTCTGACTTTTTGACTTGATGTTATTTGTGTACTTGTATATATTGGTGTATTGAAGAACCCACTTTAAGCCAGTAAAGGATGATGGTTGTATGGGGACAAGTCCCTTAATGCTCCCAGCTGCTTCGTGCCTGTGGCCAGCAGACAGTGCCCCACAAAAGACTGATCAGGAACCATTAAAGTGAGCAATTGCCAACTGCAGCCTCAGATCCCTCAATTAACCAATACCTCCTGTTGCTGCTCTGTCGATACTGAGGTCTCCATCTGATAAAAGTCACACCCTGTGTTAACACAGGGCTCTTTCCACCGCTAGATCTGAGGAAAGGCCATAAAATCTGGCTACACAACTCAAATTAAAGCTCTGGAGCCCCTCATGTGATGTAAGTGCTTGAGGTGCCAGATGAGGGTGAGGGGCTGCAGCCTCACAAAGGTGCAGTTCATTGCTTGGCCTTACAAACACGCTCTTGCAAGGCAGGAAGATCCAGTGCTTGTCCCTGTACCTTTTCAATAAACAGAGGGCACCTCCTGTCATCCAGCAGGTTCTTGATTTAGCACTACCCTGTGTACAAGATCATGCTCTGAGGCTATTCTGCCTCAATTGAGATGGCACAGTGCTGCTTTCCAAAACAAATTCGGAGAGTGATGTCAGGAAACTGAAAGGATTCAGCAGGCAGGAGGTGCTGACAAATGCTCAGGATGCTCTGGGTACTTGGCAGGTAGTGCAGGGGCTTGGAGAGAACAGCTTGAGTGAGAAATGTCAAAGCTGGCTTGGCCAGCACTTCCACGGCTATTGGTGCAAAAATGCTCTTTTGCCTCAAGTGATGAGAATTCTGTTACCAGAAATGAACAAAGAAGAAGAAAAGCAGCCCAGAGCTGAGGTTCTGTGCTGTGCAGCACAAGGGCTGCCAACAGGCACAGCCTCAACTTCTGCATCAGTTGGGGGAGGAGAAAGAGTTCAACTCTTTCTTCCTAAAAACTCATTGGAAATGCTCTCTTTTAGCCTCAGGTGAGCAATTTCCAGAAGTGATTTACCATCCTTTGGGTAAGTACTTTGTCACAGAAACTTGGGCACTGATGACTTTAATATGTCTTCTATCAAGAGTGCTAATCTATTATTATTATTATTGAATAATTAGTGTGATGCCTTGATTGGTAATCGGAAGTGAGATTAAGCGCAATTCTTCTGGTCAGTAAAACTTCCAGAACTTTTTTTTTTTTTTGTGATATTTTGAGCATCTTTTACTTCAGGTTGTGACTTCAAACTGTAACTGTCACAACCAAACTCCCCTGGAGTCAATGAAAGGTGGAGCAAAAGCAGTTGGGGAATCTGAAACAGAAATAACTTTATTTTTAGAATACCATGGTTGCTGTGTGAGTGTTCAAGGTGTGAATTGACATAAGCACTCGTGAATCTTGCCTTTGGAAACAACAGTTCCAAAATGATGGTTGATTGTTGTTGCTGGCTTTTTTTAAAAGAGAAAAATAACACGTGACTTGAAAAAATTGTGAGGTTTTCCACTAACTGGAGGCTTGCAGCTGAGGTCAGGGAGATCATTTTGATAAAGCTGGGACATGACTGGATTACGGTGTGGAAGTCCCTATTATCAGTAACAGTTTGGGGAGGTGTTTTTTCCTCCTAGCAGGAGGCAAAGGTATTTAGGAACTCCTTTCAGTGCTGTGGCTGGAAGCTGAAGGCCAGATCTGGGGTGCACAGTTTGAACACTGAATTTAGCGGCTCATGTCATTGTTCTGTGGGGTCTCAGATCTCTAAAAACTCTTGAATTTAGAGATACAAAGAAGAGAGAGCAGAGAAAAATGCAGGAAAGGGCACAGTGGGAGGAAAGTGTGATCTCATCAGAGAAGGATAGGTAAAACTGGAGTGAATATGATAATTCCATTAGGGAATGAAGGAAGTGATCCTGTTAGAGAAGAGTGGCAGCCCAGAAAATGCATCTGACTGCAGCCAAGGGAGGTGATGCCATCCTAAAATTGAAGTTCCTGCTTGCAGTTGGCTCCAAGTGATCAGTTGTAGAACAAATTTGGTTTCATTCAGCATTTCAAAAGGAGTTCAAACCAGAAAGACAATGTTTACTCTTGTGTAAACTTAAATTTCAGGTAAGCTGGATGTATTTGTTGTTTCTCATCTTCTTGAACGAGATATATATATATATTTAAAAAAGCATTCAAGTCATCACTAAACGATTTCCACAGCAGGACAAGGGCAGCTGGCAGTCAGTGCCCCAGCCTGCAACACTCCATAACCTGGGAATTAATTATCCCTTTCTCCCCTCACTCCCATTCACACACATGGAAAAAAGGCAACAGGCTGAAATAAATAAACAAAAATTGCTATTTGGTGGCTGCTGAAATTTATAGAGGGTCACATTATCTACAGCTCAGCAGCTGTTTTCACCTCCTGTTAGCCTGAAAGAAATATTATTTTGTACTGGCAGAAAACATCAACAGAGAAGTGATGGGCTAAAGAACGGGAGGGAGGAACAACAAAATTATCTGTGGGCTTGAGCAGCAGCTTCCCCTCTTACTGAGGCCCTGGAAGAAAGTTTTATATGGCTAACTTCTCTTCATGTTACAATCTCCCCATGCAGGAATCTTCATTTGGAAGTGATAGCTTCTTTCACAAGCAGAACTGGTCATTTTAAGTAAAAAGCAGCCCAAATCCTGTACTGTAAAAATGTGATGCTTCTTCAGCACACTGCTGCATCCAGCTAGTAAATCAGGGAGCTGCTTAAAGCTGCACAGTTTCTGCAGACTATGAAAAATTCCACCCCACTGTGACAAAATGAGAGAGAAATCAATATTTAATCTCCTGTAGCATCTCTTGTAACAACACTATGGAACCCCCAAAGTTACAGAGAATTTAATGGCTTTGCAAAAATTACTTGTATTCCTGATCTTGTGCTGCAGTGACAAAGTGGGCAGTAAGTCCTTATGAAATTAGAGGGGCACATCTACCAATCTACCTCAGGGAAGTTTTTCTTCCCTCGGCCCTGCTCTTTCCCACCATCCTCACATCCTTCTTTTTGGCAGGACTCTGGTAACATTGTTCCTGAAAAACAGCCTCCCTCAGCAGCTGCTGTGAAAAACTTCCATGTGTTGAACTGCCTCCTGCAGATCAATTTAAAGAATATAAAATCAGATCTCATTGCTGCTTAAAACAGACAGAACTGGCCTTTGTGCTTGAGAATCTCATTAAGAACCAGCTTTTAAGTGGACAGAGTGAAATTATGATCTTTTGCCTCAGAGGGCAGAAATGGAAATTCAACAGTGGCCTTTCATTATTGGTATGAGAGAAGCTGCTGTGGACAACTCCCTTTTCTGCTCTCAGCTGAACTCTTGGGCTGCCCCACAAGTGGAAGGCTCAATTCTTGGAGGCAACAGAATTTAAAATAATTGTGGAGATGAGAAAGAGCAGCTTCACCTTCTGGTGTCAATTTGTTCATTTCTTCCATGCCTGAAAAGCAACCTGCAAGGAGGGAAAACCCCTGTGGTTTTTTTTTCATGTGGTACCCCTGAGCCATGAAAGCAAGAAGCACGTGGAGTCTTTTAGCACAGATGATACTTACAGGTATGTCTGCTTGAACAAAAGGTTGGTGGGTTTTTCATTGACATGGTAGAGAGGAAATGGATCAAATCCACCAATGAAATCAACTGAAAAAAAATCGAAACTCAAATAAACAAACAAACGTGGCCAGAAAGTTGAAAGGAAATGAAAGAAAGGCTTGGTGCATGTCATGGCATAAACACAAAAAAAATTAATGACAGAACAGAAAAGTGATTTTTTTCAGGTATGGATTTCTGGGATCTCCTGGGATGGGCGAGCGTGCCAAAGAGGAGATTCCAGCTAACACAAAACCTTAAGCAGAGCTAACAAAAGGCTCTAGAAAAGCCTCCTTGGGTATTTCCACCACTCTGTGACTGCACGTGAGAGGAGCAGACAAAGCCAGAGCCGAGGGGAGGAAGCTGGGGAACGGCTCTTGAGCCCATGCCAGGGAGAAGCTGGCAGCACAGCACTCCCCGTGAAGGTCACACAGTGAAGTGAGAATTTTCTTGCCCCACTTGTCTTTCCTGCAAGACAACGGCAGCTTTGGAAAACTGCAACCACCTCATTATCTCCAGCTCTGGTATTTTTCGCATCCCCACTGCCAACTCAATTTCTTTTAACTGTGCAGGAATGGGAACAATGCTTCCCTTCTCCAGAGCTCATGGAGGGGACAGTTCAGAGTGACAATTCCCTCAGTAACCAGGGAAGAATTTTCCAAGGCTGTCTCAGCTCCCTGGACTTGAGGCCAAGCCTGCAGCACAGAGCTGGCCAGCACAGTCAGGGCAGGAGGTGCTCTGATTTGTGACTGACCTCTCAGGCCTTGCAAAACCCTTTAAAACAGACCCAGTTTGGATCCTTTTTTTGGTGCCAAATTAGTACATTTTACATGAAAGTGTGAAAACCATCCTGTCCAACTGCCATTAAAAAAAATGGAGAGTTTTATTAACTATTTATGTGCCTGCTTGTTTTTCTTTCCTGAAGGTGGCACTATTATTTTAAATTTAGGCTGAAGAGGTTTGAGGGTTTTGCTGATCAAATAATAGAAAAAATTTTTACTAATATACTGGATGTGAAAAAACTTGAACTTCTTAAAGTACATTTAGAAACCTAAGGACAACAGATTCTGACAAATTCCATCTTGATGGAAAGCTTCATGCTGATACTGTGATTTTGAGACAACTGACAGGTAATGGGTGAAATCTGTAGAGGTTCTAAGTTAATTGTGGGGATAATTGCCAAATAGTTGCAGTGAAACTTTACCTTTTCTCAGCCACTTTTGAAAGCATTTGAGTATTCCAAAATCAAAACAGGCTGCCATTTAAAAATCCCCAAGATATTAACTTTATTACCTCAGTTATATGCCTAAACTGGGGAACTTTAAAGAACTTCAGTTTTCAGTAACTATCGAGTACCTTGAACAAACACAAGTCCTACCCTCTGAACATGCAAGCATGAGGGCACCCAAAATCCAAGACACTACCAAAAAAATAATAAATCTTAAGTGTGGTTCCTTGTGATTCAACACATTCATTGCATTAGCACATCTAAAATATTCTTGCCCACAATTCAGCTTTAGTAGGTCCCTACTGCTGTGTTTTCTCATGAAAATCACGTTAGCATGAGCTTCCTGATTAATGTGCCTCAGCACTTATAATTACTTCATGCTGCATATCAAAGCAACATTTAAAGGAAACCACAAATGGAAGAGAAAATTAAAACGCAGCTCAAATTTATTCAGGTCACTGGAAGGATCTACCCCTGTGAGTGTGAAATATTGATGGTTTGTCACTGTTAATTATTCAAGCTGGCATTTTAACTCCAAGCTGGGAAACTGGGAGGGAAAGTAAATTTGTTAGTGGGGAAAAAAAATACATATCCTGAAATTACCAGCTCTGTGTTTCTTAGATAAAGCTTCCTTCCATGTTGTTGCCTCTCCTAACAGTTCCCTGCTATAAAAATGAGTTCTGTCAAGTTATTGCTTTACAATATTCAGCAGGGGCTCAGAACTGGAGCTATTTAGCTAATAGAAGAGCTATAGCCTAATTTAAAAAATATTACTATAATGTAGCACCTTCTCTAAGTGCACTGCCAAGCTCTAAAGAAATGATCAATAAAGCCAGGAGAATGAGTTCAGCCAGGAAGGAAGGAAGAAAAAAACATAAGGACAAGGCAGATAAGTAATGCATCTCCTCTCACTCCTATGAAAACACATTCTTCACATACTTTCAAATACTCAGTTCAAAGCTGTTGTTTTCCAGCTCTCCTCCATGCCAGCTGCTCTTTAAAACAACAAAGCTACTTGCACAAACCTAATCAATGCCTTAAAAGAATTGACACTTGGATGTAAAGCGTTTGGATGAGATCCTCTGCTGGAGTAAACTGGCCTAGACCCAACACACTGCCAAACAAGTCTAACTTTGCATTTACTTTAACTCCATGCATCCATTTTTCTGTTTGTAAAATTATTGGTCTCAAAGGGTGTTTTAGAGGGACAAAGCAATCCAGGAGCAGGTGGGTACCTGCACAGACCCCACAGACCTGTGAGTCTTTCCCCTGACACGTGTCATAGTGACTGGCTGTCACTGAAGAGATTTGTGTCCCCAACACGAGAGAGCTGGCTCCTTCCTCCTCGTAATTCAAACACAGCACTTCCTCTGCTCTTAAATTAAGTGGTCAGATTGGTTCTTGGCAAGAACTCTCATGATCTGCTTCATGCTCAGCTTGTGGCACAAGAGGCTCAGCAGGTCTCCCACTTGAGCCCTGGGCTGAAAGCTTTGTTGTAGGTGCTTTTAATCACAGCAGTAATATTTCAGAACCATTCTTCTCAGGCTGTATGAGCTTGAGAACAGAAGCAGCTGCCCAGTTTCTCTAAAGCTAAGTCCAGCTGAGAAGCCAAAACCAAGCTCTTTTTGTGCCCTAAGTGTAGCAGAATTACAGCATCTAACAGAGTGACACGGGGAAAAAAAACCTCACAGAAAAAATAGCTGATCCTTGAAGGGTAATTAGTGCCATAACACACAGAGGCAGAGATGGAAAGAAGTCTGATGGCAGCTCAGTCCTGACAGACAAACATCTGAGAGGGAAATAAAATTTACTAAAACCTTTGCCAAGGGATCTGTTGATAAATACTTACAGCTGTCTTCTTCTTCTGTAAAAACACTAACCACGTAACAGGCATAGACAAAGCCCACCAGCTGGAAAAGAGAGAGGAGAAATCATTTTAGCATCAGCCAGTGTGAGCCTGGTCAGAACCCACTGGGCAGAACTTCAACAGGCACTATTTACACTCAGCTTGGCAGCATTTCAGTAACTGTGGAGCCAAGTTATATTTGCTGCAGGCAAGGGGGCAGGTGTGGGTGTGATGGAGCACCCCCAAAACTCGAGAAGGAAAACTTGCAAGACCCATCCTCACCTTCAGAGTAGCACCTTCAGTTGCTTGAATGACTAGCAAGGACATGGGTTGGCTTTGTTGAAACTGCAACTGCTGTGCTAAGTTAACTCTCTGTAAGAAATGATGGAGACACGGGAGAGGGCCTCGTGGGCCAGACAACAATGTCCAGGAGACATTGTTTCAATGACAAGAACTCATCAGCTCAGCATTCCTGTCACATGGGGTAAATTACCAATTAGAGGTGAGTAGTTTTTATGCAGATGAGACAAGAAATTAGTTAACCATAAGAATGTTGCTGTACTGGCAGAAATGCTCGGAGATGCCAAAATCTTTAGTAACTCAATAGTTTCTAGAAGCTATAAAGCATCAGAGCCCCCTCCTTCAGGCTCACTATAAAGTTGTTCCTCAGCCTAAACAGAGAAACAAACTCCTGGTACTATGGGAGTTACGCATTACAGATGCAGCAGGGTCTTATTTTGCTTTGCCTTCTTCCTGTTAATCAAATATCCTCTCCATCCTTCATTTTCCATCTTTACATAACACCCCACTTAGCGAGATCCTGGTTGACAGTAACTGCGTTAGTAAAGTTATTGTGAGGCGTAATTGTTTTCCACTGTGAACTCAATTCCTGGGAACAAGAGTCAGCCTGTAACACACAGTGACTCACTCCAAGTGGAGACAGGATGATGCATGGGAGGGCTTGAAAAGTAGAGTCCATTCATTTTTAATATGACAGAAAAATACATCACACCCGAAAACAAAAGGCAAGATAATGAGATTTCTGCTGGGGAGCTATACAATGTTTGTGGTTTCTCCAGCTCTCCCTGACAAAACACGCCTTGTTGGGAGGAAATGGAAGGTTTTAGTGGCATCACTGAATCCTGCTCTTCCTTGAAGATTTTTCTATAATCATCTGAAAGAGAAGGCAGCTCACTGCTTTCCTCTTGGGTGGGCCTTATGGGAGCACATCCCAGAACCTCAGTGGAGGACAGGCAGCTCTGAGGACTCCCTCATTCCTCTGCTGGGCATTTCTGGAACCAAGGCTGCTTCAGGCTAAGCTGCTGTGAGCTACAGGGAAGCATGAATCCTCTGGCCACATGCAGTGGCCATTTTAATTGTACCTGCTGCCTTTTAGAATTATCACTGTTTAAGACACAAATCAAAAGCAAACAGAGTATCAGAGATTTTTCCTCTCTCCTATTGCTTGTACTGTAATACAATAAAACCTGGAAAATGTGTTTTTTGGTGTTGGTTTTTTTTTTCCTTTTTTTTTTTTTTTACTTTTTTTTTTTTTTTTTTTTTTCCTCCTGAAGTTTATGTCAGTTTTTGGGCAGGTCAGAGCAACAAAGCTGAGGAGGGGTCCGGAGCACAAGTGTGATGAGGAATGGCTGAGGAAGGACTTTAATGCTCCCTGTGACTCCTTGGAAGGAGGTTTTATCCAGGTAAGGGTCTCTCTCTTCTCCCAAGAAACAAGCAGACAACAGGAAACGGCCTCAAGTTGTGCCAGGGGAGCTTTAGATTGGATATTGGGGAATATTTCATAATTAAAAGGGTTATCCAGCCCAGGCACAGGCTGCCCAGGGCACTGGTGCAGTCACCATCCCTGGAGCGATGTAAAAGACAAGTAGATGTGACACTTGGGGACAGGTTTAGGGGTGGGCTTGGCAGTGCTGGGGGAGCTCCATGGCCCCGGACACTTTCCCCCCTAAACGCCGCAGACTCCGGGCCCGGCTCTGGCCGTGGTGCTGAAGCCCCGGGGCCGCTCCCCGGAGCCCGGACACACCCGCTCATCCCCGGCCCGCGGGATCCGACCCAGATGCTTTTGGGAAAACAAGAGTGCTTCCTGCACGTCCCAGCACTCCAAGAGATGTCCAACCACCCTTCTGCACACCCTGATCTCCAGCATAAAGGCATTTGAACCCAAGTAACAAATTCGGGCTGTGCTGACACACATCCTCTGTACTTGCTCGAGCATTTTTAGCGTTGTAAGATCCCGCCTCTTACATCAGGGGAAATCACACAATTTACACACACACACACACGAATATCCAGGCAGGAAAGACACATCCTGAATACACACCCGGATTCCAAGGAAACTCTAGGACGGTTTTCTCCCTCCCCAGATTTCCCATCACCTCTCAGAGTGGGAACTTTGGGTTAACAGCCACGCCAAGTGGCAGCCCTAAATCCACTCACCGTTATAATGCTCTGTAACACGTAGACACAAATCTTATGTGGTACCTGTGTCAGGAAACTCCTGATAGAATTAACAATGAAAATGATTTACCTGCCCAGTTTATGAGCAGAGTTGAGAGCGATTATCAGCTGTACTGTCACAGCACACCTGACAAAGCTCTGGACATTGTTCACGGTTCAGAAGCACCAAGCAATGTGATTGACTTGGGAAGTTTGTTTTGCACAGAAATTAATGCCCCGTAACCCTCAACCATCACTCTGCTCACCCCATACATTTTTCACTTTATGACTAAGGTGACTTTTTGTATTCAGAAAAATAAATCAACCAATCAAAAACTAGTGAATTAAGTGAACTTTCCTAAATCTCTAATTCCAGCTCCATTGGAGTGGAGGGTTTTTTTTTTTATTCTTTCCATCTTCTGGCTTGTTTCAAAATCATCTGCTTGGTGTTTAAAATTTACTTTTTATTGACTTTATAATCCATTCCTTCTTTAGATGCATTTCAGCAATAAAAACCCCTTGCTTAATTAATGGAAATTTCTATTCAAATAAGCTTTGTCTTATGATCTGGCCAGAACAGGAGAGTTTCAGTGGCAAGGGGGGAGGAGATGTACAATATAAATATGAATTTCAGGTTTTTGTGTGCTGACCTAAACTATAATTAAATACTCTAAAGCATTCATCTGTAATTAAATAACCTCAGCTTAAATAATGTCAAGGGTTAACTGAACTCACAGGAATCCCCATGTCTCACCTTTGGAATAAATTATGAATAGAGCTAAGGAGGAGAAGTGCTGCTCCTATTGTCCAGTCTTTCCCCTGGAAGAGTCTGCTGGAGTGTGGAACGAGGAGACTCCAAGAAACACTCAAAATTCCCTTCTGACTGCATCTTTGATAACGATGTGTTGAGCCCCCAAACATCACCCAGTTTATCAGCAATTAACAAAGAACTCCTGTGGAAGCTTCACAGAAGTCAACAATTTGGAATAATTTCACCCTCGCTCCTGCTGATTTCAATACAAAGGAGGGCTTTAAGCTCTGTATCCCAGGGAAATACCAATAATTCCTGGATCTTTGCAAATTACATCGGGCAGGTGGAAAAGGAGGGGAAACGTCAGCGATGTAAAATGACACTAAGCCACTGCTCTAATTCCCCAAAGAATGTTCTAGGGCTTTAGCCTCTGCTGCTGTTTCTCTGCTTGTTCTGCATGTGCAGTACCAGCTTTCTCCAAGCTGCAGAAGGATCCGATTAAGCTTTTTATTAGGAACACATGTTGAGGGCAGGTGTGTTCTGTCAGCCTGGGAACGCACACCCTGTCCCCAAGAGAGGATGGAGCTGGGGTGCCCCAAGCACTCTGCAGGCAATCAGAGTGGGGAAGACTGGAAGAGACAAGTCTGCCCCAAGGGAATGAGGGAAACAGATGTCTGAGCATCCCCCTGCCCTTCAGTCCTCTGAAGTTAACTTTTTAATAGAGAGTTTAAAACAGCAGTGTTGAGTGAAGGCGCTGGAGCCAGAAGGAATAAATTAGAGAAAAACCTGGAGAAAGGGACCAGCTGGCTGCAAGTGTGCAAAATACATAAAGGAAGGGAAGGCGAATTTTAGGAGGTGTTACTGTTACTTGTGTAAGATCTTAGCTGTAGTCTACCCCTGTCCTAGTGAAGAATCTCCAGCTCTTCTCTCAATAGACAAACTTGCCACTGCTTTTTCCACCACAGAGAATAGGTGCAAAGTCTCTTCTTTCAGGGAGATGCCTTCTAGGCTTCACTCCTAACCAGAGCTAATGAAAGGTGCACACTGGCATCAGTGCAAGAGGGGAAAATGAAGGGAAACCTGCTATGAGAAAGCAAAATTCCAGCTTGTGAAAGAGCTATTGTGACCAGATAGCCGAAGAGAGGCAATCAAAATCCTTTAATTCCTTGACCTTCTTTACTCTTTGGATGCAATTACAACCACTGAAAATCTACCTTCTGCCAAGAGAGCAAGGCATTCTCTTGTACACTGGTTCTCATATAACATCTGCTGTCAAGGCTTGCCTTGCTGCCTCCCTGGGAACCTTCCAACCTGTCAGTCTGAGTGAAAACAACAGACAGGCAGGCAGCGAGTTCTGCCAGCTGGGAAGACATTTCCAATTTCTACCCCTTTCAGTGCAGCCTCAGGAAAAGCCCAACCCTCCCCACTCCCAGAAGCACCATATGGAGAGCCCAGAGCTATGCCAGGTATTTCAGAGCTGGGAATCGCTCCTCTCCCTGCTGGCTGGTGAGCTGGGGACGTGCAGGATGAATCCTTGCTAAGGCAAAAGCAAAGCAGATTCTCATCTTGACAAAGGAGTTGCTGCTGCATTTCCTACCTGGGTTGGTAGGATTATCTTTGCAGTTGATTTCTATACCAGGACAGGCTTTTAGATGTTGCCACAATGAGCTTTTACCTCCCTTGTGTTTTGTTCTAAAGCATTGAGAAAGATTTTCATACTGGGCCCTACAGCAACTTGTATCATATGTGGTGACTAATATGCCCAAGTTTGATTGCATTCCAGATTAAAGGAATTGCTTTTGCCTTCAAGGAGTACAGACAAGCTCTGAGCAAAAGCAGACTGAGACCTTATGTATCCTCAAATGTATGCCCAGGAGCAGGATGATATAATCAGCAGGAGTCAAGCTGACAGCCAACACTGTGCTCACCATATGGGTCCAGGTTTGTTCTCCCTCTCCTTTGGCATGCCAGACTGAATTCAGGGAGCCTTGCCCCAAGTACATAACACTATAGCACAGTCCCTCACTAATCTCAAGGAACTGGAACTTCCAGAAAAAAGAAATAAAGTGCTCAGAGTCGGGAACGGCATATTCAAACAGCATGGATTTCACAGTGCTGTATCTGGGGTGAAAACCAACCCAAGCAGAACACACCCCCTCACCCCACAACTTCAAAAAACCATCAGAAAAAGCAAAACCAAACTACTGAGAGTGCAATTTTGCCTGTCCCTTGCCCTTCCTAACAGGGAACTGACTGTTCTGGTCTCAGACAAGGAGGGAACTAGGTCACGTCTCTTGCTGCATCCCCTGAGCCTTCAAGTTGCTGGTTGTGTTTTTGTGCTATTGATCTGTGTCCCTGCCTGTCTGCAGCACTGTACCTGCCAGCACTCTGGGGACAGCTGCCCCTAATAAAACCTGCCTCAAAGTGAGATAAAGAGAACAGAAAAAGATACTGGCAGGGATCAAAGAGTTTGACCCTCAGAGAGTAAAAAGGGAGAGAACTGGCTGACTGCTTCCAGGCAAGGTCTGAGGGAGAAAGAAGATTTGCTTTTTGCCTGACCTCAAAGAAGAGGGGAAAAGCTCCATTTCTCCCAGTACATGACAAAATTGCATGAGCATTTCAGAGGCAGCAGCAGCTGCAGACCTGGGGCTTCAATACTCTGCTTTTATTACAGGACAAGTAGAAATTTAGTTCACTGCATAGCTCAGCCCATATGGGTTTCTTGCTTACACGTATTTTCAACCCCATTTCCAGGTTTTAGGACTCAAAAATTTATTGCACCTTAAATCTCAGGGAGAAAGAGAGAGAAAGTATTTCCCTAAATCTGATTTTGTCTTATATTTCCCTCCTGTCTCCCCATCTGGCCCTTAGTGGTGTTCTGCAGATGCACAGAGAATATTGTCATGTGCCTTTGGGAAGAAGCAAAGGAAAAACCACTGCCACAGATAGTCCCATATATCAGGGAGATCACTTAGCCCAGGGCCACGTGCCTAAGTCAGTAAGCTGCCAAAAAAACAAAGATCTACTCTAAACAAACTCAGGACCATTTGTTGGCTCAACCTCTAGCCCAGGGCACAGGGGTTGTGCCAGCTCAGGATGGAAGCTAAGAGTGAGAAACCTCTGTGCTTTAAAAAGGGATATTTTGACTGCAAAGTCTGCCCTTGTTTCACCAAACTCAGGTACAGCTCCATCTAAAATCCCTCTCTGAAAGACACCAGGTTTCCTCCTGGACACACAGGTTTGCCTTTCTCCCACACAGGCTCAGAAGCAGCTCACAGACAGACTCATGCAGATCATCTGCCCCGAAGGAGAACTGACAGATTATTAACAGCCAGCACACGTGCCAGGGAGCCCATCCAACTCAGGAAACAGGAGCTTCTGCCTCTTCTCTGGGACATGGCAAGAAAGGAGCCTGAGCCTTCCCCCCTCTCTGCAGTTCACTGGGTCACACAGACCATCCCAGCTAATAGGAAATGCAGGATCAGGACAGTAGAAAGCTGTACCAAAGGCGTGCAGAGAAGTATGTGGCACTCCAGAAATGTGGAAAAATCTCTATTTGTTATCCTTCCGCATTTAAACAGGGCAAGTCACCTTTCTTTTTATAGCCAAAACATTAATGGTTCCCCAGTTCACATTTGTAACTAAAGCCATTTAAGCTCAAAGTAACAAACCAAAGCAGATTAGAGATGTGGGCTACAAAATGCAAGAGCACCACAGAAGTGAGAGGCACAATGGACTTTTTGTTTCAGTTAATTTCACAGAAAAGTGAGAAACAATTAACAGTGAAAGTTAAGGGCACTGCATTTTTGCAGAGTGCTTTCAAAAGCCTGAGGAAGACCGTGATGAGGAAAGAGTGGATGAAAACATCTAGTGACTATATCTTGGGTATCAGCAGAAGGAAAATATGCTGCTTACTGCCTCCTAAAAGTTGATTTTATTTTCTGGAGATTCTTCACAACGAATGTGCACCATCACCCATCACAGAGTCATGGGGAGTAAGAGCAATCCTTCATAGAAACATGGAATTAAAGTTGGAAAAAGCCTTTTAAGATCAAGTCAATCACCAACCAAGCATCACCACCACATTCATCACTAAACCGTGTCCTCACATGCTATATCCACACATTTTTTGAACACTTCCAGGTATGGTGGTTCCACCACTTCCCTGAGCAGTCTGTTCCAGTGGTTTACAACCCTTTCTGTGCAGAAATTGTCCCCTGTATCCAACGATCCCTTGCTGCAATTTGATGCCATTTCCTCTTGTCCTGTCAGAATTTTTTCTTTTGACCCTCCTCCAGAAGGGTCTCTGTCCTTGTCACAACATGAATTCCCACACCCCAACAGGGATTCAGACCCCTTTGTTACTGCATGGTTGCACAGATGCATGACTTCAGGCCTCAGGTGGCCGATACCCATCTCCAACTGTTCCGAGAGGTATTTTTCATAAGAGAGAACAGGGGAACAGTCAAACAAAACACATTTACAGAGGCTTCCGCAATCAGCCAATACCAAAAACACCTCTGTGCCTGCAAAAAATAAAACAAAACAGAACCAAAGAGCATCTCCTGAGGAGCTGCTGCCCCTCCGGGCGGCACTCACCGCGATGAGGATCTGGAAGGAGCTGTGCATGACCTCGATGTAGCGGTACTCCAGGGCACAGCCGATCACTGAGATGTAGGAATGGTTATCCAGCCCCTTGATGCCTGACATGGAAGCCTCTTTCCTTACACAGCCAGGGCCATTTTCACTCCACCAGGACTGGTGCCGGGAGATGTTGAATGTCAGGAGTTCGCTGTCCTGAAGGGAAGAGTCACAAAGAGATCTCTGATTACCCTGAGAGTGTCGGACACGCTGTCAGATGGAGGCTGTATGAAATCAATGGAAAACTTCGTTTTGGAGATCCCCACTCCCCAAAAATGCTGGCACAGATAAAAGCACATTGGCTTGATATTCCTTCACGGAATCATGGAATGGTTTGGAAGAGATCTCAAGAACCTTCCACTATCCCAGGTTGCTTCGAGCCCTGTCCAGCCTGGCCTTGAACACTTCCAAGCACGGGGCAGCCACAGCTTCCCTGGGCACCCTGTGCCAGGGCCTCCCCAGCCTCACAAGGAAGAATTTCCTCCTATTATCTGACATAAGCATATTTCCCAGTCAGGCTGCTGTGGTGAGAACCATTCCTGAGGCAGCCCTGCAGCAAAACAATTTCACCATCCTGTAGCACAGTTTAGACACAGACCAAAGAACGTTCTGTTAGTGGTTTCTTCAACCAGAGAAAAGAACCCTCAAGTTTTGGGTTTGGGAGATGAACCCTGTAGCTCCAGAGGAACAAGGTAAAAACAAGGCAGCACTAAGTGTCCTGCCAGGCTCTTCCCAGCACAACAACACAAGCAACTGAAAAATATGAACTTCATAACCCCAAAGTGAACTTCAAAACCCAACAGATCTTCCTTTGTTCCCAGCTTTTAACATGTCTGACAAGATCCTGTACCATTTCTGCCTGAATTCCTTCCACACTCTTCACATCTGATGCTTCTGCATCTCCTGGCAGCCCCAGGTTAGCTTACCTAGCTGAGCTGACCTCACAGTGCTGACTGCAGCCTCTTGTAAACACCTCCCCTACAATTTCTTATCAACTTTACCTCAAGAGGCTTATTGTTTTGGTCCCTTGTCTTTGCTAGGTAAATACTTTAAACCAGCTGGGGGGTTACAGAGTGAAATGCCACACAAGGAGTGCAGGGCTTTGGTGTGCAGCCAGGTGCTTATTTAAAACTGAGCACATTTTCCTTACACTTGAGAAAAGCACAGTGTTTACAGGAATACACAGAAGAGCTTTGGGATTTTGAGCTTGCAGGACATGGCAAAGCCCTCCTGCAGGTAAAATCAAACTCAGGACTGGCTGAACAGCTGCAACTCTTCATGGATGAGAACCAAGTGCTGGCTGCCCCTGAGGTCATCTCAGGTCACTTTGGTGCAGAATCAACAATCCCTTTTGACCACGACACAAGGCAAGGGGTAGGAAGTATTATTTTGAATAACAGATTAAAAAAACTGAAGGCAGAGAATCTCTATCTCTTCAGAGAGGGAAGAATGCTGCATATACACACATCACCCACCCATTACTAAAGATTTTAGCACCTATCCATAAACTATTTCACACTGCTTGTGCCAGGGTCCTACACAGCCCCAGAAGGAAAGCCATGGCTCCCAGAACAGCAGCACTCAGAGCTTGGGGCATTCACACTTCCCAACACGGAAAACCTCACATGGCAGCTCCTTTGTTGCAGCTCCCCATGGAGTCAAAAGGAAAAACAGATTCAGAGCAGCTCATCCAAGCCCCTGCTCCAAATTACCCTCTGGAGAGAGGGCCTGTCTCCACAGCCAACACAGGAGCCAAGCCAGGCAGCCCTGCAGATATAAAACACAGACACTGAAAAGCACATCCAGGGCCAAACTGGAGTCACAGGGGCAGGAACATGACTGCCAGCCAGAGAACCAGTGAACAGACCCCACTCTGCACCTTGTGTGGGGACCCTCTGTCCACCACAGACACCCCAAACCAGCCTGCAGAGCCGTGATCCCGATCTGCTGCAGGAAGCACGTGTTGAGAAATGTGGACAATTAAGTGAGAAGACAGCTGCCAAGCTCCTGACATAATCACCACAGCAGATGGCATGTGCTGTACAGGAGATGGAGCATGGCACCAGGGCAAAAGCAGCAGAAAAGCAAAGAGAAAGGGGAGAACTCCATTAACAGCTGGGAGTTTAGCCGTCTCCTGGGCTTCACCCTTCAGTCACCCACACACAGCTCAGAAAGCCACCAAAACACAGCTTTTCTGCAAAGCTTCTTCTCCCGCCAAGTTTGTGTGTTATGAGGCTCGTGGGTTTTCCCCAGCCAAAGCCAAGCCTCCAAGGGGCTGGGCTCCTCTCCCTCTCACAAGCCACTCACTGCTTTGGCTGGGGAAAGAAGCAATCGTCTTTCTCAAAGAACAAAACAAACCCCCACAAACAAACAAATAGAAAGAAACCTCCAAAACAACCAAGAAACCCAAGTGAATTCCTGTTTCTTTGCCTGGGGCTCCCCCATTAGCACTGAACCAAAGCCGTTCCCCAGGGCACCACAGGATCTACTCTCAACCTCAGTCCCCAGGGCTTCCCTCTCCCAGCTCACAGATGGTGCCTTCCCAAACCTTCTGCCTCACTGATGCAGACCCCTCAGTGTCCCC
This sequence comes from Sylvia atricapilla, assembly GCF_009819655.1. NCBI lineage: Eukaryota > Metazoa > Chordata > Aves > Passeriformes > Sylviidae > Sylvia > Sylvia atricapilla. The sequence continues at coordinate 9,071,128 of NC_089155.1, read as the reverse complement.
TCTGCTCCTCACAGAGCCATCAGTGTGCGTTTGGCAAAGGAACAGGCTGCTCTCCTTCTCGAGTCTCCCTTTTGTCAGCCTGCAGAGATTTGGCTCTGGCTTGACTTCGCTGCAGAAGCTGAACTTGCTTGTACATTCAGGCTGAAAGAGCAGAACAGGTGTGGCTGGAGGTGGGCAGGTGGAGGAACAGGAGGTCCTAACCAGCACTCTGCTTTTTGCCCACAATCACACTCCAGCTCTGAGCAAAAAAGAAAAAAAAAAAATTAAAGAGTTATGCATCAGTGAAGAGCAGATTGGCTCAACTGAGCACATTTGGATTCTAAAAGCGCCACAATGCCTCGACCTCGTGAGCCATCCATCTCAGGGATGGAAAGTGAATACTGATTGCACAGGGGATCAGGGGATGTGTTCAGAGGCACTGTCCTGAACCAGCGCCTGTCTGGAGCACGGGGGGCAGCAGGACCCAGAGGGTCTCCACACGCAGAGCAGAGCTGCTCCAGCCCTGGTCTGACACCCTCGGGGGATACCTGTGCCATGGGGCACAATGAAAAGAGCACTCAATAAAATCCCTTAATTGACCTCCCGCTGCTCAGAGCTTGCTGGGAGACTACAAAAACAACTCCGGGATGTCTCCCGTGGTTTGCCAGCTTCTTCTGGGAGAATACAGCCGGAGAGAAGCGAAACCATGAATTAGAACAGCACACAAAAATCAGGAGGAAAGAGCCAGTTTTAAGAAGGTTGAGGGAAGAACAGCTGTTTCCCAAATGCTTTCTGCGATGCGTTTGCCATCTAAACAGACTGAAAGGCTCCCAGAGGTGGAATGTGGGTCGGGAGATGTTAATCAGCCCCAGCAGAGGGGAGAGGGATGTGTGTGTGCCCAGCCCCTCCTCATCCCCTGCCAGGCCATCCCCGCCTCCTTAACCTCCATCCTGCAGGGAAACACCAGCCAGGAGCCATCCTTCCTGGGAGCACCTTGAAGGGCAGCCAAAAACCCCACACCTCACTCTGACCAGCACGTGGCTGACCCCCGTTTGCCACCAGGGCCAGAGGGAAGAGAACAGCCCTGAAACTGCAGCACCTCCATCTCACAGAGCCTGTTTTCCCCAGCGTGTCCCACGGGAACCTCACACCTACCTCCAACACCCACGGAGCCAGCTGTATTCCTTTGCTAAAATAGCTTCCTGAAAGCTGTTCTGAAATTATTTTCTAAGGGACACTACCAGAGATGGTTTTCTTTCTTGTTGTTAACAGCCTTCTGAACTGCCTCCCCCAAATTTCCTTAATTATCAGGCAAAACCACACTAGGACAGCTCTAGAACAAACTGAACCTCGTTTGGGAGCCATCAGAGCTTGACAGTAGAATCATTTTAAATCTTTTTAGATGGAAACGTTTCTTATTAAAATAGGAAATACGTTTATCTTTCATTCCTGTGTTCAGAGCAGCTGCATCACCTTGAGACACAGAGAAACACTCCCAGTTTCTCTCAGTGGGCTTGTTGACAAAGCCACAGCATTTAAAAGCTAAATCCCAGGCTTCCAAGTTCTAAATTTAGAGGGAGCTGAGGGACAGTTTTACGTACACATGAATTTATCCATCCTCCTGGTATTTTACCCAGGTACAAAGTCATCCCAAGATACCATCCAGATTCTCTGAAATACAAATGACCCCCATTTGACTCACAAGGACTGCTTCAATTTCAAGAAGAAATTTAGACCACCATGGCTCTGGATTCAGATCAAAGCAGTGCATAGACAAGAGAGAATATAAAGGAAGGATAAAATAAAAAATTAGAAATCACCATTCAAGAAGAATAATCCCAGAGGGAAAAGACAAAGGAATACATTGAAATACAGGACATCAGTTCCTCAAACCTCTCTGAACATTTCTCAAGTACATGAGGAAGAGTCAGTCAGCATGGCAGCTGGACAGACATATGCTCATATGTCTTAACAGCAGGATTTTAATAATTAACTCAGACTGAGGGCTTGCAGGAGGGATGCGTTTCACGCTCGAGTAGACAGGGAGAAGCTTAACATATTATTGCAAACACAGCCTGGAAACTTCAGAGCTGGCTCCCAGCAATTCACCCACCCAAACGGCCAGATGGACACAGGGAGAAGAGGGAGATGGGACAGGAGGAGGAACAGCAACCTGGAAATTCGGCTGTGAGCCCCACCACAGAGCAGTGGCACAGCACTTGGAGCTGCAGGTGTGCTCAGGAGTAGGAGCAGAGTAAGTCAGCAAGGCAAGGCTGCCAAAAGCTGCTCTGAGACACATCACCACCTCCCTGCCAGTGCTGAGAAGCAGCTCTGCAAATCCAGGTTGCTCCAGCACTTGCCTGCTCATGGCAGAGCACTCCTAGGAAAGCTGGCACAGGCTGTGTGCTTGGGGAGGCCCTTCCAGCAGCAAGGGAAGTGCTTCCTTAGACACTTGTGCTGATCCACCTGTGTCTGGCCATCCAAGGAGGTTCTGCTGGGCCACATTTCACACTCTTACTCCTGCTAAGAAATGATTCCAAGATAAAAAACCCTGGCAGGATAGAAAGTTAGAAATCAAGTCAGTTCAGCTCTTCCAAGAAAGCAGGGAATAGATTCAGTGATCAGTAAAATGTGTTTTCCTTTCCAATAAAAAATTCAGTATAACTAGTGATTAGTAGCTGGTTAGTAATTAGTTATAACTCCCTTGAGCAGGGCTGGAATCCTCAGTGATTCCATGGCCAGGAGACAAGGAATGGGCCTGCTGGAATAATCTGGATAAAGAGCACTTCAAGAAATGTGAAAGACAGGAGGAAAAAGAGGGTGAGAAGTAGTGGCAGACAATAAAGTGGAGGAAGGACACAGCAGAGAACAATTCCTTGGTAAGGGAAAGCAAACAGCCAAACTGCACCTACCAGCCCCTGTTCCACTGATGACTTGAAGTTTATAACTGAGATTGTCTCGACCCCTTTGCCAAATCACCCATGGGCTGACATGGGACTGTGGGTCCCTGGTTTCTGGTCATTAAATCAGCCAGGCACTCAGAGCAAGGGGGGCACAAGAACAACGTCGCTGCTCTTGTGAACAGCATTTCCCTGCTCCCATCCTGAATTCCTTCACCACTATGAAATCAGATCGAGAGCAGAGCACAAAGAATTGTTTGCAAAGAGTGCACATAACTGTTTCCTCATCTTTTCAATTCCCTGGGCTTTCCTTAAATCTGTTACATCAGAAACACTTGACTCCTTTCTCACCCCACCTGAGTTATCACCTGTCTCAGCGGCACTGGGCTGTCATTGCCAGGCCCCAAGTTAACAAACTCCATTCTCTCCAGCTCCTTGCCCTTTCTGCATTCTCTCACTGTAAATAAGCTGCTGACAGAGCCTGCCCTGGCAGGCTGCCCTTGTCAGAACCACCGCAGGGTCAGTGCAGGGCCGGCAGGAACGCCACTCTCCCACTCCCCCAGGCTCATCAGCAATCACAGAGGAAGCAGCACCCTGAGGACGTTCAGAGCTCTCAGCCCCTAAAGGGACTTGCACAACCCTGTCCAAGCACTCCCCAGTGCGTTCAGCTTAGTCCAGTAGTTAATGAGTTGGTGTTTATCAGACCAGCTCCATCAGCCTCCCTCCACCAAAGCTCTTCTCCCAATATTTGTGATTTCCCTGCCTACTGCCAGGCAGCGATGAGCTTTGACTTTGACTTCTTGTCAGGACTAGAGGGCAGAGTCCTCCCCAGAGCCCTGGGGACACACAAAGGTATCTACAGCCATCCACTCTCTGCTGACACGGCCCTGCCCTTGCCCAACACTTGGACAGCCAAGCCCAGATGTCCTTCTGGGGTCTGATCCCACCACTGCGATCAATAAAACACCAGCTGCCTTTGGATCAGCTTTCCAGAGATGCAGCAGGAGAGCCCAGCCTGTGAAGTGTCCTACAGAAACCTCAGCTCCTGCTCCAGGTGGATCGTTTGGTCTCCTGTGGAATTGAAGATTTGTTTTGCCACTACAAAGACCCAAATTACTTCAGTGGAAGTGGAGGAGGATGGAAAGCAGCATCATTAGTTTTCCTTACAAAACAGCTTTTTAAAGTGAGAATAACTCATTAAGAACAGAGGCAAGGCTGTCAACTACTTTACAGCCAAACAAGCACAAATTCTCTCTCGGTTTTCCTGGTTGCCTTTAAACGAACTAATTTCTCATTGCAGCCCGAGAGGAAAGTCCACTGAGTCAGTAACAACTTACACTGCAGCCCAAATCTATAAAAAATGTCCCCAGTCACAAATGTCACCCTGTAGGCTAAATAAAGCCTCTCTGTGTGCTGGCTTGGCTGAAATGAGCCCCAGCAGAGAGCAAGGTTACCAGGTGAAGCTCCTCTGTGGCACAAAAAAAGGAGTTTGTGGTGCTGTTTGAATTGCAGAACAGCAATCCGATGTGTTGCAGTGCAGGTTGGGATTAGCAAACACGAGTTTCCAGCTGGCTGGAAGCAAACACTGGCTCTGAGGAGCTCCCAGAGCAGTTTATCAAGCCAACATTTTCTCTGCAGAAGGGAACATTTAAACAGTTACATAAAATTCTTTTTTTTTTCAGTTGGTCACAATCATCATCGAGATCATCTCAGGCTGAGATTTCAGACTATGAATAATCACTGTTTTGAGCAAGAACTCCCTCAAAGTTTATGGAGATAACTGGGAGAGGAAATGAAGATGAATTGAGACATTAGGAAGTTACATTTTCTTATCTGCAAAGGATTTAGGCTGCCACTCCTGACTTGCTGTAGGCCTGATAAAACCACGGGGCAATTCCAATTATGACTGCAACTCCAATGCATGACCTGGGAATTTAGGCCAGATGTGGAGTGCTCTGAAATGAACCTCAGGGACATCCCACAATCACTCTGAGTCTGCTGTGCTACAGCAACACTCCTAATTCATTGCTTACAGCCCCGGCTTAATTTAGGGCCTGCCTCCCATTTTTTATTATTTCTGACTCACCCCTCATTAGGCAGACAGCAATACTCAGCTAATCTAGTCTTCAAAGAGCTTTGCATATTAACTCCCAGCCCCCTGGCCAGTAGCCATGAGTAACTACCACTGCACTTGAGAAGGAAGCATTCAGGCAGGGAAGGCACATCCCAGGGAGATGAGCCAGACCCCTCTGGGGAGGGATGTTCTCTGCTCACCAGACAGGGGAGCCTCTCCCCAAAGGTACAGCAGGAGATATTTTGCCTGGTGTGGCAACAACCAGGTATTTATCCCTGCTGCAGCAAGTCTTCAGCAGGACTGGGAGGCACAAAAATATCAAGAGCTGGTCAGGTGCAGACTTCCAGCAAAATCCTCAGTTCAGGTGAACCCAGCCAGACCCTGCTACAGCCCTTCCCTGGGACAGGCTGGCAGAAAGGCCACACTCAGTGCTGCACGAGGGCCCTCCTCACCAGCACATACCTTTTAACAAGTTGATGTCAGATCCCAAGAGGATCAGCTGCAATCTGGTTACCTCCCCCTCAGGCTCCTCCTCAGCCTCCTCTGCATCACTGCTGGGAATTTGCCCTCAAACCCCTCTCCCTTCAGGATGGCTCTGCTGCCAGCCCTGCTCTCACCTCTGGAAAGCAAATGCCCTCCACCTGCTGTGAGGGCAGGGTTTATTCCAGCCACCACCTGCACCAACCAACCAAGAGCCCCAGAAACCAACAGTGGCTCCTCAGTTTCCCACGGAAGCAGCAGTATTCCCCATCCCTGATGGAGCAGCCCTCTCCACAGGCAGGACCTGCTCCCAGGCAGCCCCCTCACCTTACCCAGGCCAGCCCTCCCCTCCCTGCTCAGCTCCATCCCCTCAGCTGCAGAGCCTGGCCACTCACCTTTGAGAGCCCTCCCACTTCTAAGTAAAAGCAGATGATGAAGATGTTCCAGGTGACCCAGACTGCAGTCCAGATGGCATACTGGGGAGGAATGGGGTTGGGGAGAGAGAAGCAATAAACATTAGGAAGTCACTGGAATTAGTGTGTGTGTATATATACATATATATTTATATTAAGGTATGTGTGCTCTAGCTGGGGGCAGTGGAATGCCCTGAATCAGCACTGAAATCCTTTTTTCGTTCCCGTTTTCCACATTCAGATGCTCTCCTGCCTGATAAGACACACAAGGGCAGGAGTGTGGAGGGATGGAAGAGCTCCTGTGCTGCATTTGTCCAGCCCCTTGCCCTCCCTCTCTGCTGGACAGTGTTTGGGCAGGGCTGCCTTAGCACCAGCAAGAATTACCTGAAACCTCCCAGGTTTGGCACAAACACAGCTCTCTGAAGAGAGAATCTCAGCAGATTCCTGAGCACAGCCAAGCACCTCCTGCTAGACCAGCCTGCAGGGCTCGTGCCTCACCTCCCAGGGGCTTTGCTGTGTCCCCTATCAGGTGCCACATCCCCCTGGAGCACAGCTGGGCCAGGCTCTGGGAGCTGGGAACCAAAGGTGTCACTCACCACCACGATGTAGCGGGGTCTGTACTGGATGGTGCCGAACAGCCCCAGGATAACGATGATGATGTGCAGGAAGTTGGCCAGGATAGGGGCCCACTGGTAGCCCAGGAAGTCAAACACTTGCCTCTCTAGTGCAGCAAGCTGGAAGGGAGAAGAAAAAGGAGAGTTACAGCTTCTGCACCCATAGTGTTTGTTCTCAAGAGTGTTTGTCACGCTCCCTGAGCAAATCCCTGCGGCAGCTGAAGGTGGGACTCTGTTCCCACAGCAATTTGCTGCCTCTGAACCAGGTCAGTAGGACACAAGGCTTGTTTACACATCCCCCTTCCCCTCTGGTCTCATCCCAGCTTCTCTGAAGCCTGAGCTCTAGTGCTGTGTGAGGCATTCCTCCGTGGTGTGCACTTTGGGGCTCTGGCAGAGGACACAGGGGAGCAGCGGGAGGGTAACATCATAAATGCTGAACGTGAAATACATTCACAAAGATGTCACTGTAACTTTCTAGAGCTCATTTGTCAGAGCCTTCAGTATCACTCCATCACTCCTGACACCTCCTATGTTTCTGCTCTCCAGCACACATCCATCAAAGTGAGGGAGAGGAGGAAACTCTCTCCTCTACCTTCGCCCCTCAGAAAATGCTGCCACCAGTAAAGAAATTCTGCCAACACATCAGTTTTCCAGGACAGGCTGTGCTCCTCTCCAGCACTAATAACATGGTTCAAGGCTAGTACTGTGTTCTAGACATAAATTCCATTACTGTTGGAGTGTTTGGGCTGATTTTCAAACCACATCTGCATAAAGATGTGCTTTTTACCTGTAGCCATCATCTGTGTATCAGACATCTGGCCCCTGGCCCTGAGCCTCTGTGCAGCTGAAAGAGCACAATGGACATGCAATTGCCTGCTGGCCTTTGCACGACCACAGCTTTTAAAGGATGTATGTACAGGAGAAATATAGTGAGTGTAAGGGGCAAAACTGTTAATGCAGGCTTTTCTCCCGTGCCCAGCCTTGCGTGGAGAGATCTTCTCTTTTTTGTCTTTATTAACTCAGTGCAAGCCTCTCCATGGACCTCTGCCTTCCCTGTCAGTGCAAGATTTGAAAATATGTTTAATTATCACAGTAGGCCACTGGGATTGCATTATGACATTTCATTTTTTTTTTTTTTTGCCTAAATAAATCATTACAGTTTAGTATCGGCAGTCAATACTAATTTAACTCCTAATCAGGCATTAGCCATGAGTAATCCTGGTCTGCTGTGTGTAATCAGCTATGTGACACCTTCCCCTGACTGGGATCTAAGCACCAAGGCTTCTGTGATGGCTTAAAGCATTTAGGGATGTGAGCGGCTGCAGGTTCCTCTCAAGCCCCGTGATGAGAGAAGCCATATCTATTAAATGGCCATTATTCCTCCTTCTTCCTGGCTCAGTGGGGAAATTGCCTTCACACCTCTCTTGGGCTCAGAAGGTATTGCAATTCCCAACACTGCTTTGAAAGTTCAATAAAAATCTGTATTTCAAAGAAATCCGTGGTTAAGGGCAATCAGTCAGGGAAGGGGAGGGCAGATTTCCTTCTACAGTATCTTATTCCCGAGGAAAGAAGGACACAGAGTGGGGAAGAAATGGAGGCAGTCACCAAATCTCTTTTTTTGCCATATAATCTTCCCTTAGAAGCAACAGCCTCTGATGCCCCTGCAGCACCTGGGAGATGTTGTGGCTCCAGGGAGAGCTGTGGGGCGAGTGCTGCTCCCCCCAGGTTTGCCACAGCAGCCACAGGTTAAACCTTAATCCCTCCGGAGGGGATTAAGGCACGTCCCTTAACGATATCAGGAGATCTGGGATGCTGACTGGCCGGCAATGGGCCGCTTGGCTGTGGCTGCTTCATCCCATCAGGCAATTAATTAATTGGCTTTGTGCACTCCAGGAGGAGTGTGTGTGTACACCCAGGCCGGGGACAGCCCGGGGTGTTCGCTGAGCCAGCGCCCTGCCCAGCCTCCCCTCTGACCTCTGAACATCAGGATGGACACAGATCCCTTCTGCCCACGCCTCTCGCCATGGGTTCTGCAGAATCAGGGCAACCCATGCCTGGAGGAGTGTTTTCTTCTCCATTCTACTCCGGTATTTGCCATTAGGGATGTATAAAAAGGGGAAGAAGCTTGTCCTTCCACAGCCTCGTGATGTTTCCTGGTTTGTTTGCACCAGGGAAGGGACTGGGCTGTGGAGTGGAGTGGATATGGAGATGGACCTGCCAGTCTACACAACTTCAGATTTGGGCACAGCTCCTTGAGAAGTCTCTGGATTCTCTCCCCATAACCCCAAAAATTATCTTCACATCATACTTCTCTCTCACCTCTCTTGACCCCAGGCTCTTTCCATCCTGATTTACTTTCTTTTGCCACTTTCCCAGCATTATTAAGCTGTTTCTGTGTACCTGGGAGCTGCAGGCATGACTCAGCTGGTCCAGAGATGGACTGTGCCCATCTGCTGGCTCAGGGAAGAGAGGGGATGTGGGATGTGTGAGCTCACACAACCTGCTTCCTCATTTATAGAAATAAAATTACGGTTTTCCGTAAAACGTGGGGGTGACAAGCAAATGCTACTGATGAAACTCCAACACTGTGTTAGTGACAGGCAGGGAGTGAGTCTGTGCTGCAATCCAGCCACTGGAAATGCAGCCTGAAGTTACCCTGGGCTTCCCCCTGTTCCCTCAGGAACTTACCATGATTAAGGAAATATTTGCTGAAAACAAATTGATAAACAACCATTTCACTCATTACACTGCAGGTCTGTGTGCACAGCTTACCCACAAAGTGCTGCTGAGATTTGCAGGTAAACAGGGCTGATGTTGGGGATAACTTGGCCTTGATTTGGGGTTGGGATGTGAAGAAAGCCATGGTGCCCTTCAGTCCTGGTCTCTCCAGTCCTGCTCAGAGATGGCAGGGTCAGGGTTTGCCCTCATCTATCTGAACCTCTCTGGGTGCCTCTTGCTGGCAGGGAAATGCCTTCTTTCTCTTGTGCTGCCAGGTTTGTGCAGAGCAATATCCTCGCTGTGGTGTTCCTTACAATGATTCACACTGTCCTATTGAGAAAGCCTATTATATTCCAGAGACACTGGTTGTAAAGAGAAATGTCACAGATTGTGGCACAGGTTTCAACCCACTCAAAGCTGACAGGACCTTTCCATCAGAGAGGACAATTTTTTTTCTTTATGGCTGTTCTTATTAAAACCAGGATTCCTTCTGCTCCTTTTGCTTCTCCAACCCATAGTATACTTTTACCTTTCATTCTTTAAATTAAATGATTTATTGCAGCACTAAAATCAGAAGAGCTGTGGCAGAATTTTCTCTCCTGAAATAAACCACATTTCTGCTGATCTGAGTGAAACTGGAGTAGCAAAGAACCACGTGAAGCAATTGTTAGCCAGGGAAACAACACAAGGCAAAGCTCTCTCTTGGGCCATCATTCATTTATAGAGCTGGGGAAGAGATGAAAGGCAGAGGAATGTTCTGCAGCTTATGGAGCCCATCCCATTGCCCACACACAGGGTGCACAGAGAGCTCTGGACATGCTCAGGGGCATCACAGCACAAAACTTCTCCAGAGAGGGAAGCTGTGCCTGAGCTGGAGAGAAGCCCACACCAAAACAGGAAAGAAGTCTTAGAAAACACCTCCAAACATGGGACATTTCTCACTGGGGGTTCAAACCATTCCAGTTACTATTCCAATGGCTCTGGCAGGACAGTGTCACTGCAGGTGTCACTGCCAGCAGGACACTCTGAGCTGGTTCAGCATAGGCTGGGGGTGCTTGTTTAAATTCTAGTCCCTCAAATCTTTTCTATCCCCTCAAGTTTGTCTTTTATTTCTCCTCTCCTGATGATAAGCTGAAGAGTCCAACCTGGTCCCCTGTGCCCCCACACTGCTGAAGAGGAAGGGATGCTGCTGAACAGTCAGGTACCTGTAATTCCTTAACTCCCTGTCCTTTATAGCCTATCAAAGCCATGTTATCAGCTAGATTTGCTCTTCTTAATTTATTAAGCTTTTAAAGCCTTTAATCTTATTTGGTTTGTATCTGTGTCGTTCACTGCATTTCTGAAATCAATTGGGACACAAAAGAAAAAATATCAGTCTCAAGACATGTTGACAGGACTTGTACAGACACAGGGAAGGTGCTCAGAAAATCCCACAACAGGCACAGTCACACATCCATTTTATCTGTTTCTGTAAGCAAACTTGCTCTTAACCTTTCCAAGCTCAGCCTTAATAAGAGATTTATTTTCAAAATGAAATGTTAGAAATGAATATCCAAGCATGCAATAAAGAGAAAAAATGGGAAAGGCTGATCCTACTGCTGCTGCTGCAAAAAAAAAAACAAAACCAAAACACCAACAAACAACAACAGCAACAAAAAGAGAGAAGAAAGAATGTTTTGCCCAGAAACCCAGGAAATTTTCCACTTGACCTATAAGGAAACAACCTGAAAACTCCTTTGCTACTCCTTGTCTCACAGTGCTGTGAGGACACAGCCTCACAGGCTGCTCCAGCTCCAACTGAGACAAAATTTGCCACTTAACCCCCTGCCTGTTCCTTCTCTCCTGAACCCAGCAGGAGCCTCAGCTGCAGCCCTGGGTGCCCACTGCCCTGCTGGGATGATGTTCTGGGCTCCTGGCTGATCCCAACGCCCTGAGCCAGGGTTTGATTTCTTGCCAAGAGGCTTCCCTTTTTAAGAAGATGCATCTTCTTTGTGTCTGCTGTGCAAACACCCTCGGAGCTTTCACTGGGAAAGGTCACGGGCCTTTTCTTCAGGAGAAACCTGCACTGGTTTCCTGAGCTATTTTGGCCATGAGATGTGATGGCTCGAGCTCAGGGCAAAGTCTCAGTGCCACTATCCCATGAGGCATCATACAAGGATGGAAATTTACATCCTGCTACCCGAAACAGCAGGAAGAAATGAAAAAGTCTCACACTGTATCATTTGAAAAATATATCTATTTAGGTTTTGAACACAAATATGGCTTTTTTGGTTCTTCCACATGGTTTAAGTTTGGCAGTACTAAACACCTGTCTGCTGTCTGTTTATGATTAGTATTAATATATTATTAACACATTAATATTATATAGTATAATATAATATTAATAATATAATTATATATCTCATTAATAATAATACCAATACATTAATTTGGTATTAACAATATATTATTAATAATATATTGGTATTATTATGGTGTAATGTTTAATTCTACACAGCTTTCTGTGTAATTCCTTTGACTTTGTAAATGCTGGGACAATGCTAGAATCAAAGAATCCTAAACCCAAGCTGCTCTGCGCTCAAACTATCAGAAGTGAGCAAAAAACTCCCTTCTGTGCCAGTTCTCAAGGTGAAGAAGATTCTGTAAGTAGAAGAACATTTAAACAATAAGTCTGCTTTTACCACAGTGGCTGCATTTCTAAATAAATATGAATGGTCTCAATAGCTCATTAATTAAGTTTATCTGAAAAAGCAGCTCAGTGAGCCATTAGTTCCCATCCCCAAATGGAGGGGCTCGTTCTGCGAGGTGCCACGTCCTTGTCTCTCCCAAAGTCAGCCCCTCACATGCTCACACCCGCTGCATTCATGAAATCTCATTTTTCTTCAGTAAGTGTTGTCAAGGAAACCTTCCTTGGGGCCTTGTGATCCACAGCTCCTTTCCCAGCATCCCTCTCCCCAGCACAGAGGTCAAGAGACTAATTGCACAGGAGGTCTCTGTTTGTCACTCGGTCTCTCAGGCATCTTTGGTCACTCTGGCCACTGCACACAATGTGCCCCATTCTCTGCTCCTCTGCTCTGTTTTCTCCCCAGAAGCTGCTGAAACCTCTTCTATTCACACAGACATTAGAGAGGCCTCCAACAGCAGGAGGATACCTTGAAGGTCATTTATATCTCACAGGAAAACTGGTCACTGTGCTGGCCCTGCCAAAGGGCCCCACAGGGCAGCAGGGGAAGTCCCCATCGTGTCCCACACCAGGTCACTCCCTGCAGAAGGGCCTGGCTGCTCCAGCAAACATAATTTTTAGGCTGCCTTGTGCCACGTCCAAGGATCAGGACTTCTCCCAGCCCAGAACCATCCTGTGCAGAGCCTGGGCAGGTGTAACACCCTCCTTGTGTTCATCACAACTTCTCTGCTGAAGCCTGGAGCATCCTGCTGTTAAATATCCCAGTGCTGAGCCCTCACCTCCCCATTCCCCCCCCTGGCCTGGCACCTCTGAGCTCTGAGTTCTCCCCTCCCAGCATCATTCTGTGTGTGGGCAGTGATGCTCTCAGGAGTGCCACTGCTGTGACCCTGAGCCCTGAGCTTTTGCTGCCCAAGCCTCCCAGAAACATCTGAGCTGTGAAAATGTGTCATTATTCAGTCCCACAAGTCCAAGTGCTGCTTAACATTCCAGGGAAGGCACAATCCTGCTAAACATAAGGGATGAGACTGGCACTGAGCACTGCAGAAGGCTGTTTGTGTCTGGAGCTGAGGCTCTGGGACTGAGGTTTCCTGAGTACATCTTAGAACCACCAGCTCTGCTCAGCTGAAGACATGAGCCATGCACAACAATTCACAGAAACATGGAATCCTTTAGGCTGGAAAAGCCTTTTAAGAACACTGAGCCCAACTTCTCAGCACTGCCAAGGCCACCACTAAACCATGTCCCCAGGTGTCACATCTGAACATCTTTTAAATCCCCCCACAAATACTGACTCCAACACTGCCCTGGGCAGCCTGTTCCAACGCTTGACAATGCCTTTAGTGAAGAAATTGTTCCTCATATCCACTCTAAACCTCTCCTGGAACAATTTGAGGCACACATCCAAGCAAACCTCTTAAGCCTTTTTACTCCAAGTGTTGGATTGTGCCACAGAACTGGCTAAACATCAAGAGCTGGCAGCACTTTTTCTAGCAAGACACCACAGCCCCTGGTCCCTGCCCCGTCCACAGGTACTCTCTCCTGATCCACAACCTTTCAGCAGGGTGGTCAGCAGGACAGTGAATTAACAGGTTCTGAATGGTGCTCAGAATCCTGCTTCCTAAGAGGAATGCTTCAGGAAGATTTTTGCTGTGGATTGCCTAAACTTCTCCCAGATCAGGCTCAGTCACATTTCTGATGAGGTTTGTGCTCTGTACCCCTCAGAGCCTCTGGCCTCTTTGGTTTGATGGATCCCATCTCCCCTTGTGGCTCAGAGCCCAGGGATGCAGGCAGCACTGGATATGGGAGCTGCTGTGTTCCCTGTGCTCCTGCCTGTGTCTCCTGATGGCACCTCAGCTCTGCACTCTGCTCTGATTGCTGATTGATGAGAGCAGCAATCAGGCTAAATTAATAAGCAGGTGCCTTTGTGATCCAGGCAGAAAAGCACTCTGACGGGAATGACAAACTTGTTTTATTTGCAACCTACATCAACACTCCAACCTAAGTTTCCCTAATTAAATTTATCTGTGGTCCCACAATGATCTCCCCTAAGCCCCCCACAATGTTTTTCTCCTCCCTCAGTTTCATGTCTCAGCTTTGAGTCCCCAGCTTTGGGACAGAGGGAGGAGGCACTGGGGTGAAGGGGATGTGACAGCATTTACAACAGATATGAAACCCAGTGAGTTCCTTCAGCAAGTGCCTGACATTTTTGTCACCCAGATGCCCAGGCTCAGGCTCCACACTCCTGACTTTCTCTCACCTGTTGGAGAACTTGCTGAGGTATCATATCCCACCTCATGCTGCTGATCCTGGGCAAACATCCCAGCTGCTCCCCTGAACAGCATCCTGGCATAGCTGACAGCTCCAGCTCTGGAGGAAACTTCTCCCACCAGGAGCACAAATTTCCCCATCGCATGAAATAATATATTTGAAATGTGTGCCATTAGCTCAGCAGACATTTCCCTCTGGAGATCTGCTACCAGTTATGAACCCATCGAAACACTCCAAAGGCTGTGAGGCAGAGCAGTGCTGCAGATCAGCAGGAATTTAGTTTTCTAATAGAGAGATTTATTCCCTACCAACAGGGCTTTATATTGCGTGATCCCTGCCTCTGCTCAGCCATGAAGGCTATCTGAAGTTTGGGCTTGTTCCCATGAAAGGGATGCATGGAAAAAATGTGAAAATACTTGAAAATTAGCCAAGGGGTTGTTGTGTTCAGGGAATATAACCTATAGCCTTTTGACCTGCTATCCTGGGCATCATCTGCTTAGCTAACAGGGAAAAGAAACCATTGACAGGGCTGGCAGAGAAGGCACAAGGCTGCCCTGAAGCACTGCTTGGGCCAGCACTGCCCAGCCTGTCCTCTCCTGATGCACCCCCCTGGAGCCTCCTGGGTGTGGGAGCAGCAGAGTGCAGAGAGCTCAGGGATCCCATGAACTCTCAAATGTACAAGAAAGACTTTAAATTATTCAGGGGTCTGGCCAAAACTCTCAGTGTGTATAAAGCCCATGAGACACCAGCTGGACTCACCCAGTTTAGGAAAAAAAAAAAATCTCTCTCTTTGCTATTTTATAGGCACTTACTGCAAACTGCAATTTTATTTCACTGCTGTTTACCCCAGAGCTGAATTGTGGCTGTAAATTTACCACTGCCAGGCTCCCCAAGGGAGCAGTAACTCTTGCTTCAGGCTCGAAAAGCCAAGCTCAGTTTTCCCTCTGTCCTGTCCACACACAGCCTAAGAAAGACTTGCTGTGACCAAGTGACACTGAGGCCACCCCCTGCTTTTGGATTTATGAATAAAAATGTTCACTGGTGTCCCTTGCTGGTCTAATTCATGGCTGGCACCTGCAGCACCTCCTCTTCAGGAAGGGTCAGCTGTGGCCTGAGTGACAAAACTGCCTCTCTGAAGGCAAAACACCTGCAGAAGCCACCTGAAGCCCTTTTTCTCATCCTGCAGGAGATGAGGGTGAGAGTTTTTTGATGACCATGAAGCACAGCAGCAAAACTCCACTCTCTGCATGGGTCTGTGTCACAGCAGCCCTCACTCCACAGGATGCTCCAGCACATGGTGCAGATGTTCTCTGTGCTGCTGGACTTCTGTAGGAACCCTCCAGGGCCTTGTGAGCCACAGGTCCCTGCCCTGTCCCCCTCCTGCACCCAGAGCCCCCTGCTCAGTGCCCACTGTCCCCAGTTCCTGCCCGCACATGGCACTGGGAGCTCCAGCAGCTGATCCCCTTAATTAGGTCACAAATGCATCACGTGTAAAACACTTGCACCAGCCAGATCCTCTGAAGGAAAAACACGCCAAGCCCTGCAACTGGGGTAAAAGCTCGGGAGAGGGAAAAGACGCCAAAGCAGAAATAACTCTTCAAAACTTTGTCTGTAGGAGCCTTTGCTTCAGTTTCTGCTCGACAGCTGGGCCCCTGCTCCCTGACACTGGAGCTAAGTGGTGGCGTTGCTTTAATTTCCTCTTGCTTCTGCTGCAATGCCAGATTGCTTGGATATTCGTAAACAGAAGGAATTTAATGAAAATTATAATTAGAGCCCTGCGGTGCTCTTGCAGGTCGCCTTTACACTGGGCTGCCTATTTACATTACAAATCAGGCTGGTGTCACTGCAGAGTCTACAGCAAGGGAGGAGAATTCATTAAAAGGGAAGCGCAGGGTGGGTGAGAAATAGGGGGAGAGAGAGAAAATGATATTGTTATTATTAATAATCTAGGAAATTGGGATCTGCCACGGTCTTGCTGCAGCTTTGCTCCTTGAAGGAAAGCTCATCCTAATCAGCCTGAAGCAGGAGGGGACACAGCACCACCACCCAGAGACTTCCATGGCAATTACTGTACAAATAACCCTTTTTTTTGCAGAGCAAGGCTTTCTCACCCCACCAGGACACAGTGAAGTGCTCTTAGCACCTAGCTGTCAATTTGGGGGTGTTAGGAAGAGACAACATGAAGCCAAAAGGATGCAGTTCCCATTATTTTGCAGCTTTCCCTTTCCACCTGCCAGCAGCTCCTTATGATGCCTTTTGCCCCCTGTAATGCCACGGGCAGCAGCTCCTTACACCAAGCCCTCAAGCACAGCTGGGGACTGTCTCTCTTCCCATCTATGCAGTTAAAATTAGGAATAACAACCTCGTTTTACACAGAGGATTGCTGGAAACTTGGCTCCTGTTTGTAAAAAGCTGCTGTAACATTCCACACCAATAATCCTGCCTCAGCACTAACAGGATCTTCACTGTCATTGTGAGTTTTTAGACACTCACCTGCCCGTGGTGGCAAAAAGAAGAGGCTTGGGAAGTTCCCATAATGACAGCAGCACCAATCCTAACTCCTCACCTTTCCCTTCACTGTCACATTCTCAACACAGAGAGGTGAACTCCCCCTGTTCCCACGCCTGCATCCCCCAAATGAGAAGCTGGAAGTATTTTAGGAGCTGGGCTGCAAACAGGCCAAGTGGTTTGTTTGCATTTCATCCACACTATCATCATATGAAGTGACCCAAACTGTTGCAGCTGGGTTTTAATCATCACCAGTAACACTGATGTCTGTGCTTTGTCCAAAAAAAAAAAAAAAAAAAAAAAAAACCAGAAAAACCCCAACCAACTAAAACACAAAAATGCATTTATATCAGTTAGAAAAGGAAAAAAAAAAAAGACAAAATGAAAAATTATAGTTGAAAAAACATGTAGCTATTTTTTCCAGCTGAAATATAGATGTCAGTGAAGAAATACTGACCAACCCTCCCCTAATGAATGTACCAGCAAATTTCCAGGCCTGTCATCAGAGCATGAAATGAAAAAAGAACTGGGAAGAAAACAGTATTTTGGACAAGAAAAACATTTAGCAGTTCAGCTTCTGGTTCCAGTAAAATGCTTCTGACAGGAAGAGTTTTCAATTGGAACAAACAGGAAAACAACGATTTTGTTCAAAACAGGGACTGTCAGAGGCTTTCGGGGTATTGCAGGAATTTGCCAATAACCACAATCCCCACAAAGAACTTCCCTCTAGTAAGTGGATAGAAAACGAATCAATCACTATTGATTTTCATCACCTGATTGCTTCTCTGGAAGAGAATCAGTCCTACTTAAGCAATTGATTAGTTACCTTAGCAATTACAGGTAAAACCCCTGGCTTTCCCTGCCTCCCTCAAGGCATGCAAACTAGGGACAATCCGGTTTTCAAGCCGTTTCAGGAGGCAGAGACAATTTTGTGTGAACAAAGGTGAGTTCCGAGGTGTCACCCACATCTCAGGAGTCACCAGCACCCTCAGCAGGGTCCCTCAGAGGTGAGGAAGGCTGAGCCACCTCCTGGATTTCTTCCCCAGCTGTGCCTCCCCAGGAGCAGTGCAGGCTGCAGAGCAGAGCCCCAGCTCTCTTTCCCTCAAATAAAAGCAAGAAAACAGCAACATGCAAAGTGCTCAAATAGATTAATCAAGTACATATCTAAAGAGGGAGGTAGCAAAGGGTTTAGGCACAATTTGAGGCTGAAGATGTGCCCCTCCCTTCCATGGGTGATGGAATGGTTTGGGAACTGCAATCCACTCTGGGCAGTCATGGAAGGGGTGAGAGCACAGCTCTGCTGCAAAACACAATCTGAGTGCTGGGAATCAGGGCTCCAGGGTGGATTTTCTGGGATTCACAGCGTGAGAGTGGCTGTGGGGGAAGTCGCTGTGGTTTTCTCATGCCCACTGTCCCCTGCACCGCTGAGTTTCCTGCTGTACTTGAGAGGAGCTCAGCAAAAGTAAAAATTCTCATCAGAGATTCATCAGCAGTACAGAATCATGCTGAAAACCCACTGAGGTTTACCAAATTCTCCCAATGGCACTGATAGCATTGACCACCTCACTTTTGGTGCTGCACGCCCTTTGTTTTTTCTCCTCAGCCCAAGTGGATGATGAAATGAGAGCCGTGACGTTCACTTTGATGGAGGCGAGCTGCTGCCTTTCCAACAGGGTAAAGAGGGATTCAGTGCCTTTTAAAAAGAGTTATTTTTTAAAGGAAAGCCCTTTTGAGTGAGGGCTAGAATGGGGTTATTTTCCACATGACCAAGCACCAAAAGGAAAGCAGCAGCCCAGTCCATGCTCTTATCGCCCTCCCTGAGTCACCCACTGGATAGATTTGTCACAAGGTGAAATAAGAGCAAGTCCTCAATTTATTATCATTTTCTACTTGTTCTCCTTAATGCAGCTCCTGCCAGGATGAGTTTGCTGTGGGAAAGTGGAATGAAACCAGGCCTTTCAGTTTGCTGCTAAATGGGACTGAGGGGAGGAGGCTTCCAGTGGGGGAGGGAAAATCTTCCTCATTAGAAGGGGAAAATGTGCAACACAGAGTTTTCATCGGATGCTGCCCAGCCTCCCAATTAGGGTGGCTGGGACAAACAGTGGTGTTATTCTATGTAACTGTTTATCCAGTGTCACTCAGCCATTGTTTATTTTATGAGCATCATTTATCTTCTCTGTTGCGCTGCCCAATTTGTTTGCATTTTCAGTCCACTCGAGTGTCTCTCTTTCATTGTAGACATCTTTTGGCCTCCCACCAACCAACTCTCCGGGTTTCCAGGAGTGTCACACAATGGCCAGGCCCCTCCTCTGCTTCATTTTTTGAATGACATTTTTGTCCCCTTATTTCTGCACTGCCCCTGCCCCTCCCCTGCTGCAGAGTCACAGCTCCTCAACAGCTCATGGTTTATTCAACAGCAAAGCTGAATTTCTCTTTTCCTTCTCTTTTTCCACTTTCCTCTCCTTTTGAAAATAGAGGCTGGTCAATAGATGCCGCTCTGGCAGCTCTGGAGAACAAAGTTCACTTGCAGCAAATCTTTGTGATTGTGTCTCCATAGGGCAAGAGTTTGGTGACCCTGCAGGGGCTGAGTCCCAACCATGGGGCCCCCCCAGACTCTTGTGTCTCCTTCAACCATGGAAAGGGACAAAGACTTGTCCTCTATTAGCTTGTGACACCAAAGCTTCATCCACACCTCTCCTTGGAGGTGTGAGATTATTCCTCATCCCTGGAACAATGGCATTTTTGGTTTGCTCCTAGTCCAAACTTCCTGGCCTTTTTTTCCCCCCAGGTCCTCTGATCTTCTCGCTTGTGGGTCTGACTGCAAAGATTAGCCAAAATAGAGAAGTGCTAATCCACATTATGGAAATTCAAATCCTTGCTGTTACATTAAGTAACTTCAAGGAAATTTAATCTGGCAGGACCTGTAGGCGACTCCAGACAGGGACAACAACATCTATGCAAGGCCTCTTCCTCCAGCCTGGTGACACTGCAGCAGGAAGATGCAGGGTTTTCCTCCTGATTGTAGCAGGACCTTGTTTCTGATGGGTTCTGATGAGCTCCCAGCCCTGGCCTATAGCTGGACCTGGGGTTTACTGCTTCATTCCCACTGAGTGTGCCAGGACTGGGATTCTGGGATTTCTGATTGCAAATCTGGACAGTGTCTCAGCACCAAGCCCTGGAGCTCCATCTGAAATGCCCTTTGTTCAGAGGTTAGTGGCCAAAACTGGGAGTGAGGAATTTAATATGGTCAAGGGAGGCTCCATGAGGAAAAAAAGTTGGCAGCCATGAAACCTGGGATACGCCTCACACAAGGAAAGCATCCTACAGGATACTGCCCTGCCAGCTCCTGTCACTGTGAGCTGCTCCAGAAATCCATCGTACTTGAAATGATTCACTCAAGTATCCATTCAGTCTCAGTTCATGGATTGCAGAGCCTTTATTGCACACCCATATATTTAGCACTGGGACAGTTCTCAGCAGTTCTAACAGCCCTGTCATCTAAGGAATAAAACAAAGAGCCATTATTCATCACAAGGGAGACACAGTCTTTATTGTCTGAAGCCATGGCAGAGTTTTTCTATCACCCTATCTATTCTTTCTCACTGTCACACAACTCAGCTTTAAACTGTCTCAGTGGAGAGTCTCTCCAGAGCCTGGAGGCCCAAATGTTTTGTAGCTTCTCCCAGTGAAGTGCCCAGCTAATGCTGTGTTGGACTGACTGCAGGACTGACCCCAAGCTTGCAGGAGCAGGAAGGGGAACCTTTCCAGAAAAGCTTGAGGTGAACATTCATCTCTGCTAGGTCAGGAGTAAAAGCCAGGCAGGGTTATTTAAAGATACGGGGAAGCACAGCTACAGATGGATGGATGTGAGTTTTGGGCACTGGTTGTACCCAGGAGATCTGAGGTTTGGCTCCAGCTTGATGGCAGAGCTGTGTTGGCTGTAGGACACACCAAGCTGTGCACATCACCTGTCCCAGCCTCCCTG
The DNA here is from genome assembly GCF_009819655.1 of Sylvia atricapilla. Lineage (NCBI taxonomy): Eukaryota > Metazoa > Chordata > Aves > Passeriformes > Sylviidae > Sylvia > Sylvia atricapilla. Next base: position 9,050,506 of record NC_089155.1, on the reverse strand, counting down.
CAGCCCTCCCAAACAGCCTCAGGGTTTCCCTGGTGGATCTGTGTCCAGCATGCAGCTGGAGGAACCAGTCTACTTCTCTGGATCTGGATATGGGGGGGATTAATACCTTGGGATCTAAGCATGAACCACCCTCCATCCTGCTTAGCATCTGCCTGATTTGCTCTGGGAAAAGCAGGTCAGATTGGGGCCACAGGAACCCCTCAGGCCAGATTTGGGGCCACAAGACCCCCTCAGTGGTGCAGAAAAGCTTATTAAATGCAAATGAAGCAGCACCATTCAGAGAACCAACTACCTCACGGTCTCCTCAGGCATCAGAAGCATTTGAGGCTGTGCCTGTGTCAGCACAAGGCAGGACAAGGAGTAGAACAGATCCCTCTGAGAAGGGGCTGTGCAGGGGCTCTCAGCAGCTGTTTGCAGTAAGGCAAATTCATCCTTCCCTTGGATTTTTCTGCTCAAAATAATGAGATGGGAAATTTGGAGACCCACAGTCGTAAAAAGTGTCAGACATCTGAAAAAAAAAATTGCACTTTCCCAGCTTTTTAATTTGTTTTAAGGTTGGCAATCACATCTCCAAGCATCCAAGCTCACTTTTCTCCACATGCTCAGACAGCAAAGGGCACAAAACAGCCTGTGAACCCCCATCACACTTCTCCCAGCACCCACTCTGCTCCCTGCTGAACAGCCAGCAATCTCCCCAGCTAATTAGCCAAACGGTATTCTGCACATATTTAGCATTTCTGAGTAATTAGGATAATCAGATTTCTCCCCTAATTCTGTACATCCACAATACAAGCAGGTGTGTTGCCTTTCCCACAATGATATCACAAGAAGAGTGTTGTCTGCTGGAGCCAGGGGTGCCAGCAGCCTGTCAGAGCCCATTCCCATCTCCCACATGGAAATCTGCTAACAGATTACCAGCAGCCATGGGGAACTGGGAACTGGGCTTGTGTTGGCTCAGCAGCCAGTTGTTCAGACATTCATGCAGGTTATCTAAATGCACAGTCCTCAAATCTGGCCAGGGATCTGGATGTTTCCTGCACCACCCTCCAGGGATCGGCTGTGGGAGTTGTTCTGTGCTGCAGCTGAACAGCAGGTGTTTGGCTCAGAACCTCAGAGGTGTTTTGGGTTCTGGGGAGGTTCTGGGATTCTGCCCAAGACTCAGGACTCAGGCCTTGGTCATTCTCCATGAGGTTCATCAGCCCATGGGCCTGGTCCTGGTCCTTATCTCTGTGGACCTATGAGCTGACAAGCACTTATCTCTGGTCTGTGCCACTTCCAAGGTCTCTTGAAATGAATGACCTTAAATGAAGGTCCAAGACAGCCAGGCCAGGCCAGCTCTTTCTTGTCTTCTGAGGTGGGTCTTTGATACAAGAGCAGTTTTTCCTCTAGCCAGCTTCACTTAGTAATAAGCAGAAAATTTTGGGGTTTTTTTACATGCCCATGAGTACATCCTGGTTCAAGGAGCATATGGATGTGGTGCCTCCACCGAAGTGGGAGTTGTTAAAGGAGTTATCAATGATCCAGCATCTCTCAAAGGAAGAAAGATTGCTCCGAAGCTCCACAGGATGGAGTTACACTCTCCCAATATCTGGACCATAGCAGTAATATTAAGCAAAGACCCTGTCATGTTCCCTCCACAAAAATACCATCCATCTGCTGAGCTTCAGGTAGGGAAGAAGTTTGGTTGGAGACCTTAGAGTAGAACCCAGTGTACTCTCAGCTCAAAGAAGCCATTTCTGACATGCAGGACAATGTTCCTGTTGTAGTACTGTAGAATAACATCCAAACTTCCTAAATATGAACAAACCTAAGTAAGGCCAGGACTTAAGATTACTCCTGATCTCCAAGTAGGTCAACCACGCTGGTGCTGAAATTGAGCTCTGGTTACTACAGAGGTAATGCTCAGGTGGAGCTGAAGATAGACAGTGACAAACTGTTAATTGTGGGGAGCCTGTTTATCCGTGATGGATGACCACAGCACTCAGAGCACGCCATGCAAGGCTACACTCAATATTTTGTAAGTTGTATGTGGGCAACAAAATGCTCCATCCCTTTCTATAGTGTCCTCTATCTCACCTTCCTGTTCAGATGAAATGGTGCTCACAGATGAACTATCCCCAGGGAACAGCGTTTGGAAAACATAAATCAGCACCAAATGCTTTAATGGGCCCAAGGCTGTTGTCAGGGTCACCACAGACACAAGACAGGTCCCTGGTCCCCTGAGAGGTGTCACAGGAGGCATCTTCCCAGGTTTTGTGTATTTGCTGTAACTGTGTATTCATCTGAGCACCTGAATATATTTTTTATCAGGTCTTAGGAGTTCTGGAGAAATGAAACTGAACTATCCTCAGTACTGTTCAATTCTTGCTCTTTCCTCTTTGCCCAAGTGACCAGTTGGCCAAGAGCTCACCAAGGAAGGACAGAGTGTGTCATTCTGACCTCAGTCAGTTATATCCCAGGTCACAGGGATGGCACAGTGACAGAGCACAGCACATCCAGCCCTCCCACCCCACTGCTGGGCACTGGGATGTCTCTGCTGCTGAAACGGGGGGCAACCTGTGCTCCCACACTGCTGAACATCAGGGCTGGGCACACATCTGTATGCTTGCCCCACTGGTTCAAAAGAACACGATGAGGACCCTGATTTTCTTGAGTTTTGAGCACTGGAGGGAAAAAATGGAGGAAAAAAAAAAAGAGGAAAGAGGGAAGAAAAGCAGGATACTTTGCTGGCCAGAGAGAGCCTGGGGAGCAGGTGGGAAGCAGCCTGCAGGGCTGGCCAGTCGCTGAGAGGTGGCAAAGGAAGCTGGCACAGCAAGTCCTGACGTCTGCCCGCCTTGAGCGGGTGATGAAGACAAGCTGTTGCCTCAATTCCCACAGTATATTTCCATTAGGCCCAGGCAGATGGCAGCTGAGGTCACCGCTTCCACACCATCATCCTTTCAGCCCAAAGGTGTCAGGGAATCTGACATCTCAATTATTAAACCTGGAATCACCCAAGCAGCACCTGATGGATGATGGGGGAAAGGGGATTGGAAAAGCTGCGCTCCTGATTTCCATGAATTCTCACCTTTGAGAGAAAATCTGGGACGTGTGCTTCCTTGATAAACAATATACTTGTGTCCAATATTCTGACACAAAAGCAGCTGTGCTAAGAAAGAGCCACAGACAGCAGGAAAATGGCAATTAAGCCCTTGTGGAAACTAGACCAAAAAGCACCTCTTGGAAAAGACATTTGATGTTAATGAGCTACAGCAAAGTCAAGGGAGGAGATATTGATCTTGCCCCAGCAGAGATCTGCTGCGCGCTCCTCCACAGTCTGTGAAGCCTTAGAACACAGAACAAAATAAACTTCTGTTCTTCACAAGGACTGTCAGATGTGGGGCCAAGGCTTGCTGTGGCTAAGGCAGGAGGAGCCACAGCAACACCACCATTGACTTTTCTGTCCTCAAGGTGAGACACGCTGGTGAGAAGCAGCAATTCTGCTGAAACATCATCTCAGAGATTTCTGCCATGTATTTCAATCATTTCAGTTTTTCTCCTCCCTATTATTACCACCTACTCTCCTATTATTACTTTACTACTACTGAGTCTCGACTTTTTATTCCTGTTAATCCATACTTTCATAATCCCTACTATTATCCCTGGCAAGGAGAAGGTGAAATAAGATTCTGACTCTTACCAAAGATCAATAAGCAAACGAAGCAGAAGTTGTTTATTCAGAGTCTGAAATCTCATGAACTTTAGGTAATAATATGACTCTGGGACGATTACAAAATATCTCAGATTCCAATTTCCACAGGGCGTTTATTCATTGAGTTTCCTTCTGCAACAAAAATACCCCAAACCACTGTGAGCAGATGAGTCACTGCTGCAAAGCACCACCCTGAGCAACACCCAAACCTGTGCTTTCCCTCTGAGGATTTTTCTCCTTAAACCCTACCATGAGCTGGGTTTGGGGGAGACATGATGATACCAGAGAAAGGTGAGAACATTCAGGGTGCACAACCCCAATGAGAAAAAAACAACAACAAACCAACTTCTTTACAAAGACTTTTCAACTTTTTTCAGAAGCGTTTTCAAACTTCTGTAAAAGTTCAAAATATTTGGGGTTTGGCACAATAAACACCCCCATAATTTTCAGCAAACATTGCTAAATGCCAGGGTATTTTCTTCCTTTTTTTTTTGTCCAGAAATGTCATTTTTTCCCTCCTCATCTTCTTTAGACAGGGAAAGGGTGAAGAATGTGCTGCTTTTGAGACAAAAGTTTCCACTTGGTTGAAAACTCTCTTTCTACCAAACTGAAACACTGAGACACAACCTGTGCAGTTGGAATTGCTCATCACATCTACTGCAGGAGGTGTGGGAACAAAGGGAACGTGAAATCACAAATTATCCCTGGTTTTGGGAGGGTTTTTAACAAGAAAGAGAGGTTCAGTTCTACTGACCTCAGACCCAATGTCTTGTTAATAGGAAAGGCAATGCTACAGCTCGGGCACTTGCTGCTCACTGGATAATATGCATTTTAAGTGCTCAAAAAGCAATGGGCTAGTCCAGGGTTTTCCTGGAGGAAAAGAGATCACAATCTGGCCTTTGTTATCCAGTTTGTTCTCCAAGAGTTCATACTTGAGGGCCCCTGGAGCAGATTCTTGGAAGAGCTCCACTTTGCACCCCGGCCAAAACGATCTGAGTTTCCATATATTATTAGCACACAATGGAGCAACGTCAGCTCCCTTAACCCCACAGCAGCCAGAGGGAGAGGGTCCCCATCAGGGAAAACCAGCTCCTTCTCTTCTTCTGCTGAGAGGAAAAGGGGAAGCCAAAGGAGCAGAGAGGGACCAGGAAAAATCAGAGTGGTCAACAAAGACACTGCGTCAGCCGAAATAAAACCCCAGTTCTCCAAGGAGAGTTGACTTCAACACCACCCTGCCCTCAGCTGCTTTTTTGGCTTGGCTTTGGCCAAATTTCATTCCTGGCCAGAGTGGGTTTGGTTAGAGGACACAGTTCCTGTGAGTCATCTGCAATCTCCAGCACCACCATAGGAAAGGCGGATGTGGGGAGCCAGGAGACCTGGGCATGTCTGAAACACGCACCCCAAACTGCTCCTCCCTTGTTCTTCCCTTGTGCCGCAGTGCACTGACTCCAGCTGCTCAGGAAAAACGGGGGAAGAAAAGAAAAATCTCATGCAAAATTCAACTTTTTGTAAGAAAAGCTCCACCACTCCAAAATTAAAAATGTTTGCCAGCACAGCAAGCATTTGCCAGCACATTTTTGACTTTTCGCCAAAATATTCTGGCCAAAACTTGGGAGAAAAAGTCAGGATTGTCTATGGAAAGCAGATACTTCTCATGAAAATATTCATTTAGTCAAATCCCCAGGTTTCTACTGAAAGTCAGCTTCAGTGGAAACTGCTGACGAGCTCTATTATTGGCACAGCTTTAATTTTCCTTTGTCTGGAACAGACACGGAGAAGACAGCATCTGTCAAACGTAGTCTTTAGTCTTACATTATTATTTAGCCTGGAATATTGTTCAAGGACTTCAGGATAGTTTGGAGCCATCACAGAGCTGGGTGCTGTGCACATCCACCAAAGATGGCCCTTTCCCTGCAGGGGTTAGAATTTAACCATAAGCCATGGAGAAGATAAACAGCTGGGGAGAGCACAAGGTAATTTTGGAGGGGTCCTGAGCAGCGTGATGAGCAAAGGGACGCTGTGCTTCCCCTTGCACCTGCTCTTCCCCCCAAGGCTTTGTGCTCAGCCACACGGCAGCTGGGCAGGCTCACAGCTCCCTCAGGGCAGCCTGGCTCTGCCCTGGCTCCAGAGGCAGCTGCAGAGGAGGGGACAGACAAGTCCTGCTCTCCTCTCCCAACCTCCAGGCCAAATGATCCCTCGGATGGAGAGGAGAAAGCCAAGCAAGTCATTCCTACAGCCCCCAGACACTGCAATCCTGTCTCCTCCCGTCCCTGGAGAGAGACACGCTCTGCCACCCTCCCACACACCCACCTGTGCTGATGGGTCAGTCAGACAACCAGGATCACAGGATGGTTTGGGCTGGAAAGAACCTTAAAGATCATCTCATTCCAACCCCCTGCCATGGGCAGGGACACATTCCACTACCCCAGGGTGCTCCAAGCTCCATCCAATCCGGCCTTGGACACTTCCAGGGATGGGGCCACAGCTTCTCGGGGCCTCAACACACTCACAGGGGAGAATTTCTTCCCAATATCCAATCTAAACCTACTATTTTTCGATTTAAAGCCATTCTCCATTGTCCTATCCCTACATGCCCTTATAAAAAATCCCTCTATTCCAACTATTCTAACTCACACTTCATTTTATCCCAGATCCAGCCTTTCCACAGCACCCACTGCCAGTCTGCCACACTCCCCTTCTGCCCTCACTCCCCAAATGCTCTGCATCATTTTATGCCTCAGTCAAACCAATACAACCACTTCAAGAGAGTAGTTAGAGAAAGATCTGTGCTGGTTTTAAATAGCTTCCAGAACTGGTCACCCTCTTCTGCAAGAGATTAAATTAGGAATCACTAAGAAAGGAGCAAGGCAGAAAGAAAGCGCAAGGAAACAAACAAATAAATATATATATAAATAAATGTATATAGTTACTTCTGGTTAGTCTTGATGTGCAGCCCCATCCCAGGGCGCCTTGTTCTGTGCTCATCTGAAGTATTAGTCACTTTTTCCATTAAAAACTGTTATTCTAGAGGGATTTATAATGTATCTGTAAAATTGTCTCCAGGCTTTGCTTGGCATCTGAGCTCTCAATCCATGGGCAGAATGTAAAGAAACTACAGTTGTTTGATTTATAGGGACAGGGCACGAGGAGCGAGGAAATTTTTCCATGCTCAGTGGAAATAAATTCACATAGTGCCTCCGGTGCACCAGCACTTACTGCTCCAGAAAATTCACCAGTTGGGTGCAATCTCACACTGGCCGAGAGGAAAGCAGCAAATCAATGATTATTTAATATCTCCCTGCCTGAGACCCAGCCCTGGTCTGTGGCTCCTCACCAGGACCCACCCAGCCCACTGGTGGGTGTGACAGCCTCATTCCACTCGGGTTCGGAAATCCTGCCCTTGGCAAACCTTTTTCCACTCTAATTCCTTCAAGGGGCATTTCTTAACCCACTACAGAGGTTCCCCGACAGAGAACCTCCTTATTTTTTCCTGGGCAGGCCCAGGGCTCATTTAAACTTTGCTCTTGTTTCTTAATACGCATCTGCCCAGAAGTTGGGAGGGATGAGGAAGGGCTGGTCTGCTATAGGTGACAACAGCTCCTGGACGGCAGAGGTGTTTGGGCAAAGTGGGAATGGGGAGGTGACAACCCCTTTGGGAATAACAAACCCTGGAAAAACACCCCAACACTTTGCTGATGGTCCTCCTCTCTGCCATCCATGGAGGCATAGATAAGCCCTTTGCCAGGTAGCTCTGACCTGGGACAACTTTCACCCAAACTGCTGCTGGAGGTAGGGCTGGACCAGGAAAAAGATAAGGATTAGGGACAGGGATGCACAGCAGGACAGAGGGAGGGAGAGCCAGAACCTTCTTGCAGCTTCCCTGCAGCACCGCTCAGCAAAGCACCGAGCCTAACGTGGACACTTCAAGGAAACAATAATCTAAAATTGGAACACGGCAAATTATTTATTCAAACTACAGCCTTCCCTCCCCCCTTGATTAGCAAACCGCTGGGGAGTCAGCCCTGATTTCCTTCAGACAGATGCAAACGCTCTCCTCCTCTCCCTGTGCCACGAGGCTCAGCCCGTGGGGGGCTGAGGAGCTCGTTGGTATTCGCATTGTGTAGCAGCTCCTTCAATTCACACGTTGTTCTGCTCTCCGGCTGGAGCACAAACTTTTTCTTTGGGAACACACACTGCAAATGATGAATTTGTTTGTTTTCTGCCCTTTTTTTTTTTTTTTTTTTTTTTTCCCCAAGGAAACATTTAGACTGCAGTGTGCAAACACTTCCCCGCACGCTCACTCAACTCCTTGCACCTAATAATAAAACAATCTATATGAAGCATTGCAACTCAGATCCCTGATTCGAGTTTTTTGGGGGATTGTTAATGTTTCCATTCATCATTTATATAAAAAGCCCTGTGAAGCTTCAAGGAACAGACATCGGAATATGTAACAGATCTCAGAGGTGTGCTGCAGGACTGAAGTGGGAGATCCCAGCACCAAAATCCTCTCCCCACTTGAGCCAGAGGCAAAACATCCACACAAGAGCCAGAATTTCACCCCTGGGACTTGGGCAGTGGGAGACACAGAGCTTGGCAACAAACAGGGAAGGCTGTGAAGGGTTCAAAGTATCAAATGAAGCTGAGCAGAGACATGAGAGGAACAAAGGAAGTTCATGTCATTATAATTTATTGATGATCTTGGCCTGATTGCTTCAGTGTTTTGTCTTAGCAGAGCCCACTCTGGGCAGTAGCGAGCCCTGCACGTCACTTGGCCATGTGGATGTGGAAGTGATGTGATGATTTACAGACAAAGTTTGCTTAATTAAATAATAAAGTAAATAAAAAAGCACCATGCTGGATCTCACCCTCACCCAAGCTCTTGCTGGGAGCTGGCCAGGATCTCCTGACCTCACCCCCACCGGAACACAGCTCCAGAAATTCCCTCACCATAGTTCACATTTTTCCAGCTCTACCAATTCACCCAGCAAGTGCCATGGGAAATCGCTATGGCTGAGGCATCCAAACTTGCTTAAGAATGAGCCAAACTTATTCTTTTCTTCAAGGAGGAGGGTCTTAAGGAAAATAAAATGCTGGGGGTTCTTTGTCCCTGTATCTTGGATACGAGAAAACTCCCACGCTTGTCAGAAATCAGAACAGCACCAGTAGCTCATGGCTTTTTCTTTTTCTCATTCCCCCCCCTCCTTTTTTTTTCCCCAGTGTGTGAGTGTGTGCTTAGAGCAAGATGACATAGTGAGGGGTTTAAGAGACAGTGAGTGCTGAGACGCCAATTTCTAACGTAATACAGGGTGCAGCTTCTTTCTTGTGTGATCACGGGTGAAAAATCAAAAGAAATAATCCAGGAGACTAAATACACTCCCCAGCCATTCAACTCACTCATAAATATGCTGAGCAAGACGCTTTGTGCAAGAAAACCTCATCACTTCTATTCTGCATTTTGTTTAACCATGAGTCAAATCCTCCACACTCATCTTCCGATTGTGCTGGTCTGGGTTCACAGGGGTGCATTCCCACCCTCTCTACTATTTCAATTTTAGGCTGGTGGCTATCATTTCAAAACTAGCAGAATCCCAGTTTTCCTCTCCAACCTTCAGTCCTGTGTCTGCTCCCTGACTGTTCAGAAAAAGAAACGCTGTCAACAGCACCCAACTCCAAAACAAAGAGTTTTAACTGAATTCGCCCCTTGGCACCAGTAAACTATTCAAAAGAACTTCGCAGGAAGCCTGCCCTTTCCTGTGCGCTGCTAACGCTCCAAAATAAAGCAAATTTGGGAGAAGTCAATGAAATTAAAGCCCCAGATGCTGTCATTTCCTTTTTAAGGCTGGAGGAGCCCTGCAGCCCATTAGCTATTGACAAGAAGGGGACCCTCCAGATCCAGGCTGGATGCGCAGACACTCAGGGAACAACCAGACCTTTGTTTATCCTCTATGCAGATGTCACAAGGACCAGGAACTCGCACCCAGCAGGGACCGACCCGTGCCCACCAGGGACCGCACTCTCCGCACACTGGGAAGTTTATTCCTACATAAACATTTGCGTATTAATAGGCACATTTTATCTGAGCGCTTTATCCCGAGGAGGTTTGAAATAATTCCTTCCAAGCCAGCACAAGCCCCAGCAGGGTGGGATGTGGGCGACCAGGGTGAGAGGCAGGTGGACCTCTCCATGAAAGAGGCTGAAGGTACCGCTGGGTTTTGGCATATATGAAGTTTGGTTTGGTTTGCAACATCGCCACCGAGCCGCCAGGACTTCTCTCACAGAGTAATTTTCTTCTTTTTTCAGTTGTATTTTATAAGCACAAACTTACTAATTGAAAACTACTTTCTTCTCTCTCTCTCTCTCTTTTTTTTTTTTTTTTCCCTTTTCTTTTTTTGAGTTTTAAGCATCGGTAAATCCCCCCCTCCCGGGCGCAGCACAGCGTTCCCGGAGCGCAGCCCGACATCCCTCCACCTTGCTGCTCCGAGCCGAAGTTGCGGAGGAGCGCAGCCCGGGGCAGCGGGCACCGAGGCGCTTTTGTTCCCGGACCCTTCCCGGGGAGCCGATCCCGCAGGTCCCCGCCGGCTCCCCCCGACCCCGAGCGCCTCCACTCACCAGCTGCAAAGTGCAGAGGAAGATGAGGGTGCAGCGGCCGGTGCAGCATCCCATGGTCCCCGAGCAGCGGAGGCAGGGCAGGGGCAGCGCGGTGGCCGCGGCCCCGCCGCCGCCCTGGGGGCTCCGCGCCGTCCGATCCGCGGGGAGCGAGGCGGGCGCGGAGGTCGCTCGGTGTCGCTCGGTCGGTGCCGGCTGCCGGAGCCCCTCCGGGAGCCGGGGAGGAGGCGAGCGGGGCCACAGCTTAAAAGGGCAACGCTCCGGCGGCGCCGCCGTCCCGCAGGCTGGGCGGGCTGGCGGGGCGGGGGCTGCCGCCGACGCCGGGATGCGCCCCCCGGGCCCCCGCAGGCGCGCTGGGATGCTCCGGCCCCGGCCCCGGCCCTCCCCCGGGAGGCGGGGGCAGCTGCGGTGCCCCGGACAGGGCAGCCGCTCGTTTTTCTCTTGGCCGGACGCGGGAGTGATCGGTCCGTGCTGGGGCAGAGGGCTGTGCTGGCCAGGTGTGTGTGTGCAGGACACGCGGTCTGTGGGGTTCCTCTCCTCTTTCTACATATGGTCCCCCGTGCAGGTGCTGGAGTGTTCACCCTGAACGTTATGAAGCCCCAAACTAACCTAAAATGCAGTGGATTTTCCCATAAAATTAGTCAAGAGAGGGTGCACGTGGAAGACAAACTCTTAAAGGGCGACAAGACACGAGATTCTTTAAAACGCACGTTTGTGGGTATTTTAACGCGTACCCAGGCTTGAGAAGAAATCCCAGCTGGCTGGGAGCAGAGGGATGTAGGAGAACATCACTCTACTTCCAAAAAGTGGTTCTATCTGAGCACTATGCGTGCATCACTCCCTGTACCCTGCACCTGTAGAAAAGCAAGTCGGACAACTTTAATTGTGAAGAGCAGAGCAAACCCACAAGCACAACCACCTCCTCCTCTACGTGCCCGAGTCGTTGCCATTGCCTCCCCTCCCGAAGGAGAAGCAGGTCCAGAAGGCTCATGCCAGCCTCCCCTGTGCACACACTTGTGGCCGGCCTGAGCAGCGGGTCACACACCCCACGCTGTGATTGGGACAGACTTGCTGCTAAGCTCAGCACAAGAGGATAAGAAGCTTTGGAAGAGCCTCGTCTGGTGACAAGGTCGTCTCTTTGCAATCTCCGGTGGCTGCAGCGTCTGCACAACAGTTTGTTCTGTCGCCTCTGGCTGTCCCCTCTTCCTCTGAAGCCAGTCAGGGTTTCGTTTCTGCCTCCAAAGCAGGGTGTGACTCCCCACCAGCAGTGATCAGCTCCACTTTCATTTCAAAAAAGCACAGCCCGCTGCTCCTTGCAGTGGGGTGAGAAGGAGGTGGCAGCTGAAATCGTAACAGCTCTGTCATTTCACTCGAGGAAAACACTGTCTGCCTGTATCCTAAGGAAGTAGGATTGGTCCTCAGGTGCTAGGAATGTTTAAAACCTTATATTAACAACATTTTTGTTATTCACATCAGCCACAGGGAGAAACAGAACAAACAAACAAAGTCTGAATACCTGAGATTAGAAGGCAGACTCTGAATTGATCACAAATCCTTCTGGTTTTAAATGGTAAAATATATTGATTATCTGACCTGTGCACTGTGCATAACCAAGGCATCAATTAATGCGGTCAGTTACAATAAAACACATTTTATTATAGGTGAAAGGAAAACATCAAGAGAAGAAACCAATTTATTTCACCCAGAAAACTGTAGATTTAGGAAGCTTTGGAAGTATTCATCTTCCCCAGAAGGTGGATTTTGAATGGAAAAGGAGCAAAGACTGTTTTTTTTTGTTGTTGTTGTTGTTTTTTTGGGTTTTTTTCATGAATGCAGACAAAACATTCTTTACAAACTGCACAGGGAGGTCTTGCTCTGCACTGTAGGGTCAGACAACTGACATCAGAATTAGAACAGGAGCTCAAGTTGGCCAAAAGCAGCCTGGGGTTAGGCTGGACTTGTTATGTGCTCTGGAAACTACTGGGAACAGCAGGAGAAAGCTGGGATACAGCCATGCAGGTTAGAACCTGGCTTTTGTGCCAGTTCTTAAGGTTTTCTGCATCTCTTGTTCCACCTCCTGCTTCTAAAAACCTCCTGTAGGCATTGCTATTTTCCAGCTCAGTTGTACTGCAAAGGAGGCACAGTGGGAAACAGCCAAAGGTATTGCTGCTGAAAGGCTAAGTTTGACAGAAATAGGATTTTTTCCACCTGCACTTTTATCTTGATAAGCTGTGCAGAAAGCTAGCATGGCTTGGCTAGGACTCCACATGCTTGTGAAGGAAAAAACAGACTTTCCTGAGCTTTTTAATAAGGGTGAGGCCACAGGAATAACACAACCTGTATTTCGAAGAGAGACTTAAAACTCCCACAGCCTGATATTATAATCTTCATTCATATGATTTCTTATCTGTGTATTTGACCATCTAAATTCCTGCAAGAATGCTGCAGGATCATATATCCACCTTGAAAGTTTAATTCATAAAACCAACTAAATCATTTTAATTTAGCAAAAAAGGAAAGAAAACCAAAATTGCTCAGTATCCTGATTTTTTTATTTCCTTTAGTATAAACTCACCCTCAGCTTTTGATGGATGAAATGTTGCTTCAAGAGTCCAGTCTGAACGTTAAGAAGGATTTCTCCTGATTAAGGGGTTCTAGATGGGGTCTGAGGGATTCTTAGCGGGGATGTTGGTGTACAGGGATATGTGTACACAGACCAAGGCAGTCACAGGCAGCTGCATCCCTCACCATCAGGAGAGGACCAAGGACAAAGAATTGGTCCAGCAGGTCATTACTGCAGCCCTCTTCAAATGTCAGGCCACAGGGATGTTTAAGAGATCCTTATTGTTTCTTTTGTCCTCCTTTAATTCCTGAGGATGTCCCTGTATTTTAAGATTCTGATGCACATCCTGGCTTCATGGAGGGGATGGAATCCCTCTGTGGGATGGGAAACATCCTCAGGTTCAAATGATGCTCCAAAGGCTGAATGTCACTGTTTTTAGTGTTTAAATCAGGAACCTCTTCCCATCCAAATGTATTGTTGCATGGATCCAGCTGCATTGCCAGGGGTGATTAACCTTAGATAGTGGGACCTTGTTATCACCTGTCTTATTACATCCAAATTTCTGGGAGAAGTCATAGGTTTACATTAGAAGAAATGAAGAAACAAAGTTAGCACACTTGAAACAAAGCAGCAGTACCTTACCACAGCTTGTTATCTCTAATACCTGCAGCCTCCTCTCTCTGACAGATCAAGAGGAGCAGCAGAGACTAAAAGTATTAGCTGGGGACGTGTCTCTTCACAGCCAAACCCTGTAATTGTCACAGCTGCTGAAGGCTGGAGATGGTCGTACATCCCACGGTACCATGGGGTGCTTTATTCCACTCAGTTCATTTACATCCACCTCCTCTCCATTTTAATAACACCAGCTGGGTCACGGTGCCTTTGCAGATGTCTGATCAAACACAGCAGTGTCAGAGCGTTCCAACCTTTCCATCCACACCCCAAAGGCAAAGTGTGCCTGTCCCAGTGCTCCAGGAGCTAATCAGCCAGCCCACTCCGCTGCTCCAGGGCACACAGCAGCCTTCCCGAGATGCCATGTCACATCCTATTTCTGTGTCACTATTAGAAGTAAGCCCCACTGCCAGTGGCCTGAGTGATGGCAGCTCAGCACTGCACACAGTAGGATTTCCTGCAGACACAACCAAAATGGTGACAGGGATGTCTTCCCATGCAAGGTGGGCGAGCTGTGAAGCTTCCTGCCACAGCACACTGTGGAAGTTTAAAATGTACAATTGAATTAAGATATATCGTCTTCCTCCATGGGAGAGGAAAGGGCTCTCTCCTGTCTCCTCAAGATTAAAGTTGGATGCAGGGAGAGGATCTAACTGCTGGTGACCCAAGGCTGCCTCCAGTCACCTTGGGCAGCCAGCTCTGGCTGTAAAAACTGGACTCTGATGTGTCCCATGTGTCCTATTGAAGACTTTCAACATAGAGAAAGATTACTGAACCAGCTAGAAAGACAGTATGAAAAAAAGAACAAGAACTCTTGACCTTCTAATTTTAAACTTGTAATTTTTTAAACCTGCCATTACCCTGGGCTAATAACTGCTGCTCTGGGACTGAAGCCAGCTGAAGCCAAGTCTATCATGGTAGAAGAACCAAGAGAGGTGGCAATAGCCCAGACACGTCCTTCTTTTCTCCAGAGGGACCAGAGAGGCAGAGAAGCCCAAACTGAGCAGCACCACAGTGACACACCTCAGCAGGCCATGGCCAGAGGAACTGCACACCGACCTTCTCCTCCTTTTGCAGCCTGGTGAATTAATTGCTGAGGAAAACAGGCTGGTGACAGCAAAGCACAATGTTTCAAAAATTGTTCTCATCACTGCACAAGAAAGGAAAAATTCTCAATGACTTTTAAGCTTTGAAATAGTTTCCCAGCAGCCCAGGGCGATCTGTAAAATTCATCAGAACTGGTGTGTGAAATCTGTCATTTTCTCTCTGATCCCTGTGAAGGCTTCAATGTTGGGGGGAGGCAGCTCCTAATCAGGGCTTTTGGGCACTTTTACACCACCATCGTCTGCATTTCACATTCGTAATTCTCTAATATTAACTTGCTGAACTGCACAACAAATTCTCATCACTCCTTGATGAGCAGGTGGAGGATGGCAGAGGTAGAAGACAGGTTCCCCAAGTTCTCTGGTAAGTCAGAGTAACAGCAAGGTGAACAATTTGTCCATATCTGGCTGATGCAGCTGCCTTGTTTCTGTGATCAAGGCCTGTATGAAGGAAACCTGACTGGCATTGATCCTCCCCTGGATCAAACACATCAGCAGCACCGAGTTACCTCTACACTGGAGTCAAGGTTCAATTTCACACCTTTACAGCTTTGCTAATGTGGTAATTCTGCCATAACATCCCAGGAACAGCCTCTCTCAACCCTCTTTTTTCTATTTCTCCATGGCCATAAAAGAAAAGCATTGAGATACCCTGGAAACTGCCAGCATTTTTGTTAGTCTGAGGGGGTGCCTTGTGCCCCAGACCACCTCACCCGAGCAGCAGCACCGAAAATCCTCCCTCATCCTCTGAAATCCTTTACCTGTCCTATTGGTCTGGAGACCAAAAACATGTAACAACTACTGAAATTGAGAAAGGCTGCTCAAACTAGTGTTGTAGTAGCTCTGGGGATGGCATGTGCAGGGATAGGACCCAGGGAACAATATGGAGTTGTGCCAGGAGAGGTTTAAGTTGGATATTTGGAACAGATTCTGCCTCCAGAGGGTGGTTGGGCATTGGAACAGCTTCTCAGGGAAGTGGCCTTGCCTCCCAGACTGGCAGAGTTCATGGAGTGTTTGGACAATGCTCTCAGGGACATGAAGGAATTGTTCTTGTACAGAGCCAGGAGCCTGATGGATCCTTGTACCTTCCAACCTAAGATATTCCATGATTCTATGTCAGCATTCCTGACAAAACAGGCACAGCCTGGAGCCGAGAGGAGGCAGTGCCCGAAGGGTTAAACCCTGCAGGAAAAGCACAGCTGACAGCCCAGCACCTCAGCCATGCAATCCGAGTAGCTGGCATGATTGCAGCCACATTTCCAGCCGCAGTTTCACTAGGCACTGTGACCAAGGAGTAATTCAATGCAGCTGCCAAGGTCCCTGGGTATTGATACCAAGTGATTATTCAAGGTTTCCATGCAACAGTTGCATTTCTCAAATGATATGACAAAAAAGAGAGCCTGAAGGGTGAGAGCAGTCTCCAGTTTCAGGCACTGGCTCAGGGCACTCTCATTTAGAAAAGCTGCTTCCCCATTTGCTTAGGAATCATTTTTTCCTCTCAAATGATTACAAACTTCCCCGAGCCAATTTAACAAGCCTCAAGTGATGTGATGGAGAAGAAATCAATAATGAGTTTCTTTTAGCATGTCTCTTGAAGGACATCTGCAGCCGTGTGGGTGTGCGGTGTCAGGAGCCGGCGTTTGTGAGTCCTGCCCCGAGGAGGGGATGGAACATGCAGTCTCAAGATATTCCAACACACACACACACAAACCCAGCTATTTTTTCTGCTGTGTTTTCAGTGATATTCTCTCCAATCCCAGCCAGGGAGAGCTAATGCGTATTAAGAAGTCAGCAGTGTCAGGTGCCACCAGGCTGAGGGAGCATTTTTTACACACATTTACTTAAGAAAGACTTAATTGCCTTGGAAATAAGCCACTTGAACCAGGCTCCCAGAGTTCATTCTGAATATCCACAGAGTAGATTCAAGCAGCACTTCCAGGCTTTTTCCCTCTCCTGGACCAAGCTGGCCACTTCAACAGCTTGGACTGACAGTGCTACAAACTGTGATGTGACACACATGGACGTGACATAAACACAAAGTTGAAGCTGCATGGAGTAACAGCTGCTTTTAAAATAAAAGGTTTTGCTTTTCTGTTTGCCGTTCTAAAATCAGAGTCAAGCTTCCTGTGGTCTCATATAAAAGCTTTCCAAATTTTGTTCAGCTTTTGAAATGAAAAGAAGGCGCACAGGGAGAAGGTTTATAAAGACAAGTATCTGCTTAAGTTTGGGTTCAGCTCTGGCCCTGAGGTGGAAAAATAACGAAAGTATGTCGTTATTTTTCCACCTCAGGGCTATGAATGACATGATGGGTAGTAGAAATACACACATTAAAATGCCCTCCCAGCTGCATGGAGGAGTGGGCAAAGGGAGCTCAATCAGAAGTGAATTCCCTATAAATATGCAGAGGAAGGATGGGGGCTGATTACTGTCCTGATCTTGTCTGTGCTTTGAAGAGCTGGACATGAAATTCAGAGCTGGAGCCTGTGGTGTGTGGTTGTTGTACAGGCAGGACTCTGATTTAGCTGTAGGACTAAATCCTTGCCTAAACTCTGGCTTCTTGTGCCTGACCACCAGCAGGGCTGTGCTGGTCATTAGATGGAATTCCTGATTTGTGTCAGTGTCAAGCTAACTGAGGAAATGTATCAGAAAACACGGGTTTCTCAGCTGAAATGGAAGGAAAAAAGTAATGTTCTCTTGTACAAGGAAAGGGAAGAGACTGTTTCATTAAGTGCATGTGACATTTTTGCAGCTTAATGGCAATATTCATTGTAGCTGGCTAAGTTTGCTAGACTGTGGCTGCCAAATGCAATGAGTATCTATGGCCCCGAGTGCTATGATTAATAAAAATAAATCTTATTCATTCAGCATAATAAATAATAATACAAAAATAAACATTTAATAACAACTGGTGTTTCATCAAGTGGCAGGGAATATTTCACATGCTATCTTTTTGGTATTTTTAAAGTGACATACACGTCAGTAGGAATCTTCTCTTGAGATTTACAAAGATAAGACCCTCCCCCAAAGTCACTCTGAACTCTTGAGCCCGTGAAGTTGAAAATGAGGTGAAGCCTTCGGTGGCTCAGGTGACAACCTGCAGTTCCCAGGGTGCTACTCAGAGCATGCAACCCACAGAAGTAGCAAAAAACCCTGCAGGAAAACGGGTGTTATCACAAACCCATCAATTAACCAGACTTCTCCTGGCACTAGAGGAGCTGAGTTTGGGGTTGCATTATTATTCATACAGTTACAGACACAGCTCTGTGTTACAGACGCAGTTCCATGTTACATTCACAGTTGTACTTTATTCATGCAGTTACATAAGTCACACACAGTGACAACACAGAACTGCAGTGGTGACATTTATCATGCAAACAGGTCCATTCCTCGCTCCTTGCTGCTCAGATTTATTAAGTAGATTTATCTAAGAAGGGATCTGCATTTCTTCTTGTTCCCCCTCAATTTAAGTGTTGTGACATCCTGATATAGTGGCTCATCTCAGGTGTGTTGGGAGGGAAAAAGGCAATAAAAATTCACAGTTTCTCGGTCCATGACAAGTGCTGCTACTAGTGAGGGTTGTAATTCAGCCTACATAGGCATCAGTAAACAAGTCCAAACAGGGTTTTGTGCTATGTCTTTTGCCTTTAATATTTGAAGTTCAGGCTGTCAGCTATTCTAGAAGAGAACTTTTCAGATATTTTTGTGTGATTTAAACCGAGTGGTAATGCTGCTTCATTTATGTCAGGGACTGCAGTATTTAATAACTAAAGTCTAGTCTTATTAATAGATTAGAAAGAGTTTAGTAAGTCTGTAAAACAGAAAAAAGTGAAAATGAATGTTCTTTGGTTTAAATCTTATTCCAGAGCTTTCTTTTCCCCTAAGAAGTTCCCAAGCCATCATACAAAATCATTAACTTTCAAGCAAAATTGCACAGTAGGTAGCTTAGCTTAGTAAGTTTCCACTTGCTATTAGTCTTCTTCACTGCAATTATGGTGAACTTATTCATGAAATCTCTGCAGAATTTGGCTCTAGCTGTTTTCTGTGCTCTCAAATCAGACTGACCTTTACATGTTTGCATATTGTCCTTTTCAAGCCAAGCAAAATGATTTCTATCTGGAAAATCTCAACATGGAAAACAGCTCAAGGATGCTGTGACTGCCTTGTATTATTTTATGCTGTAATTTGTTCCTTATCGTCATGTTTCACATGTTCTTGACATTGGGCATAACAATTATAACAATGGCAATTGTGCTAAAAATATTTGTCATTTAGTTTCAAGCTAGAAACAGTTCAAAAGCAGATAAAGGGAACAAGCAGGGAAGGCAGTGCTGGCTGCCTTTGCAAATGTTTCTTCTTGGCATTATCTATTATCTCAGAATAGACATTTGCCACACATTGCAGAGATGGGGAGAGAGCTATGCACCCATCCCAAATTCCAGGAACGGTGCAAACTGGACTTGCCAAGGAATGGCACACATTTATTGGCTTGCTGAGAAAGACAAATGTTTGTGGCATCCCTTCATTCTTGCTGCACAGCAGACAGTCCCATCCTGCAGCCCTCACATAGGTGAGTCTTTTCTGCTCACTGTGTGTCTGGGGTTGAGGATGACTCCTGGCTCAGGCTGTGAGCACACACATTCACCCAGAACCACTGCAGAGCCAACGCCAACACAAATCCCCGGATTATCTACCAATTATATGGAAAAACAAAGATTAATATGCTCATTAGACCCTGTAACGCAGCATTTGTGTAATGGGAACCTCATTGCCTGTTGGTTCACGTTTACCAGAAAATGACGGCGCTTATGAGAAGAGATTACTTTCTTCTTAACTGGAAAAGCAAATTATTTAAGCCGAGTTTGCTTTATATTTCATACCCCTTCCTCTGTCGGCCTTACACACGCACACTTAAGGGCCCATTATCTTCTCATTGATGTGAGGGCATTATGTGTGTAGCCACCATTAATGGTAATGAAAATGGCTCCTGTTAATCTCCCGTGCGCTGATAGTCAGATAATAGCCTACTTATTAAGTACAGAGGCCAGACTAGGAGTTGCACTGAAATGAGCAGTGGATTGTCTCTGTGGGATTCAGACATAAACACTAAATCACTGCCCTGTGCCTACAGCTGATGATTAAAAAGAAGTTAGAGGTAGAATAAATGTGCTCGCCTGGCCCGTGCTTCCAAGCACCACAAAGCAACTCTGGGTGCTCTTTCCATCTGATCCACCTTCACCCTTTTGGGAGGATCTCTGGAGACAAAATCCTGAGTTGGAAGGAACACACAAGGATCATCGAGTCCAACCCAGACTTTTTGGGGTTTCCCTGCACAGGAAACCCCCAAATCCCACTCCATGCATCCTTGAGAGCATCATCCAAAAGCTCTGGCAGCCTTGGGGGCCATGACCATTCCCTGGGGAGCCTGTTCAGTGTCCAACCACCCTCTGGGAGAAGAACCTTTTTGTAATATCCAACCTAAACCTCCGCTGACCCAGTTTCAGCCGTCTCCTTGTGTCCTGTCACTGGTCACCAGAGAGCAGAGATGGGAGCACAGACCTTGTTCATGTCTCACTCAGTCTCCTCTTCAGGCTGAACAACCCAAGAACCTGCAGCTGCTCCTCTAATGGCTTTCCCTCGACCCTTCCTCATCCTTGCGATCTCCTTTAGATGCTCCTTAGTAGTTTTAGATCCTCCATGTGTTGATTGGGGTGCCCCAAACCATCCCAGCGCTCCAGATGTGACCACAGCAGAGCTGGATGTGAAGCTGGGGAAGCCTGGGGGTCAAACCAGCCCCTCCATCTGCTATTCCCAGCCTGGGAGCAACACAGGGCATCACCCGAAAACTCTGCTTTGCCCACTTCAATAAGTGTGTGAGGAAAACCCCCACATCATTCCATAGAATCCACCTCCACAGGCAGCCTCCCCTCAGGGATAACCCCCGGGGGTCTTTTTGGCAGCCTGGAACCGCACCGAGAGCAGCGCGCGCGCAAGGTTCGCTTTATAACTTTATTTCAGCTTTGGTCGCTTGAAACAAATCCCTCAAACTTCCATGTGGAGCACGGGGAGCTGGATATAACGGGATATTTTCAGCGCTCCTCACCCGGCCCGGCCCGGCCCGCAGCGGGTTAAGCCGCGCGCCCACAATGCCCCGCGCCCTGCAACGTCGGCGGCGCCGGGCGGGACCGGGCCGCGGCCGGGACCGGGACTGCCACCGGGACTGCCACCGGCACCGGGATCGCCACCGGGACACGGGCAGCGGTGCTGCTCTGGGTTGGGGTACGTCTGTATCCCCACGGCTCCCCGTGCCGGGGCGGCTGTGCCGGGCCGGCTGTGCCGGGGCCCCGCAGCCCAGCGCGGCGCTGAGGTGGCGGCGCTCGGGCCCGGCCCCCGCGCTGTCACACAGGACGGTCCCGAGGGCGGGCCGGGTGCGGGGCCGGGCTGGCGTGGCGGGCAGCAGGCGTCTGCCTACCCGCTCTTTCAGCTGGTTCTGTGTTATTTTCTCGCCTAGAAAGCAGAGGCCGGAGGGCTCGGCGGAACCCGGCCATGTTCTGAGGGAGGCTGCGGGACGCCGCCGGGATCCGGGTACCGCAGTGTGCCTGAAGGAATCGCCCTTCTCTCGGCCCCGCGAGGCGCTGGCTGAGGCGGGTGAGTGCGAAACTGCGCCGCTTTAAAAGTACGCGGCGGTCTTTGAGGTATTTGTGAAGGAGAACCGTGACAATTCCATGGAGATGGGCGCAGTGTGTGATTCCAGAGGTTTCTCCAGCCTCTGTGGCCTTTTTGCACTGGTGGGACTCACAGGGAGCCTTCAGGACCATGAAGTCACCAGGCCACGTCACCCGCTGACTCTTCGTTACTGAATTGCAAAGCCCTTTGCAGGTTGGCTCTGAATTTGCTCTGTAATAGAGGAGCAAAGTCCTGTTACGTGTTATTTCCACTTTTAGTCCACTTCTGCCTTTTTGCTTGTTTAGCAAACTAAAGCTTTAATAACCAGGAAACTCCTATGGTGTACATCTAGTTTCTACTTTGGGAGCAGACTGTGTGGGAAGTAAGAGATTGGTCTGTGTGATGCTGTCTCTTTCCACTTTGAAACCCTTGTCAACAATATTTATATTTTTCAATTGAAACTTACTCCAAAACTAAACATTTTCTTCTCTGCTTATGTCCTTTTTTATTAGAATACAATGTGTATTTCTTTAAGGTGGCTTTTTTCTTCAGTATTTAGTCAAGAAGCATAAACAGCACAGCAGTTATATGTCCAGTCTGCTATCAGGGCTCAGATTTTTGGTGGTAATCAATGATAATCTGTACCCTTAAAACTTCGTGGCAAAACCATTGAAATAAACTAGGCACCTCTAAAGACATTACCTATTAGAAAGCTTAGAACATGACATTTTTACTTTACCCTTTAGTTCCAGATGCTTTGATGGGGGAGGACAAGGTGAGAAGATGGTGCCTTTAGTTACCTCCTTCTTTTCTTGGATGTCGTGGTGTGGGTGAAGCTCTGCCTTCCCACCAGACAGACGTGATGGTTTGGGCAGGGAACTTGGTGCATGTGGAATGACTGTATGTTCAGACTGCAGCTGGCCAAAGTCTTCCAGTTTTTTGTTTAAAAAAAGTTAGTTGTGGCAGAACCAAAACCAATTGCTTCCTCTGTCACCTTGGAGCTGGAAATCTGAAACTGTGTAAACACTGAAGGGGGCTGGATATTGGCTGCTGGAGGATGGATGTAACTTTCTGCCTTTGGCATGGGCAGAATTGGAGTGGGAAGAGGTTTTCCTGTTCAGCTCCAGCAGTGCTCATCTGCCATTGAGGCTGGAAGGCCTCTGCATGTAGACTGCCTTTGTTGGTTATTCTGATTGGAAACGTGTGAAAAAGGAGGGAAAATAGTAAAGGAAGGGTAGGGGTAAGAGAATTGAGCATCCAGCCAAAGAGAGGAGCCTTGGAAGCTGTCAGTGATGTACAGGAAGATGCTGGGGAAACTCATTCCTGGGGAAGAGGCATTGACATGCAAAGATAAAACAGCAATAATGGCAGAGAGGAGGGCCCAGAGGGTGCACTGTTGTCTGTCTGGCAATTCCTGCTGAGTTATTTACTTAATTTCTGTACTGCAGAAGAAGAATTCTCCATTATCTCACCAGGGACAAATACTGGAATTGAAGATGTGGACTGGGAGTCATGTAAATGTATTTATGGTTGTTATTTAGGACAAGCAAATGCATGTAGTGCTATCTCCCTCCCTGCTCACATGCACATGAGTAAGTTAAGGAAGATTAAATGTTATTGCTATTGGAAAAGGTGTGTCATTTTATGAGGAGTCACTTGCCACACTTTCATTTTCCTGCTCTGAAAGTTACACAATTTATATTAGATTGTTGTTAAAAATGACTGTGCTGGTTTTATTTTAATGCAGGTTGATAGGAAGATTTTATTCACCGCTATTTGGAGTAACCTTTTGGGTCTAAAACACTTTTATCACAATTACCTGGTTTTGCCTAATACAAAGTAGTTAAGGCTGAAAAGGTAGCACATTCTAAACATCAGTGAAAACACTGTCCCTTAAATTCCACAGAATTAAACATTTGTCTACAAGATGTTTACAGGGAAATAAGTGTTTTAGATAAAAGTCAGCGAGTTCTGCTACAAATGTCTGCTTTTAGCAGTGGCAACACGTAGGTACAGCACTGAGCTTTGTCCTCTCTGTGTCATGTTATCTTAGCTGGTGATGCACAGAACTATTTATTGTATTGCTCTGCTCTGGGGATTTCTGAGAAGTTGATGTCACTCATACAAATGCAATGTTTCCTTACCTGTAGCATTTTACCTTTTGAAACACCTTTCCATTGTTTATTGAAGATACATCTTCCCTCCCTCCCCTCAGGCTGTGGCAGTTGTATGTAACAATCATTTGCCTTCTAAAATTATTATGAGATTGTTAATTTTATTGATGTTCCAAGAACTTTTGATACTATTTAGTCAAATAGCACAGTGAACCAGTATCAGAGAGTTGTATAAAGGCATTTTTGCCTCTCACACCAGTGTTTGGTGAAAATATCAACCTGCTGTTTTATGCTTTGTGTTTTGACTGGCCAATAAGCCTGACATTTAGTGCTATTTCTAGTCAGCTTGGTGACTTCTCTCTTTTATTACATCTTAGAAGTTTGTTTTCTGGAGTAGAAATTATAAGATGGAGAGGAAGTAAAAAGGGAGAACAGATGCTATTTATTCAAAGTTAATTTAAATATGATGCTATTAGTTGGTAATAGGAATTTATTTTTTATCTAGATTGCAGCCGAATGCTGCACCCCACACTATCATTCTTCAAATTGTGAGTGCTTTATGTACCTCGGGTTTGCCAGGCAGTGCACTGTGTGTGAATCACATTTTTTGTCTTAATGTGAATTTTATCCATAGCTTGACACTGCTCCCTGCTGTTTTCTGCATCATAAGAATTAGAGTGAAATGATGTGGTCTGCCAGCAAGACATGCCTCTTGAATTACAATTCTGTTTTGTGTAAAAGGTCCCAATAATTGCCTTAATTTCTTATAATTCAGTTGACAAACAAACTCAATATTTCTGGAAAATTACAAGTTCTTGTATCATCTAGTAAGGGGCTCTTGTAGCAACGTGTTCTGCACTCTGAAGTGTGAGTTTCTGCTATTTATTGCATAGGTGTGATGAGTTGTGTGCATGTGATTCCATGAAATCCTGGATGTTAGGAAGGGCTTTCAGGAAGGGTAGTGGGTGGGTCTGGGGGCAGCATCCAGGAGAGTCTGTTTAGATACCACTTGTGACATAGAACCTCCCACCCACTTTTCAGCCATGAACAACTGCATTACACCTTTCCACTGATGGAGCTAAGATGAATAAATCTCCCCAGAAGTGCAAAGTAAATGGAAAAATAAGGTTGTGGGGTTTATGGTGGCTTGGTTTGTCTGTTTTTCCTCTGCAGCTGGTTGTGAGTCAGTGGTTTAGCTCCCAGGTTCTTGTCACAGAGCTGTGCCTGTGAGGTACTGAGTGTCCTACCAAAATCAAATCCATGATCATGACTAAATTTTTTTCCGTTTTTCTCCCATTGCAGAATCATGGCAAGTCCAAGAACAAGGAAAGTCCTCAAGGATGTCAGAGCACAAGATGAGAACAATGTGAGAAAATCATGGTCTTTAGATCAGCTTTGTAGAATTGAATTTGCTTTTTTACCTACTCCAAATGTACACTGGGATCCACTACAGCTGCTGTTGTCTTTGTGCTCTGGCTCACTAATGCTAACATAGAAATTTGGATATCTCATGTATGCATTAGAATACACTGCTGCATTATTTGGCACAAGTATTACAGAAATTGTAGTAATGCTGGAACCCCTAGGGTCTTTTCAACAAGTGGTGTCTGGGGCACAACTTAAATTAAAATACTCCATTTTCAGTAGCTTGTTTATACCTTAAATGTGATAGTACATAGAAAGATTCAGCTTTATTTATATCAATACATTAAATCTTGAGTGATGAATCTGACCATAAAACTGAAGTTGTTGCACTGTATGAGCAATAAAGCTATTTCTAAAGAAAAAATTCTGTTTAGATCTGCTACCATTTACTGCCAAACTCTAGTGTGACTGAAAATATGTTCCAAACTTCAAATTTTGCATTTGTATTTTGCCAAGGAAACCTCAAGAGTTCAGTTTGATTACTTTCTTTCAAGGCAATGAAAATGAAGTCAAAAGGAATTCTTTGCATAGTAATTTCTATTTGCTTGTCTGTATTTCCTCATTGGTTTTTGTTGGTTGGTGCAGTAATTTTTATGATCCAAGCAGCGTAAATAAATACCTGAAGGAAGTTTATGATGTCAGGGAAGGTGTTTCCAAACACTAAGAACCCTTCTTTAATTATTTTTGGTGTGTGGTGTTTTGATGATTTGCCTTTTTGAGCTGTGACAACATCCCATGGACAGTGGTGCAGATTGCAGAGATAACTGTTTTTCTCTCACAGGTCTGTTTTGAATGTGGTGCATTTAACCCCCAGTGGGTGAGTGTGACCTATGGAATTTGGATCTGTCTGGAGTGCTCAGGAAAACACCGAGGCTTGGGAGTTCACCTCAGGTCAGCCTTGCCAACAGACCATGGACTGAGCTGCCTTACCTCAGGCTTCACTATGGCTGTGAGCAGCCTGTGTTGGTTTGGGATGTAGAGAATGTCTCAAATCCAACATTTCACTGGCAGTTTGGCTTCATGGTCCTCTCCATAGTGGGCTTTGCTCTCTGTGCCTTGTCTGTAACTATATAAAATAGTCTAAAACCCAGCTTTATTCTGTTCAGGAGATTTCTTTTTTCTTTGTAATTAAAATGATGGCATTTGTTGTTTTCCAAGAACCATGCTCAGCTGAGATGGAGATCTATGGAATGAGAACTGTTTTGGGTTCTGGACGCTCACAATGTGTATGTAACAGGGCCAAAGCAGAGAACAGTTACTCAAGTGACGAAAGGAGAGAAAGTCTAGGAGGGAAATCATCAAAGCAAGGAAGCCATTCAGAAGTGCATTCTTTGGTTTTTGAAGGGTGATTTGAAGCTCATTAGTGAGCAGATATTGCATAGGAAAGAACTGTTTGGAACTGTTCTGTATGTGGCATGGAAGAAAAGAAAAATTTCTCATGAAATTTCAGAGATGAGGACATAAAATCATAGAGTTGCAAAGGGATCATCAAGTCCCACCATCGAAATACATGATAATAGACAGAAAAGGAAAATTACAGAGTGAAGTATGGGAAAAGTTTTCTGTTACATAGTGGGTAGATTAATTTCTGGACTTTGAAGGAAGCTGCTTTTTCAGTCACTTGCCTTCTGTTGACTGTCTCCTTTAAATGCCAATAAGTGACATGATTTTGGCTCATTTCAGTGAGGATCTGCCCACCTTCTTATGATGATCTGTCTTTCTGTACTTGGAGAGTGTTCTCTAACATGTTTATACTCTCAACTTTTGAGATAGGTTGTAATAAGGAGTTTTTTTGTCACTGTTGATACAGCAGGAAATTATAACAAGCTGTGATCTAATTTATATATTTTTTTAAACCTGCCTTTCAGTTTTGTGCGTTCTGTAACCATGGACAAGTGGAAGGATATTGAGCTGGAGAAAATGAAAGCTGGAGGTAACAGCAAATTCCGACAGTTCTTGGAGTCTCAGGATGATTATGATCCATGCTGGACAATGCAAGAGAAATACAACAGCAAAGCTGCAGCTCTGTTCAGGGACCAGGTGAGCTCAGTTTTACATGTGTCCTTACCCCTATGATCTGAAAATATCGAAGTGATTTGTAAGTACTTGGTTTTGAAAGGAGGGAAAGTTGCAATATTTGGTACCTCTGCAGTGGTTCCTTGAATAGGTAAATGTGAGAGAGTGAAATCCTGGAAGAGTTAATGTAAACCTGACTGAGTTAATGGCTCAGGTATTTGGCAGAAGAGAAAAGGAATGTTGTCCTGCGAGGGAGATAAGGTGGGTTTAGAAAAAAGTGTCTTGGGCAGGCAGGAGCTTTTGTGGGTTAACTTCCTTATTTTGGGTAATTTCTCTAATTTGGCCCAAGGGTTACCCAAGGGTCTGGTACCTCAGAGTTGACAGTCCAGTCCTCTTGGGCCCTAAAGCTCTTAGAGTGCTTCTTCCCAAGTCTTTTAAGAGTTTTCTGTTGAAATTTTCATTTCTGCGTTTAGCTGAGGTAACTCTGATTTTCAGTGCTGCAGTTTAGTCAGTGGAGCTGTCTCAGTCCTCAGTTCACTGCAGTTCACTTCAGCTGTGCAGTTCTATCCAAAGTGATTTTTGATAAATCATTAGTGTATGTAGTAATGTACAACAATAATGGAGTTCTGTTCCTCCCTTATTGTGTGATTAATGCTTACATCTCTTCATTAATCCACTTTCCTCTTCAAATTAAACTTGCCTCTTTGAGGAAATTGTCTATTTTCTGTTTCAGTTGCCTGAAATTAAACCAGTGTTCAATTCAACATCACAACCCGTGAGTCAGAAAAGAATTGGTCTCTTGTGGAAAAAAAGTTAATTGATCCAGCAGCAAATTGGAAATGTGACTTCTCCTAATGCTACAGAGCCAGTTTATAATTTGTATGAAATCTCTGACTTGGCATTCTTGACTATTCTGTCTCTTGTAGGTAGCTACAGTAGCTGAAGGCAAGGAGTGGTCCATTGAAACTTCTCCTGCCAGGAACTGGACCCCACCTCAGCCTAAGATGTCTCTGTCTTCTGCTCACCGGTACGTGCCCTGCTTACCCAGTGTTGGTACAGACACAACATCAAAACCTGATAGTTTCATGTCTGCTGGGTTTACCCTGTTGGTGCTGGTGTCTGAACAAGCTGAGGTTATGGAGTATGAGGTAACAGGACTCTGTTTTTATAGTAATTCCCACCCCTTGCACTTAAGCCTTAAATCATGGCAGGGAGAAGTGAGAGCAGGGGACAAGCCATGCTTGGATTATCCTGACTTATAATGCACCTGAAATGACACATTTGTGTCACTCACAGGTAGTGTGTGACATCCTTACCTTAACTGTGAGGCTGTGCCAATTTGGGATTGGATGCCAGAGGGAAAAAAAACCAGACTTTTCCCTTCTGGTGTGAGTTACCAGGGGAGCATCAAAGCTCTATACCACAACAATTGCATTGTTCTGCTTTTCCATGTAGTGTTTGTTACTCTGTGCACTAAAGATCCAAATTAACTGCAAAAGCAGTTGTAAATCAAAGGAGCAAGAGCTTCATGCCTTTTAGTGGTTGCATTAGAGTTCTCTTCTTGATAGATGAAATAAATGATCAATTTTTATCCTGGATTATGGTGGTATACATCAAGCTGCACTGCTGAGCTAGTGAGTTTTGCTTAACATGGCTTTGATTCTTCAATATTTTATTTCAGTTCTGCTGGACAATCTCAGACTGCAACTGCCTCTTCTGACAAGGCTTTTGAAGACTGGTTAAATGATGATGTCAGCTCCTACCAAGGGTAATGCAATATTTACTGATTTTCTGAATGCCTGTCTCTCTAGCCTAACAAAACGTTAGAAGCGTTGAATAAAAAGTTTGTAACTCCAAATACTATTATGGGAGATTCCAAATCAGATAATTGTAATTGTATGTTGTACCTTACAGTGATTTGAATGAAAGCTTCTTTCATTCCTTTTCTCATTTTCATGTGTCACTTTATTAGGATTTACTCAGCTTTCTGATGACAGTGATCTGTTAAACCTGGAGAATCATTAAGACCACATTAGCTTGCACAGAGGAAATTGTACTGTGCTAGGATTCCTCAGTGGATCCTTGGTGTTTGTATGAAGTGAGTAGTTTTGTATTTGGGGTGCTGGGTGCTACAGGACTTTCTTTTCCAGGTGCAGAAACAATTGTCATTCTTCCATGCTTTTCAGTTCTTGTTCAATGTTTGTAATGGCTGCATGCTGATAACAGGTGCTGTTTATTTTTCCTGTGGCAGTGGCCAAGAGAATCGCTATGTGGGCTTTGGGAACACAGTAAACCCTCCAAAAAAAGAGGATGACTTCCTGAATAATGCCATGTCCTCATTGTACTCGGTAAGGAATCGCTTGGAGCTTTCTGAATTACTGTTTTCTTCTAGTCTAGCCCCTGTTATGGGAGAGTATGAATGGAGAGGAGAAACTAAAGACTGCAGATGAATACAGAAATGCAGAGTATTGGCTGTATTCACCAAGAGTGAAGAAGATACTGGTGGACTTGAAAAGGCAAAATGGAGAAACTTGAGCAGAATTTAAGAGTTATATCTGGTATCAGTTCATAGAAATAAGTGAGCATATAGCAATGAATTAAGAAATAATAATCAACAGGACTGAAGGAAAATGTAATTACCTGTAGGGAGTAGCTCTAAATCTGTTAAGCATATTAGGGACGTTCTGAGGAAAACAACTGAAATGTGTGTGTATGTGGGTGCCAGAAGCCCCAAGCAGTGATGAAAACATTTGAAATACTTGTGACAGGGTGTGAAGAGATAACAGCATATGGCTGAACAGTTGTCATGATTCAAGTAGAGATAGTGAAAGATGCATTGTTGAAATAAAATGGGAATAAAGTCAGAGGCAGTCAGGGTCATACTGGTGCTTTGATAAGGCTCCAGAGTCACAATGCTGAACAATATTTGGGGTTAGTGGCCAACAGCCATTTGTAGAGCCTCAGTGGCCTAAGTACTCACACCAGGTTCCACTGCTAATTTAAAAATAAATAACTAATTTCACTAGAACTTACCAAGCGGGAGGTAATGCCTGAGCCTTTGAACAGATTGATCACCATGTTCCAGGTGATCCCACAGGCTGCTTGGTATACATCAGCTAAACATTGTCTAAGTATCTCACTGTTTTTAGGCCAGAGAGTTCAGATTAAAAAGCACACCGCAGTGTATTGCAGGTGAGCTAAGACAGCTGAGGAGAGGTGACAACTGTTCCTGTGAGCCATTCTTTCAGTCCAGTATCTCCCTTCACATCCTGGCTGGAATGCCCTCGTGTGAGCACAGACACACATTGCAGTGTGCCCTGAAGTCCTGGATTTCTGGGAGGCTGAGTTCCTTGCATGGGTGTTCATCCTGGTGAGAAAAACAATTTGCCTTGCAACGCATGGGAGGATTTTCCCCCACACTTGTAGCCATTTTTTGGCAGAGTAACATCTGAACACTGGCTTCTTCAAATTCACACAAATATTGGAAGTTCATCACTAGATTTCAGTTAAATGAGAGGCTCTGATTTTTCTCTCAGTAGCAGGTTGTTCTTATGACTGCAAGACAAGTTGTATTAGAGCATTTTGACTTAAGCTTAGGTGTTTTAATGAAAACTTGGTTATTTGCTATTATTATTCACATGTAGCTCATTATTTTCTTGCTTTCTTTAAAGGGATGGAGCAGTTTTACAACTGGAGCAAGCAAAATTGCCTCAGCTGCCAAAGAGGGTGTAAGTAAATAAAAAGGGGTTTAGTTAGTAATGGAATGCCAGAGGTGGTGATATGGGTATTCTCTTTGCACTGTGAAATTCTGCCAAAGCTCCATTACCTTGGAGAAGATCGTGCAGCACTTCTAAATGCATGTCTTTAAAACTCAAAGGGTTTATTCCAGGTAAACCTGCATGTGTTTGCTTCTCTTCACAGGCTACCAGATTTGGATCTCAAGCAAGTCAAAAGGTGATTATAGATTTAGCTCTTACTCAGTCTAATTGTCTTTAAGTGCCATGTGTTTGCCTGCACCAATTGACTTAGATTTGATCATCAGCAGACCAGTGTGTTTTGCCTTCATAGTGCACAGTAATGTTTAGTTCTGGCTTTTAATTCCATGGGAATTGCAATCAACTGCAGTGATCAAATTAAGCAAGAGATAAACAGGGATACTCTGCTGTTTGCTCCTGTTGGATGTATTGGAGAGGCTGCAGAGCTTGCAGACCTAACATACCCCTGGTTTACTTCTGTGAATCTTAAATGTGGTCTAGCTTGAAGTAATTTCCTTGGTGATACAATACAATGCAAGCCATCTTCCCATGGCTAAGACCTTATAAGATGTTAGAAATTTGAACTGCTCAATATTGTTAATAAATCAACTTGTTTGTGTGTATTTTAAAAAGTAGCCATGACAAAAGGATTTCACTTATCAAACTGGGGTTAAAACAGAGACAGTCAGACCTGATTACACAGAGCTCTGACATAAGCAAGATCTGCCTGCAAGGAAAAGTTTTAAATTCAAATATAAAAATGCATAGAAGAATGGGATTCTTAATTTGCCTGGTTCTGAGTGAGATGCTAATATTTATAGAAGGATCAGGAATTTTAATTGAACTATAACTGTTGTGTATGTGCAGCATTAGCCTGGTTTGATTTCTGATAGGCATGGAAAGTATTGCTCAAAGCCAGTGTGCAGGTGCTGGTGTTCAGACAGGTCTATGCACTGGGATATTAATCCTTCAAATGGCCAAGCTTGGACATGTTTGCAACAAAAATGTCTTGTTAAAGCACCCAAACTTCCTACTTCAAAGCTTTTGAAGTATTTACTGGTTGGCTTAAGAAAAACTTAAGTCTTCTACAGGTCTTCCTCTTCACTCTCTCTGGCAGTTTTCCTTTTAGAACCTGCTCTTTCTTTAGTATTATTAATAAATAGAATATTTAGTTTAAAAGCTCATTAACATCTACTGACAAGGACCACAGCAACATGGTGCTGTAGAGTCTAAGCTGTGTTACTGAAGGTTAAATTTTGTTCCTGAAACTTCTGACCCTTTACAGAACAGATTTAACACATTTTATATGCTCTACATTGGTTAAAAATGTATTTGGGGCCCAGTGACGGAACACATTTCACTGTTTCTCTTGTCAGTAGATGTTGAAAGTTGGAAAAGGTTCATGCTACTTAACTTGCCTGAAAAAATGCTGCCAAATTTTTGCTAAACACTGCTTCTGCCTTCCTTGCTCTTTTCTCTTTTGCTCTCTGGGTAAAGTTTTGGGGCTACAAGCAGCAGCCAGAGCCGGTAACACCCTCACATCTGTTCTTGTGCATGGACTCCTTGTCTGTTCGTGCTGAATATGTGCATTTGCTCCTGAGCTGTCTTTTCTTTTTCTGCCTTTTGTCAAACCTGTTTAGAATAATGTTGTGTGTTTTGTATGGTAACATTTCTTCAAACCTACTTAAAGTTTGTGAAGTTGGATAGAGAGACCCAAGCTGTGCACTGTCTGAAAATTGACTGTGCTGCTGTCCACACTCTGATTTCAGGATTTCTGTTTGCATGTCTGCCCCAGGAATGTGCCAAGAGCTGGGTGTTGCTGGAAGGCAGACACTGAATGAAGTGTTTGTAATGGTGATTAGAGTGCTGTCCTCAATTCAGCAGTAGGAAGGAAAGATGAAGTGATTTAGATGAAAATACAGTTGTACCCAAATCTTTCCATTCCACATTTACAAAATTATGTGGTCGAGTAAGAGGGATCAGATTCTTCCTAATTCTACCTGAACTATTAGCCTGTGTGTGTTGCACTCTTTATTGTAAAATATAAACACTTTGCTGGGTTCAGTAGATTCCAGAGGGTTTTTCAAAGGTGAGAACACCCATTTCTTGTTTTTCTTAAACTTTGTAGCCTCACTTCCAAAGATAGCAAGCCCTTTGTGGTTTGCATTCATGTTTCTCATGAGGTGGAAGTGGGGTTTCCTTTTGCCTTTGCTTCTCAAAGAACTTTTGTCCTGTAAGGAGTGGAAGTACTGGAGATAATGGCTGGGAAAAGGGGAGATCCTGGGAATGCTGTGGCTGAGGGAAAGGCTTCTTAGACACCTGAGAGTCTGTGCAGGAAAGATGTTTAAGGTGCTGAATTCCCAGGAGGAACATGAGTGAAGGCTCACACCCTGACCAATGGTAGTAATCAAATATGAACCCTTAGGAAATGAAACTTAATTGCTTGGCATATTGGCCCTTTTGGATTAACCAGGATAATTCTGGAGGCACTCACTATGATAATTATGACTATGATAATTCTGAAGACTATGGTAATTCTGAAGAAAGTTTAAATCTGTCAGAAACCTCTGCATAAGCCTTTGACAGCCTTTGTAGGGCAAGGAATGATTTCAAACTCTTCTAAACCTGCTGTCCTTGTCAGCATTGCCTTAGGAATTTGTGGCTTAGACTGTGGGCTTACATTTTTGTAAACTGCCTCTGAAGTACAATATCCTTGTGTATCTTGTCCTGGATTGCAACAAATTTTTGAAGTTTGTTCTTTTTTCTCCCTGCAAACCTGGAGCTTTAAAGAAAATAACAAAAATCGTTTGTCGCAACTTTGGCTCTTGTGTAGTGCTCAGAAGCACTTGGGCTCTTACTCTAACAGATGATGATTGGAGCACTACAAGACAGAGAAACTGGGGGGAAATCAGCCAAAAAGATCTAATTCTACGAGTAATTTAATTAGTATGGAAAAATAAGGGGGGATGAGGACAGTTCTTCCAAATACTCAGCTGCAGGCATTAGCAAGGGGCCCATCCTTGAAACTGTTGCTTGGTTGCACATTGCTTCTGCTTCCAGTGCAAGGTCAGACTTTGCTTGGGCCCTAGGCATCCATTGCCATGTGTATCTGATTTTAATTTATTGTCTTTTAATGTCTCCTGCAGCACTTTGCTGTGTGTGCTTTTCAGCTCATTCTGCTTGTATGAATCAAAGCTAAAGGCTTCTTGTGTTTTTGGAGATACTGCTGAGAAATGAGCCTGCAGAAGGTGTTTGCTGTGGGTTTTTATTGGGTTTTTTAAAAAGAAAATATAACTGACTTTGTTTTTGTTTTGCTTTTAAATAGGCGTCAGAGTTAGGTCAGACATTAAATGAAAATGTTCTCAAACCTGCCCAGGAAAAGGTAACTGGTAATTTCTGCTAGTAAATGACTTGCAGAAAAATGCTTGCACTCACTCTGGGAGTGGTTGATTCCTCCTGCCACAGCTGCCCAGGTTCTCAGGGGGTTTTTCTGTAGAGGGGAAACATCAAACAACTCAGAGTTAGGCTGTTATCAGAGAAATGTTAATGAGGGTTAACTCCCTCCACCTACCTTTCTCAGAGTTCACCAGAGTCTGTCACATTCTTTCTTCTTAGATACCATTTTATAGATTTCATGCTTTCAATAAAGGAAGATGGAACAAGGGGAAAATGCACCCTAAATGGATATAAAATCAGTTGTTTTTATATATATATATATATATATATATATATTTATATCTGTTAGTTGTATCTTGCAGTGTTAAATTCCTAGTGTTTTGCCTACTTGCCAGCTTTATTTTAATTCAGTAAAACAACTTTGAGCCATTTGTAGGGAATGTTTTAATCATATTGCAAATTAATTTCTTTTCCATTACCTTTATTAATTCACCATTCTTTACATGGCATTTCAAACAACAGGAGAAGACTCTAATTGGTTTTCTATTCCCTAGAATTATCCACAGCTTATTTCAGAGGGCTTAGATGAATTCTTTTCAGGCTTATTTTTAGGGTGCATTTCCTTGAGCTGATTTTTATTTTGTAGGACAGTTTAATGAGAAATTATGCATTCTGTGTTTAAAAAAAAAGAACTCCATTTCCCTTAGGATGTTGTGCTGTTAGTTTTAAATAAGTGTTGCTTTCTGAAATAAGTACTCTCTATATGGTTATACAAAGTCACTTGCTTTGGAACAACTGCCATTTATTAACTGTTGAAAGGTTCCTGTTGTATTGTGTTCCACCAAAATTCAAAGCCCTTTTAATATTTAAATTTTAATATTTAAATAAGCATCTATAAAAGGTAGAGAATAAAAGGGATCTGCTAAGTTTCTAAACACAATCTTCATGTGCAGTAGAATATATTGATAAAGCTTGATGTTTGCAGATGTTTTTTGTACTGGTGTTTTTATGCTTAGCAGTAGTGTAATGATGCCTGAACTGTGTTTAAATGATACCTTCCTCAAACTGGGTGTGATACCTGCCTCAAACTGGGTTTTAGCTACAGAAAATTCCCTCAAACTCAAAAGACTGAGCTTCACTCCTCTATAGATCAACAGACTTTATATATAATTTTCTTAACTTGGTTAGTTTTGGCTTGAATCTATTTTGATTCAGTTTGGGGTTGGGTTTTTTGACATTTTAGCTGTTAATTAAGCACAAATGAGCTTGTCTGAAGGTTTCGGTAATAATAACCATTTGTTTTATGACTAATTACCAATACTTTGGTCCACATAGGTGAAAGAGGGGAAAATATTTGAGGAGGTCACCACGGGGGTATCGCAGTTGGCCAGCAAGGTATGAGGTGGCCTGCCTGGCTTTGAGGAGGCCAGAAAAGTCAAGCCAGTCTCCATATTCTTACAAAAAATAATACAAAACGCCAGTGCAGCTTTGGTTTGTGCTTGTGTTGAATAGAGGAATTTGGAAAGTGGAGTTTTCAGTGGGCAGCACTTTTGTTGGGGTGTTCAAAACTTCACAGGCATGTTGGTGTCCTCTTAGTAATTTGAATGAGGACATGGGGTGGTTATAAAGAACCAGTGTCCCAAAACAGCACAGAAAACATGTGAGGGAATATGGAGACAGCTTGTGTTCACCAGTACAGTAAAACCTGCTAATGCTCTGCACCTTTCTCTTTGCCTTCCGCTGCTCTTGGTGCTCGGGGATGTGGTAAGTGCTGTCTGAGGCTGCCAAGCACAGAAACCCTGCACAAACTAACACCTGCTGGGGTAACCTGCATGGTGTTCCCCAGGAATGTGTGTCTGCCAGCACTGGGAAGTCAGCACTGGCAGCTCTCTCATAGACCAGCTCAGTGTCTTAGGTTTTGGTACTATTTGAATAAGAGAAAATAAATTATGTTACCTGTTCTCTTTAAAGCCTGGCAACTCTCAGGCTGAACTCTGGGATTCATCCTCCCTATCCCTAACTCAGAATAGTACCTTCCATGGTGTCATTCAGAAATTGTATTTCTAATCCAATTCTAGGGCTCAACTTTTGTCCTGTTTTATGAGGATATTGAAATAATGCTGAAACAGAGTGAAAGTAGCTGTGTAGAATAGTAGAAATATAAATACAAGTTACATTAATCATAAAACATCAGTGCTGTCATTAAGTTTAATTTTATGTACAGATAAATTGCAGTATTTTTGTCAAGGAAGTCTAGGAGAGAATTCAAAAGATATTACAATGGGTGAAAAATCTAAACCTGACCTGCTTCCCACCCCTTCCAGCAGCACAGTGCTGTCAAATGTATGTTCTTTACATCCACCACGTAACTGCCCTTCAAAAACATTAATGAGCTGTGAGTTAAATGCGTTTGACTTATGGGAAGAAGTGGAGAAATTTGTTCTGGCTTTTGCTGTTGGGCTTGGCAGAGGTGTTGGTTCAGTCCAAATGAATGGAGTGTCTTTTTGTTTTTTCCCTCTAGGTTCAGGGAGTTGGGAGTAAGGGATGGAGAGATGTCACCACTTTCTTTTCAGGCAAACCAGATGATAATTCTGACAGGTAATTTTTTGTTCTTACTTTCTGTCTCTTTGAACACATAATCTTATCTCTTGTACATTCTCTGCAGTATAGTAGTGAAAGGTAATTTTTCAATATTAAGAATTTATTCTATCTTTGCTGATAGTACTCCTCTGTATAATAGGGAGGAATTCAATATAACTTTGTTTGTAACTGTTTTTAAAGTGAGAACAAAGCAGTGCCCATATTTTGGTTTAAAACTTACTCCAAATGCACATTCTCTTTCCCTGGGCCTGCTAAATCTCTCAACAAAATCTGTGAATTAGACAACAAGTTGATGTCATTTGGAGCAATATTTAGTTCTTCCTTTATCATCAAGGGGTATTTTTAAGCAAAGAGCAGTAGAATTACGGTTTTCTTTGGGGTCATTTATTTTTACTGTTATGTTTGGCATAACTAACTTATTTCTACCTTCCTTTCCCCCCACCTCCCAAAAGACCAGCTGAGGGAGACAGCTACCAGAACAGTGGAGGGGAGGGCTACCAGAACAATGCTGTAGATCAAAGCTTCTGGGAGACCTTTGGCAACTCAGATGCACCAAAAGCTCATAAATCTCCAAGCAGTGAGAGCTGGACCTATGTGGACAATTCCACAGAGAAGAAGAGCTCGGATAGCTGGGACGTGTGGGGCTCGGGAACGGTCTCCAACAAGAACAGTAACAGCGACAGCTGGGAAAACTGGGAGACCAACTGGGAGAACACAGGAGGGGAGAGCAAGACCAGAAAACCTCCTAAGGCAACAAAAAATGCGTGGGATGACTTTTAGAACTGTTAACCCTGCTCTGCACAGCTGGCAAAGGGAGGCTGTGCTGGCTGATGGAGGGGAGGAAGTTTTACATACACCTGGAGTATCATGGTTGACCTTTCTGATCTGTTCGTGCTTCCCATTCATTCTCTTTCCTTCTACCCTAGTATAGGGGAAAAAAAAAAAAAGTAGCATCTGAATCTTTTCTTACATAAAGGTGGCTCTCCCTTTTTTAACGATAGTGATAAGTATATTCTCCTTGCACTATAGGAGCTGGCTACAGCAACTTCCTTAACACGAATGTTAAAGGAAAGAAATCAGTGCAAGGACACTTCCATGGCACAGCCTTGCATGTGTAGGTTAATAGGTGTTCATCCAGTCCTCATCTAATTGGAGATTTGGGGTGTTTAATGCAGACAAAGGACAGGGTGTGACTGGGAAAGACGGCCATTAACTGGGCAAGCTGCAGTTGGATACATCGAGTTTCAATGCCTTATGGATTGCTCTGACTACAGGAGGTCTGGCAATTCAAGATGATCTTTAACATATTTTTTATTGGAGCTTTGTTTTTAAACATTGTGATATTATTATTATTATTTTTAGTAGTTGAAAACTTATTTTTCCCCTGTAGAATTCAGAAGGAATCTAGAGTTAGATAGTTATTTGTGTAAACTTACAGGTTTGACCTGAGCTCTCAAGGGATATCCAGAATGGCTCTGCTTGCCCACCTTACTCAAGGGATTGAGTTTGCACTGTGCAGCTCTGCTACACAGAAAAGCAAAGCTGTGGTGTTTTCCTTCCTCACCTAAGCCCTTGCCCCAGTCTGAGTATTTTATATACTCTTTTTTTTTCTCTTTCTTCCTTCTACCTGTGTAGTATTTTATTAATGCTGTTAAAAATGAAGTCTTTTTGCTGCTTATGTCATTCTGAACATCTGTTTGGCAACTTGGCAGCAAAAAAAAAAAAATTACAAAGAAGATTCCAGCAAGAAAAAATGGGTGGAAAATACAAGAACATTGAGGAAAGAGCCTGGCAGCAAGCCCCTTTCAAGATGACTAGATGTCTGGATTTAATAGTAAAATTTAATTTAAGCAGATGTTTTCCAAACTGTTCTTTAGTGTGTTAAGCTGTATCTCTGTTTCTGTCATGAATTTCTCCACATTTTCTTCCTGGATCTTGTTAAAGAAACACTATTTTGGAAACTTGAGAAACTCTTTGTCAGCATTAAGGACTGGGACAGGAGATTCAGTTATGTGTCAGTTTTGACCCAGCAAATCACTTTGCATGACACAAACCATAACTTCTAGAGGAGAACTGTGACTTTTAACATCCAAGTCATCATAGGTATCCCATTTTATTTTGGGGGATGGGTTGTGAATGTACCCTCGGCATGAAAACAATCAGCGCGCTTGAAAACTCAAATCATGATGTTCTTTGTGGTCTGCTTTTCCAGCATGGAGTTCTGTCTGTGAACCCTGGAGATACCATTACTTACCTAAAAAGCCTTTTCTTTTAAAAACTGGTTAATTTGTTCAACAACCAACCAAAGGTGTCAAAGTTACCTTAAATAACACTCCACTTCTTTTACTCCTCACAGAGGTTTTTGAGCAGATAGGAATATCAACAGTTGAAAAAGGAAAGAAAATTCATTTCCTCATAAGTAGCAGATTTTAAAGGGTGAAGTCTGAGTAGAAGTAGCTTTATTTACAGTCTGAATCTGTATTTCCATTACTAGGATCTTTCAGATGGTGAACAGAATATTTTTCCGGTCTTCTCTCACCCTGTTCTGTGAGAGTTGGGTTTCCTTTTTTCCCCCTTGCTTCTCCTGAGAGCGTGGTCTGAAGCTCGTGGTCTCTGAGCCTCTGCAGCAGGACCCAGAGCTGCCCAGACCCAAGTGCTGCTTCAGGCTGAGCCATTCCCAAGGTGTCCCTGCTGTCACAGACCCTTTGGAAGTGCCAAAGGCACGAGAACTCTCAGTTTGTGATGCTGCTCGTGGTACTATTGGCAGCAGTTCACAGCCTGTCTAAAACAAGGATTTTTTTTCCTACTTTTTCTCCAGTGTTAAGTAAACTTTATCACAGCTTAGCTGCATATCAAACATAGCTTCGGTTTTTTATGCTTAGACCTCTGTTGCCTCCTTGTCAATGTGTCTGCTGCCCAGTCTCAAGCTGATTCAGCTTCTTCTGTGCAAGTTTCTGTACAGTTTTTCTTTCATAAACCTCCTGAAATGGCTCATGGCAGGAGAATCTTTATTTCAGTCCACTCAATCAGTGGTATTGTGATGTGTGTGTGCACGTTCTCCTCAGCTGTGAGCTTTTCCTGGGACAAAAGTGGTTTATTTATGTATCACTTGCAGCCACAATTGGCATGAGCCATTTGTTTGTTCTTCTGATTTGATTTTTGTAGCTTTTGAAACTTTTTATGTTCTAAATCAAACAGCCCTGCTCAAGCAGAAGCTTTGGGTAAGGATTTTTCTTCCAGTTGAGGAGACAGGGACAGAACAGTTGCCATCTCTCTTTCTGCAGTGTTGTAGGGAAGCAACAAAATGCTACAACTGACAGAAATATGTTACTGGAAGATCCAAATAAACCCATTTAATGGCAGAAAGTGTAACTGCAGACACAAAACCAGTGTGCCAGCTGGTCAGTTTGATGGGCAAAGGGGCATTTTTTAATGACTTGTCTGAGCCTGAATGT
Source organism: Sylvia atricapilla (assembly GCF_009819655.1). NCBI lineage: Eukaryota > Metazoa > Chordata > Aves > Passeriformes > Sylviidae > Sylvia > Sylvia atricapilla. Next base: position 9,010,443 of record NC_089155.1, on the reverse strand, counting down.
GTGATCATGCCTTCCAGAGGAGAGGACAAAATTAGGGCATTTTCTTTTTGCACACCTGCTGTTTTATTGAATTTTACTTTTTTTCAGAGTAGGTGGCTGGGAGGTTTCTGTAGTATGAGGAGATGCATCCCATCATGTTGCACGTACAGAACAAGTGTTCATGAATCAGATTTTTTTATTTTTTAATTCCTCCTCCACTCCCCAAATCCTCCCCTTTTGGCCTGATGAGGAGCAGAGGCATTGAGGGCAGGCTGCTGGAGCTGGGGCTGCCTGGCTGAGTGAGGATCCAGCCGTGAATCTGAGTGTGGTTTGGCAGGGCTGTGGTGTCACCGTGGGCTCTGCCTGAGCGAGGGTGACCAGGGCTGTGCTCCCCTTTCATCCCACTCCTGGAGTCACTGGTTTAAGGCACACAGGCAAACTGCCAGGAGATGTTCAGTAGATGAAATCGCTGCACCAATTAGACATTGCAATGGCTGGTTCAAATCCCCTGGGGTGACCAAACTTATTTCTTTGTATGGCTTCAACTTTGGAAAATACAGAGCAGCTGGATTCCTGCAGGTAGTTTGATACCAGAAGAATGTCAAGAAATCAAACTATGTGCCACTTGCAAAAGAGTGGAAGTCTTGGAGAATGCTCCCAAACATTATCCTGGGAGTTAGGGATTATTTTAAAATGTTTCATTTGTGTCTTGAAACCTGTTAATAATAAGTACAATTCAAGAAGTGCTTGGCCAGCTCTCCCTCATGGTTGAGACCTCAAGGATAATGCTGCTGCTTTTATTTTCCAGGCCAGACTGTAACATTCCATGAGTTCATAATGTACTTGTCAGTGTAATGGTCTGTGCAATAATTTAACAGGTGTAGATAAAACCTTTGTTTAATCCAGGATACATTTAAAGATACAGTGGTCCTCTTGGAGAGTAGCAGTCTACACAGGTATTTCAGTTCTTAGTTTCTTTTGGCTGAAATACTAAATTTCAGTGACCCAAGTAAAGGTTTTAGCAATCAGTGATTTAAAGAGAAATCAAGAAACATTTCTATGGCTGTTATTAAGAGTCTGATCCTAATGGCTGAGTGGCCTCTAGCTGCAGAACCTTCTTTCATTTCCATGCCAGCAGAAACTTGGTCAGTCTGGAGTACTGTATCTTTAATTTTCCTGCTCTGTTTTTTTGTGAAGTTCACAGGAATGGCGATTTCAGTGAACACTATTCATTGTTCTGTAGAGTGGTTCTGGACTTGAACTGCAGTGTCATCTTTTAAAGAGTATTATAATAAAGCAAAGAGATATGGAGCAGAACGGTAGTCAGCCCTTTTTCAGGAGACTTCAGTTAATTTTCAACCCAGGTGCTGGTGTCAGGCATATTTCTCCCTGCCAGTAACAAAGGAGAAAGGAAGCTGCCAACATTAACAGAGCCAAAAACATCTTTATGTTCCACTGGAGTTTCACAGTCTAACTTCAAACTCTTACTTAGGAGCAGTTTGGAGACATTGTTTGCCTCTTTAGTTAAGGAGAACTATAAATAGAAATTAAAGTGCAGAGTATATTTATGTACTCTGAGATTTTTATTAGCTTGTCTACAGAGGCACTTACTACAGCAGAAAAAGGTAACTTTTAAAGCAGTTTTCCTGCAAGAAACAAGAGTCCTCTGACAAATCCTTCAGCTGTGGTGGTGTTCCACATTCAGATTCCAGTTTCCTTCATGAGTCATGTGAGTACTCCAGATGATTGCACCTGGCTTTGTGCAGATTTAAAATATCTTCTATTACGTTCTTGGTCAGTAGAACTGAATCCAACTTGCCCCCTAGAGCAAGGGCAAAATTTTACTGAGTTTTACACCAAAAAAATGGACATTTGTGTTTGATAACATCACTGGTACTGTTCCCCAGACAGGCTGTGTCCATTCTTCCTGTAAGGGCTGCTGTGTGGGGTGCAAAGTTCTCACATGGGATTACTGGAAGTTAACAGGACATGCTGGTTCTGGAGAGAGGATTTGGGCCCTTTATTCTGACAACACCCAGAGTTAATGACCTAAAAAAACCCACCATGGAAACAGTGATCTGTATTCTGGATTTCCAACTGAGCACAAGCAGATAGAAAAAGTGTAGTCTAGACCAGAAAACACTTAAGACCAGAAGACACAAGTCTTGGACTTGAGGGAGGACAGGTCCCTGCTGCATTGCCATGTCCCACTCGGTGCTCTGATCCCAGTACCAGCAGCAAGTCCAGCTGGAGTTTCCTGCCATTATTGAGCTTTCTGGGTGCCCTCCAAGGCAGGTGCCTCCAAGGCAGGCTCAGAAGGTGACTCTGGGCTTCACAGCTCACTCACTTCACACAGGCAGACACTGGTGCCCTCTGAGGTGTGCAGGCACTGGGGATGTGTCCTGGTTTCCCTCCTTGTGCTCTCCACCTGTCCCAGAAGGTTTCTCCACAGGAGCCATCCGCAGCAGGCTTTGGGCTCAGGAGCTTCACCATCACCCCCTCCCAAACTCCACAGCCTCAGCCCAGAATCCAGGGACCCCCCTGAGGTCTGCACCTCCCCACTGCTTTGACAGAGGTTTGCAGGGTGCAGCTATGGGGTGGAAACTGGAAATCCCACAAGGAAAATGAGATGGAGCTGTGTTGTCCTGTTGGGAAGCTGTAAACCCTGAAGCTCTGACAGACCTGGAGTGTGATCATTCCTTGGCTGTTCAGTCACTGATTTGCAGGAGGCCAAGAGAGGCTGCCTGGCTGTGTCAGCTCCAGCCATTTGTGCTCTGTCAGCAAGAAGCTGCATCTCCTCAGGAAGGCAGCAAAGGAAAGGTCAGCTCCTCCTCTGTGCAAGGTGCTGACGTTTGCTTTAGGTGAGATGAAACTGCCCTGGTTTTTTGTCCTCAAATGCTGCTTTGCCTCCAATCTGAATTTCACCAACACTGCCCTGATGGCAACATTTATACTGGCTAAAAACAGGAGAGATGAAAGAAACACTGAGAAGATCTCCTAGGAGAAGCCTCCTTGTACTTGCAGTTGCTGAGAATGAGTGGGAGAGACCGAGTCTCTGGCAGGGCTGGCTGCAAGGACTGCCAAGAACAGTCATGTTGTACCTCACCAGGATCATGACCGCTGCTCAATCAGGAAAATCCAGTGCTATCAGCTCTGCACGCTTTGGAAACCAGTTCTTGTCTTTCCCTCTAAGCCCTGCCAAAGTGTGCTCCCTGGGAGAGGCTGCTCAGCATTGCTGAGGCTGCTGAATTTTACAATAGATAAATCAGCTTGTGCCAGGAAAGGCAGAAAGTGTGTCTTTTATGGAAAAAAAAAATTCACCACTTCTGGTTGAGAAGTGCTGCTGCTTGGTATCAGCAGTTCTGCACTGGATTGCTCATCTTGCCTTCAATGGAATGGTGTTTTACTACTTAGGGCAAAAATCACTTGTATATACATTTTTTCCTCTACTCTGCTGACGTGGATGGCTAATATATGTAAATTGATGTGCCAGCCTGTATAAAGGCTGTTGTGATCAAGGTCAAACTAGGAATTTTCTTCCTTACAGAACCTCTTCTGTGTGTTGTTGTTGCATTGAAGCTTGATACCATTCAAGAGGCAATTGCTATTTTAATTCTGTGTTCACAAATTGCCTATTGACTCCAGCCATCAGCTGTCACGTTTGGGGAGCAGCTCCGTGCACAGGACTTGAATTACAAATCTAGTCTGCCCCCAGACAGGGCTTCACCAATGAAACTGCCCAGTGTTACTGCAGGACTGGCTAGAAAAGATAGAATCTGAAGCTGAACTTGAACTCTCTTGAACTTCTTGCCCACACCAAGGTGTGTCTCTAAGCTGGTCCCAGACCCTTGGGAGGGAGCACAAAGCGTATCAGAGAAGTGGAATAAGTACTCCTTGTGTAATCTAGGCTGCTGGTGAAATCCCAGCTTGTCAAATTAAACCTCTGCAGAACAGACTCCCCACTCTGTTAAATGCTTGTCCTCTCTTTGAGGAAGGGCTTTTTACCATCTGCTAAAGGCCGTCCAAACCCTCTCTTGCACTGGGCTTGAGGAAGGACTGGGATGACACCAGCTCATACAGATGATGCTGATCTAGTGAAGGTGTCCCTGCCCATGGAGCAGGGCTTGAAACACGATGACCTTAAAGGTCCTTTCCACCCCAAAGTTATTTCATGATTCTGTGAAAATGCTCTTTCCAGAGCTGATAGCAGACCTTCACTTGTCACTTCACCTTTCTTCCTCTAGAGGGGATTGTGCCACTGGTCATGGCTGGCTCTGAGGGAACCTTAGGTGAGGTTTGAATAGCTGCGTGCAGGGTTGGAAATGTGTTCTGCTGATGGATCTGCTTATCCACAGCCCCATCCTGTCCTCTGCCTGGGACTTCTGTGCTGCATTAATCCAGCATGGGGAAAATTCCTGTCCAACCACACACAGGTACTCCTTTGATTTTATTTACTGCCTTGGGATTCTGGCTCTCCCATCTCTCTGCCAGAGCGCACCAGGCTGGACGGAGGCAGTTTGGAGCTTGGGCTGTAACAAATACCAAATATCTAGTCTGTATGCTATCCCTGTTATCCTGGCCCTTGCTGCTCAACCAGTGGAAGAGCCCTTTCTTTACGAGGAGGAAGAGCAGGCTGCTGGTGCAGAGCCGGGACAGGGCTGTCTCTCACTGCTCCCCAAACAGGCTGGCAATAGCCAACAGCTCTGTTTAATGGATCATGATAGGATTACACTTCCCCTGCCAGGAGTGGTTCCTTTGGCTGTGTTCAGTCCAGGATAATTGTACCGTAATTAACACATTCCCATCACAGCAGGAGACTGGAGACTTTCCCACCTCTGAAGCCTGACCATTCCTTCTCTGAGAGAAACGTGGGTCCAGATTTGGCCCTGACCCGGGTCAGGGTGTCCAGACCATGCTGGGGAGCTCTGAGTGTTGCTCTGCAGTCTGCTCTTCTCTGAATCATAGAATCATTGGGGCTGGAAAAGACCTCCAAGATCCTTGATCCTGGGAGGTTTCTGTGCAGCTGGGGCAGCAGAGGTGCCTCTCAGAGATGTCCCAGAGCAGGGACAAGGAAGTCTCTGTGTCCCTGTCCCAGTGGTCTGCAACAGCTGATCGATCTTTAAAAAACACCTGAAGAGCCTCCCCCTGAGGGTGAACTGGGGGAATTAAACTCCTCTGCCCTGCTTTGAAGTCTCACACCCACACACTGGTATGGGAGGTAAAAGTTAAGGACTGCTCCAAATGTTTCTCCTGATGTTGAGGAATGGGGGAGTGGAGGTGAGGCAGGTTCCCTGTTTTGTTGTGTAAGAGCATTTGTTTTGTTTTCATTTGTTCTTTGTTGGTTTTCTTTTTTTCCCCTGATGTAAACTTTTATTACTTCATAAAGAAGGTGAGTACTTGGTGGTGTTTTCATTAAAGCTGCAGGTCCTGAAGCAATGCAATCGTGGGAGAATTTACTTTTTCAGTAAAAAGTTTAGGTTTTTTTTTTTCCAAGATAAAGTTCTATTCCTTGTAGTTCTGGAGAACTAGGACTGAGCTGTATTTGTTTAGAATTTTAAGGGCAAAAAAATTTTCCCCTATTTATTACTTTGAAGCCAACGAAATTAATTTGGCTTGCATTTGATTGCTTGGGGTTAGCAGCCTCTCTTTTCTGGGAAAGAAGCAACATATTGCTCAAACATCCAAATTTTTTTTTTCTGGAACAAAATGAAGGACACTCAATGACAGGAGAGCTCCAGCTCAGATTTATAACTGGGTAATGAGAAATTACTGAATAACGTGTTCATTTTCTGCCACTAGATGGAAATAAATCTTCCCATTTTCCTTTGGCTCTGAGAACACGGCTGTCCCCTCCCAGCTTCCAGCCCAGGAGTGGAGGATTCTCCAGGGTGCAATGTGCTTCCCCGGTGTACAGCAGCCTCCAGGCTGGCCCTAATGGCTACAGGACCGTGCCCTGGCTGCTGTGGATGAAGGATCCCCATGCAAGATGCCCCCAGAATTGCTGATGTGCTGTTCCAAGTGGAGGGGTTGATGCGAGGTGGCCTCCAGTGTTTGCTGTGGCACTGGCACCGATGAGTTAAGCACAAATAACTCCGGGGGTGTGACCTTTACTGCAGGGTAGAAACAACTTTTCCCAGAGCAGCCGGCAGGGACTGGCTCCCAAACAATGCTGGGCACCCAGCTGTCCGGGCAGCAGCCCAGGTGAGCACACCTTGCTGGGCACAAGGACTGACCCCCAGGGAAATGCTCTCTGCCAAGGACAGCACCGTGTCAACAGAGGATACACAAGCCCTGCAAATAAAATCAGGGATTTTATCGTGTTGATTTTGGCAGTGAATTTTTTTTTTTTTTTTTCTTAAGCTGGATCAAATTTGGTGTGTGGGACAAGCAGTGCTTGGCTGGCTGCCAGCTGCAGCCTGCTGGCATCAGATGTGCCAGCTCAGAGCAGGAAAAATCTGAACCTGTCTCTTGCCACACTGCTCCCCTGCACAGGAGATTTCTCCAGCTCTCTGCTTGAAACGCAGAGCCTGAATTGCCACAAAGAGACAAAATTTAGGTAAAGGACTAAGGCAAACTTTGCAGCCAGTGACAAGGACAGCTGTGACAGCTCCCGGTGTCCTCTGTGCTCACTCCTGGCAAGATTTACAAACAGGTTTTTTTATCTTTTTACAGCTTTTCAAAACAAACTCATCTGATTTCTTCCTGTCTTTTCCTCAGCCCTGCTCCGGGAAAAAGAAGGAAATACAAAAATCAAAGGGTACTGAACCTTCTATTTGATGTAACAAAGTTGGGAGCTGAAAACAAAGATATTTGGCTGTGCCCAGAGTTGTCTCTAGCTTTTCTGAACACTTAATGAGTCAAACTATTTCCTAACCTATTGAAGCAGACAATTCAGACACTGCAGTTCCTCTGGAGAGGAGACCTAGGTAAAGGGACTCTGCCCATTCATTGTAGATTGGACTCTGAAGCCATGCTGTGGATATAACTTTTCGTCTATAGATTGAGCTGATAACCAATTCAATCTAATTAATCCCTGCATGGATGGAGAGTGAGTGAGACATATTTAGGGATTGTTTTTCCCAACTTTGAAATTCCGTCACCTCCAGGATGGAGTTAACAGCAGCTTGCTGGGTGAATTCCCTATATTCTCTTCAAAAAAGGGAACAAAATGGTTTGGAGGAAAGCTGTCAGACCTGCAAAGGACACTGCTGTGGTTAAACATGCTGTGAGCACTGGGCTTTGGTTTAACATCCCTTTTCTCCTGAGTTAGTGAGATGCTCTTCCCACTAAATGTCAGTGTAAAAAGCTCTGAGGTTGTGACATGCAGAGTGCTGAACTGATGGAAAGCAGAAGTTTTTCCAGGCCTGGATCCTTGCTCTAGTGTGGACCAGTAGCAGAAATCAGGGAAAGAAGAGAAGAAATTGTGAGCGAACTCTCCACTAATGTATTCTTGCAGCTTCCATCACTGAAAACAGAAGTAATCCTCTGGATTTCCATGTTCAATACCAAAACCTGTCCTGCATGAATTTACCCAACTCCTTATTTTCTTTTATTCAGATTTTGAGGCCTAACATTCAGTATTGATAATTTGCACAATTTAATTTTATGCAGTTGAAGGAGGAAAACCCATCTCTTAAGGAGTTTGTCTCGAGGTGGCTGACTCATTTAATGAGCTTGGCCCTGGTCGTTGTAGGGAAAACAGCCACTCCAGTCACCTCCTGTATGACAGCTGCAGGTTTACAGTGGTGCTCTGTCCTCTCAGGAGAAGTTTTAGTCCATTTCTCTGCCCATCATCCTCACAGGCAGCTTTCCAAGCACAGCTCCATCCTCAGCAGCCCTGGGTATCCCTGGCTGCTGTGCCCTCACTCTGCTCCCTTGACTGTTCCCCAGGCTTGAGATGGGGAGAAAATATATTTATATGTTTTCAGTAACTTCTCATCCTTTTTTGTGTGTCTTAAGTAAAAACATTAATGTCTAATTTAGAGAGAACATTTTTCAAGGTCATTTATGGGATAAATAAACTCTTTTCCTCCTGTGTTTTTCACAGAAGGAGCTGGCAAGAGCTGAAATCCTTTACCTTGTTGCTGTGAAACATTCTCAGGATTGGAGCTGAGGATATTTTTTTCTTTTTAAGGAAGATAGTTGTTATCCAGTGATTGAAGATAGTTGTTATCCAGTGATTAAGACAGCAGCGGTTTCTCCACAGCTGAAGCAGCACAGTGGGATGGGCAGGTTTGGGGAGCTGTCCCCACTGTGTTCAAGTCAGGAATGAAGGATGCTGAGCAGGGCAGGGCCGAGCCCAGCCTGCCCCGGGAGCACCTCAGAGTCCCTTTGGCACGGACAGCCCGGGCGGCTCCAGGAGCCTTCCCCAGCGCACAAGAGGAGCCTGTTCTGCCTCCCCGGCCCGGCCCGACAGCGGCACACGGCGGGAGCTGCAGAGAGCCCGGAGACAGGGAGCCTTGTTGGCACAGCCCGTCCTGCTGTTTGCCTTGGACGGCAGCAGTGCTACCGAGGTCTGTCCAGCCCCTGTTCCCTCTGCTGCTCCTCCAGCAGCAGAGAGCCAGAAGAAAACAGATGTGCCTCCAGCTACAGTGGTGCTTTTACCCCGAGTGTCCTGTTCCTTCTGGCCCTGGCCACTCCATGCTGCACTTCCCGAATCCCCAGCCCAGGTGGTGGGATTTAGCAGCCTTTGTGGGGTGAGGGAAGGGAAGCCTGGAAGTCTGTGCTGGTGGAGACAACGGTAAACTCACTGCCTGCTGATGAATTACTGCTACAGAGGAGCTAATTAAAGACAGCGTTTAGTTTATTGATGCTTTATTAGACTTTAAATTGGAGCAGAACCTCTTTAGCTGATAAAATTTCCTTCCCTGCCCTCTCATCCATCTCCCCATGCTGTACTTTCAGCGGGTTCCTTTTGTGTTTCTGAGGTTTGGTCCTCTATGCCAGGCAGTATTTTTCACTCCTGATTCAACTGATGGAAGTATGATTGCACAGGGATCTGACTGTAGTGATGGATGTAATTAACCCTCTCCACATCCCAGTTCCTCTGCATTTTGCTTTGCTGCTCACCATCACTTTCAGGTCAGCTCTGGCCTTGCAGAAAGTTCCTCTAATAATGGGAATGATGAGTGGTGGCTGAGGCGAGTTCCAGTGCCTGGAGGCAGGTTTTAGAGGTGGGATCAGCACCAGCAGAGCTCCAGAATCACCAGTGCCACATCCTGCCCTTCACAGCCTGTTCTTCTCCATCCCACCTCTCCGCTGTCCCTTGCACAGAGGGAGGGCTCAGGCTGCTCCGATCCCCCTTTCAGCAAGTGCTGACCTTGGTATGGGTGCATCCCAACCTGTGCAAAGGCAGAGAGAATAAAATAATCAGGGAGGAAGACGGGAACAAGGCACACGGCTCGCGTTGTGCAATGCCACATCTCGAACCCCTGCAGGAAAGTTTCAGCCTAAGGAAGGAATTCTTTGCCCCTCTTAGGGCTCCCGCTCCAGCCCGTGTGTGCCCGCAGCCGCCTGGGAGCATCCCGGCCGCCTTCCCTGCTCCCAGCCGGAGCCCACGGCCGAGCAGCGGGCAGAGCCGGGCTCGGATTGCAGCAGGCTCCTCCTCCGGAGCCCGCCGGGAGGGAAGGAGAGGCGTGGAGCCGGAGTCAGCGGCTGCGGGCCGCCTTTACCTGCGCCGTGCCAGCGGCGGGGCCGCACGGGCAGCAGCATCCCCCGGGCCCATGGGGAGCAGCGCCCGCCCGGCATGGACAGCCTCGGCGCCGGCCTGAAGAAGAGAGCCACGGAGCACCACTACAGGGCTGAGGTGATGATTGCTGGAGAGCAGCTCAGGTAGGAGCTCCTGGGGTCCTGCTGCAGCCCGGGGCTCTGGGCGGTGTCCCGTTAGCAGCGGCCTCAAAGCTTTATCCTTGAGCAAGCTCCTTCCCCCAGGTGCTGGGGACCCCTCTCCAGTACCTGCTGATCCTTCCTGCACCCACCAAAGGGTGCCGAACCAGGTCCTTTTCTGTTATATCTTGTCCTGCTGCTCCTCTCTGGCGTCTCCCATCCTTCACCCCCAGGTACCAGGGGACTGACAGGTGAGTTTAGATGGCAACAGAATTTTTTTGTCCCTTTCCACCTTTCCCGAGGCACGGAGAGTGATGTGGTGGCACTGAGCAGCCCCCACGAGGTCCCTGATTTCTGGCTGGATGAGGACAGCAGCATTTCTGGGGATGCTCAGACTTTTGGGGTGACTTAGACGGGGATTCCACATGCCTGAACTGGATCTTCCCTTCCCTGAAAGTCTCTTTTGGGAACTTCTGCTGGTTTGTAGTCCTAGTTCTTCAGCAGCTTGTGAGGGTTTTCTTCTTATGAAGACAGAAATCCATTCTCCTGTGCAATGTGTGGCTGAGAAATCATGTTCCTTGTGTATCTGGGGTCAGAACTCCCTGCTTGCTTCTGAGCATCTGACTATGGCTTTTCCTAGCTCTACAGCAGAGTTTGCTTGTTGGTGTCTGGAGCCATTCTGGTTTGTTTTGAAATGTGGCTGGAAAAAAGGAAATATATCCTTGATAATGTAAATAGTCCAGAGCCTGAGTGTGATATCATCAGATCCCTAAAATCAGCTTAGTGTAGGTATGTTGTCCATTCTCAGTGAGCACTGTTGGCTTTAGCTTTATTATTTGTACTGTATCAAGGATTGATAACTTCCAGCTAAGGATTGGGGCCCCATCTTGAAGATACAGCCAAGGGACAGAGCAGGTTTATTCATATTTATATTTCCAGTATTTTGCTCATCTGGAGTGACTGAGGTTTAAGTTGGGCCAAAGGAAGGGGTCAGGTATTCAGAGAGAAAATAAAATAATCAAGCTGTGTGTTAAAACTGTGTTCTGTATGTGAGAGGTGATGTGACTTCCCTATACCTGTTGCAGGACAGGAGCAGATCACACTCTGGACCATTTGGTGATTGTGGCTGTAAGCACGAGAAGGGGAGACAGTGAATTTGTTTGTCAATAGAACTCTTCCAGTGCACTGCACACCGGGCTAAAGTTGAATAGAAACCCCGAAGTTTGTGTAGTTTTGGGGCCATCCATCTTTGGTTTTTTTTCTTCTTCATTTTTTTCCCCATAGATGCAGTGCTTTGAAGTTTCCTGGTTTAGGGAGCTCTCAAAATCTGAGAGTTGGCAGTGAGGGAGAGGAGGGTCCTTTTGTTGGGGCTGGGCACACAGCAGTTGCATCACTCTGCTTTGGTCTGGGCAGGAGGCTGTTCCCAGTACAGAAGGATGGGAAGGAGCTGTTGGTGTAAAACCTGGGAGGAGGATGAGATGGACACCAGGCTGGAGCTGGGCTGCTCCTTCCACTGAACCTCTGGCTGGAAGGAGAATGGAGTGAGGCAGAACACACGGAGTTTGAATTTCTCTCTAGTGTTTTGGGGATCTCACAGCCTGGCAGGTGAGGAGTTAGTGGTGTGAATCTTCTGGGACATGGATAGCCAGTGGAGAGCAATGGGGAAACTGAGGCAGAGAGGCTGGGTGATGTGTCAGACACCAGCAGATGGACAGGGCTAAATGTCCCGTTGTTTTCTCCCCTGCTTTTCCCCAGATGTGGAATACAGAGGAAAGGAGCCTTGGAGCTGCCCTGACTCAGTAAACCTCCATCAGCAAATAACGCTGCTGTATCCACATGAAACATCAAACATTTGTTTTTCCCTGCTCCCCGCTTCCTGCCCTGCCTCCCCACTATTACATTAAATCAAACAAACCTTTGCTCCATCTTTACAGTTCTTTGGCTTCCCAGCAAGTTTGCAAAATCCCTCAGAGTTTGGTTTGGCCAGAGGGGTGAGTCTGTTCAGTGTCAGGGTGCGTTTCCCAGCCAGGAATAGCTGCACAAGCGAGGGCTGGAGGAATGCTCTGTGTGGATGGCCGGGAATGAAGCGGATCTTGGAGGAATCAGGGGGGAGATGGGCCAGTGTGGTTTGGGTTTGTCTGTCTGCCACGGCCCCTCTGCTTCAACAGCTGCCTGGTCCAGGGAGGGGGAAAAAAGAACTTTATATTTTGCATGTCTCTCCACTAGAAAGACAAAAATAAAATTTTCACTGGCATTTTGGCCTTGAGTCTGACAGAGCTGCTGGCTCGGGCTCGTTCCTCACGTCTGCTGTCATTCCTCTTGTGTCAGACATATAGACTTGCATGAAAATCACATCAGTTTTACTGGGCGTTGTGTGTTCCTGGGTGGCATTCTCTAAGAGAGGCCCAATTAGTCACTTCTAATTGCAACAAATGGCTTATCTGCACAGAGAGGTTCTGGAACAGCTTCCTTGCTTTGCATTCACACCCTGCTGTAATCGGAGCTCCTCAAGTATGGACAAGCCCTGGTGCACTCTCGTCTGGGTATTCCCATGGTCAGGAGAAGCAGCTGGGCTCTAATAGCTCTGTTAAACTGCATTAATCACTCCTAAACATGAAATATACTCAGCAAGTTTATGTCTTGCACAGAAAAAGTGAGAGGAGAAAGAAGCTTTTTTTCCTTCAAAGAACAAAGTTGCAATTTGTGCCACTGTACAAAACTTTCAGAGCTGACCAGTGTTTCATTTGGATACTCAAAACTGCAATGCTGTTAAATAAAGTGTTCACACTTTGGTCCTCTGGAAATTTGGCTTGCTAAAGGTCTGTGGCTGAACATGCTAAAATTTGTATTCTTGCTCAAAAGTCATTTGTCTGCAGGAGGTTTGGTGGTTTTCCATTGGACTTGGATCTCTTGTGGTGAGCATGACTTCCTGGAGGAATCATGGAATCATGCATGCTTGATCTAGCAGTGAACATTATTCAAAGATGAAACTTCATGGCCAAAATGACCTTAAAAAGCTAATTATTAAGTTTCTAGCACTGGTGAAAGGGAGAACTGGGAAGCAGACTTGTGCTTGCTGGGATTTCTTATTGAGTTTTAAGTCTTCCTATACTTGCACTTAAACACAGGGAAAACAAAACATCTCAGCACCACTTTGGGTTGTTGCAGGCGTGCAAAGCCCTCCCTTGTCCCCAGATGTGCTGGTGCTTTTTCAGACTGGGGATGATGCAAACTGGGGTTTGCTGAGTGTGTTTGCAGCAGCTCTTTTGCCTGAATGTGCCTCTCCAGCAGCAGCTGCTCTCCTGTGCCTGTTGCTGCCTTTAAGTGAGCACTTTGTTTGTTTCTTTTGAATTTTTTAATTAGTTTTGTTTGTTTGTTCCTGCGAAGATAGGAACAGAAAAGATCTTTTGGATGATGCATCTTGTCCAAGGCCACTTATTTGTACTTAGCTGCTGTGGGAACGTGGACTGCAATTAATATCCTTGAAAGATCCACCTTGTCATTTGAGATGCTCAAGGTCTGTTTACAAGGGAGGTGAAGGAGAGTTTATTCCTCCTCTGTTTGGATGTCCCTTTCAATAAGGTTGCCCAGGATGAATAATGATGGCTTTGTAGTGACCTTGACAAAGAAAAAATTTGCTTACCCAACACAACCTACCCAAAGCAAACGCACGTGGAAGCTCTGCCTGCCAAGCCAGGAATGTTTCATAAGAGCCCATTCTCATGTTCCAGCAAGTGTTTTATCCTGACCTTATCCTGCCTTTTTTTTTTTTTAAATCCTTTTGAAGAAGTAATGTTTCCACAGGGTGGATTCTGCCATCTAGAAAACTCATAATATTACATATTATTATATATTTCCTTTTTTTTTAATTTTTTTTTTTAATCTGGAAGCACGATTAGAACCCGCTCATGGTTGCACCAGCTTTGTTTTTATAACATCACACAAGAGCTGTTACATCCTGTGCTGAAGGACAGAATTTGTCTCTTCAGGGCTGACAGGAAACAGTAAACAAGAGGAAAGTGAAAAGTCCACAAGGACACTCGAGATGAGCCTCTTCCTCTGCCCTGAGCCTGCAGGACAGAGGGAAAACTTATCACAGGCTTGAAACAGCCCTTAAAACTTAAAACAGCCCTTAAAGGCCCAAGATGCTGCTCCAGAGGTGCTGAAATATCACTTAATTCCTGTCCTGGCAATTGCTGCCAATCAAATATTTTCAGAATAAGTGTATTTTTAAATTTTTGAATCTTAGGCCTTAGCAGCATTGTTCCCTATTTTTTTTTTTATTTATTTTATTCAACTTCTTCAAAATCTGTGCTTTTTTTTCTGTATTCCAAAACATGATTAAATAAAGGGAATCAAATAGGGGAAATAGTGTTCTCCTAAGCAGTTTCTATTCAGGCCTTGTTTGATTATGGTCTCTGTATTATTGTATGGATAGGGGGTGTGTGTGAGTGTAAATATATATATGTATATATATTCTTTATAGACTCCTGTAGACTCTTAATGGCAGCAGAGCAGTCTTGGAACATTCCTTATCTTTACCAAACATTCCTCTAAAGTGCCTTCCCACTTGCTGATTGTGAAGGAGAGAAAACACAAATATTTGCTGTGTCTTCCTCCATAGGTGGGGAGCCTCTGTTTGCAGTCCCTGCTGACTGTGTCTGGTTGCATTTTGACAGTGAATCACGAAATAAGAGAAGAAAAAAGACAAAAACTCTAAAAATAGCAAGGCAGCTGGTAAAATCCATCTGCAGAACAAGTCCTGGTCACATGTGGGAATCAGCCTTCCAGGTAAAGACTGAAATGCTGGATATGGACCTCAGGATTTGAGGGAGACCTGTGCAAGGCAAAGCCAGGAGCTGGTTCTGCATGAATCTTTAGTTTAGTATTTTAATTAGCAGGAAGGTCTGAAAACTTCTGTCAACTTCTCAGCATTAATTGCAACAAATCAATTACTAATTATTCCTCTAACAAAGCCTTTTATGGTAAAAATTCTAGGAACTTAGTATTTATAAATCCTGCAATAGAGTATAATCCATTACTAGCTGATAGTTTTTTAAGGTATTTTTTAGAGTATTTTTTTAGAGTATTTTTTTAGAGTATTTAAATTTCTTGTGAGATACCTAGAAGTGTTATCCAATCGGCATAACTTTTCCAGAAAGGACAAAAGAACTTTAGGCACGAAATAACAAAAGGGTGCAGTGTTTAATGCTTTAGTAGAACTCACTGGCCTGGGGGCAAAACGGGAAATTGTGATGAATAACTTGAAATTAAAACCATCCTGGAATTACAGAGATGTTTAATTAATATCTCCCGTCAGAGCCTGCTGCACACACCAGGCATTTTCCAGCACTGGTGTTTTGGGAACATTCATGGCTACAGGGCAAAAGTTTGGCCCCTGGACAGATCTCGTGCCAAACTGGGCTGGCTTTGGCTGGAGCACAGAGGACCTCTGTGCCTTGTGGCTCACTCAGTCGTTAAGGTCCTTTTGAAAGTCAAATCCGTGCTCACCTGAGTAACCTTCCCCCATACATCCTCCCATGGGAACTGCAGAGCAGCCAAAACATCAGGGCTGTTTTGGTAAACTGTGTCCCTGTCAATCCCAGCTGGAATCAGAAAATGTCAGGACTGTTGTCCACAGGACTGTTGTCCACTGCTGCTGTGGGTTAGGGAGTGCTGCATCCACCTGGAACGCTTTGCTTGGACAGAATACAGGAGGGCTCCTGTTACTGCTCCCACCTGCAGTTATGAGTAAGGCTCTGTTGCTTTCGTGGCCATGGGGAAGGAGAAATAGACACAGAATCATGCCAAGATAATAAATACAGATGCTGCTATATTTTTTTCTGAGTTTTGTACCCTCTTCACTCCCTTAGGTTGGCTGCCGTGGGTTTTAGAGGCTTGTTTAGAATGAAAAGACGTGTGTGGGTCATACTACATCTGCTCAGGCAATCTGAGTGGCCAAAGACCTGGCTGCCCTTGGAATGCCAAATGCCTCCTCCAAACTGACATCAGGAACCTGGGGGTTTGAGTTTTGTTTCCCATGGAAAAGGGCCACTGTTCATGTCCAGGGGCTTTCACCTCCTAAAATTGCAAATGGCTCAGACCAAAGGCTCCAAAACCTAGGACTCTGAGTGTGAAGGAGGAGAGAAGGGGATGGTGGAGAGGCTCCTTGGGGTTGACTGATGCAGTCTGGCAGTGCCAAGGGGTTTGGTTGAATTGATCAGTCCCTGCTTGGTACCAGTCCCAGCACATCCAGGGTGGTCTCTGCAGGCTGGACAGCTCTGGGCCATCAGCCCCAAACTCCCCTGAGATCCCAGCTGTGCCTCTCCCCCCAGGCTTCGTCTCCACGATGGGAAGCTGATCAAGGACAGGAGGTACCACCTGAGGACGTACCCCAACTGCTTCGTGGCCAAGGAGCTCACGGACTGGCTCATCGACCACAAGGAAGCGCCCGACCGCGAGACCGGCATCCGCCTCATGCAGAAGCTGATGGATCACTACATCATCCACCACGGTGTGTGTGCCACCCCCAGGGCAGGGCTGGGTGTCTGCTCACCCCGTGTGACCCTCAGCCCAGCAGGCAGGAGCCTGGCCAGGTCTCTGTGTACCGCCCAGCTGTGGGGAGGGCTCCTGGAGAAGCTGGGAGAGCTCGGATGGGGCTGGATCTGTGGGATGCTGTGTTGTTTTAGGGGGATGTTCCAGGTCCCTGCCCAGCAGAGAAGGGCTTGGGCTGTTCACTGATAAAATGATGTCTAAAGTGGCTCCTCTTTGAAAGCAAGCTCGGTAACTCCTGGCCTGTATTCCTGCAGCCAGCCAGGTGGATGTTTGTACAGCAGCTGCTCTGCCTCATGCTTGTGTCACACAGAAATGGAGGCTGAATTACAGCACGTGCTTCACACCTGGAGGAATATTCCTTTTCTTACCATAAGACCCCAGTATTCCTTAGTTTCCCCATGATGGGATAAATAGGGCTGTGGAGTCCACATCACTCTGAGGAAAATTTAATCTGGCACTTGTGAACTTGGAGCTGAAGGAATCCTGCCTCCCTTGGGATTTAAGTGTGTGCTGCCAATGCAATGCATGCCTCTCTGTGGAATATAATTAAAAAAAAAAAAAAAAAAGGAAGGAAATTAAAATGGAAGCATGGAGAAAAAGCAGCTTGATGCTCAAGCCCAGCTCTTAGCAGTATTCAGGTTTTTTTCTTTTTAAAATTTCTTTGGAACTTTCAAGAGTTTTGAATTAACTCAGGTCACATCCTGAGCTCTGTGCTGCAGAGCAAGTCCAGCCCTTGGTCCTGATATAACAACAGAAAATAAAAAAAGTTGTGCTTCAGATGGGCAAAAAGCAATTCCTGTCCATGTGGTTTTCAGGTTCAGCCAGGAACAAGAGCCCCAGATTGTCAAACAGCCCTGGGACGCCTCTGCCATCAGCGGGAAGGGCTGTGGCTGAGCTCTCCTGCTGCCAGGGCTTGGGGACAGGAGCTGGGGCAGCCTGGAGCTGGGAGCTGGTTTGTCACACAAGGATGTAGCTGAGGAGACAGAAGCAGATGATGACCACACCAAACCAAACCCTCTCCTCCCACTGCTTCTCTGGGGTCCAAAAATAACTGCCTTTGACCACTGCAGTGCAAACACTCCCTGTTGCCATCTGCTACTTGCTGAGGGTTTAATGTAAACTGCCTTGAATAAAAATAAACTGCTGCTGGGCTTTATCACAAAAAGCTGAAGCAGAGAGTTCTCAGTTAACCATTAACACTTACACCTGATTTCTTTTTTTCCAATCTCTCCAGCTGACAGTTTCAAATAAATCCATTAGTTAATTAAACCTTTGCAGCACCGGGTACCAGCACTGTTTTGATTGCTTATTAGGACAAGTCCCTCCTGCTCCTGTGACAATTCCTGGCACGACACAGAGGTTGACTTTCCAACTTGCCTTGTGTCCATTAATTTTGTTAGTGCTGTGGAAAGAGGGCTGCCAGCTAATGCAGCACAGCACTGGGTGCTTGGCAATTGTCTGGCTGAACTGTTTGCCCTCTTCTCCCCTGGCATCCAGATAATTATCTCATGAAAATCATCGTGCTGCCTCTTAATTGTCTGGTGTGCTTTGAGCTTTGGTTCTATTACACGCTGGAAACACATTGAAATTAGTCTTTAAATAGGAAAACTCGTTTGGTTTTCCATGGGCACAGTCCTCTAGGATTTTTTTTGTTCTATTCCTGGTTGCAGCGGCTTTGGAATAGCTGCTCCTTGGAATTATGAGGCTGCAAACTTTCACTGCTAAAACAACCTTCTCATCCTGCCCTCGTGCTTGGTGAGTCACAGGCTTTAGAGCCCTGATTGCATCTGAGACAGCTGCTCTGCAGGAACCATGAACCCAAGATAATCTGACAACTTTTGGCATTTTGCTGCTCACGTAAAGGGGAATGTGGTTTTGCAGGTCTACTCAGATGGGTGATAAAGTGTTAAAATTTTCATAAGAAGTATCTTGAATCTTTTGAATTTCACTCTAGTGGATGATGTTACTTTAGTGAGGAAACTCACTAAAGTATTTGTGGTTTTTCTTTTTCCCTTTGACTAATTTTCTTTATTTCCCAGGCATATTCTTAATTCTGGTTTTTTGTTGCTTGGTTTTTGGTTTGGTTTTTGGTGGGGTTTTTTTACTACTTGAATTTCTTCTTCTGGCTTCAGATGGGTGGATCTGAAGGCTGTCTGACTTTTAAGAGCTGAACTAAGATTTTTGGGCTGGGATTTTTTGTCTTTGTTTTAGTTTTTTGGGGGTTTATTTGTACTTGTAGTCTAGGAGTCTGTTTCAGGCAGGTTTATCTCACAACTGTATCCCAAATATTGACCTGCTAAAGGCGACATGAACTATAACAGTGTGCACTTACAGACTGTGTGCCCATCCCCAAGATGAATCTGAGGCTTTTCAGACAGATTTAATTATTCCAGTTGTATTGCACCTGGCTTTGAAGGAAATTTTCTCTTGAGGTCAGTTTGCCACGCAAAGAAATTGGGCAGGGACAGCACAAAATGATGTGGAAACATTTGTGCCATTTTTTAGTCTGAGAATATTTTTGGCAGATAGAGGTGATTTTATGGAGGTCTGAGTGCAGTGTGTTTATTTTTTTTCCCTCTGTCCTCCAAGTGTGCTTACATGTGGCTGTAGCATTTTTTAAAAAGTTGATTGAAGCAATTCTGTTCATCTCCTTTTAGTCTAAATCAAAAAACATCAATACTTAAATGAAAAAACACCCAACCAACCAACCAAACAAGCCCTGCTTTTCAATGAATAATATTTTAGTATCTGGAATAAAATGCAGACCCCATCTCCAGCTTTGCCAAGGTCTGTACGTTGGGATTGACCTCTCCCACCAGAATGAGCTTCAGGCACTCATGAACAGGTAATTTTTGGGGACTGATGGACAATTGTTCCATGGGACAAGGGGCACAGGGAAGGACATCCACGAAGTCTTCACAGCTTTTAGCCTGGAGACAGCAGCCTGCTGTGCATGAGGCCTGTGTGTCCATCAGGGGCTGACACTCCTGCCCTGTGTTCTTCCAGTCTGTGACGAGCACTCGGATTACAAGGATGCCAAGCTGCTCTACCGCTTCCGCAAGGATGACGGGACCTTCCCTCTCAGCAAGGACGTGAAGGTGTTCATGCGAGGCCAGAGCATCTATGAGAAGTAGGTGACTCCTCCCCTGGCTTTGGGGTGCTGGGACTGCCCTGCTGCCTGTGCTGGCTGCTGGTGCCCTGCAGCTGGGAGCCACAGCTCCCGCTGCCTCTGCTTTTCCTTCCCTGCACTCCCTGCTGTCCCACTGGGAAATGCTCCTCAGCCCTGCCACAGCTGCAGGACAGCCAGAACCTGCAGGGGATGGGACAGGGGTTTTACTGTGAACTCATGGATTCTTCCAAGGGCTCCAGCCCATGTGCAGGATCTGGGATGTGATACAGGGAAGTGCAGCCTGAGTGCTCCTGGGATGAGCACATCCAGTGGCCATTCCCAGCACTCTTCCAGCCTCCTCGTGTGAGCTGTACTAGGACTAATGTCACACCGAAGTCAGCAAGGTTTAGGACTTTCAGGACCCTCATGGGCCTGGGTCCCTGCCCCCTGCTTAGCCTATTTGCAAAATTTCTAATAGGAAAGGTTATTCCTAGAGGGTAGAGAAAACTCCTTCCACCTCCAAGTGTTTTGTTTTCTTTGTGTTGATTGTTTCTGGTTCTAAATCTAAACCATCTTTCCAGAGTTTAACCCCAGCCCACTCTCTGGACCTGTTTCCTTTAACAGCCTCTTCACAGGCTCACATGCTCCCGCTCTGGAATGAGGGTCACAAACTGGCCCTGAAGGAGAGTCCTCCATCCGGGTGGTGCTTTGGGCTGTGTCCCTGCCCCTGTGCCAGATGTGCACCGCTTGTACTTTGCTCTTGATCCGCAGCAGTGACCGTGGGATGGGGAGAGCATCCCGGCAGTCCGATGGCTGAGCCGGCTGCACCCTCTCGTGGAGACACTGGATTTAGCTCTCGCACGCTGCCGGTGGAACGCCTGCTGACTGAAACCCACCTTTTCCTTGCATTTGGACTGTCTGCCGCGTGTTACCCACGCTCAGGCGCTTGCTTGGCTTTCCCTGTGGTCTTTAGCTGAGCTCACAGCCCAACTGGTTTTGCTGGAGCTGCTGCCTCACTGTGATGAAGATTTACAAAGGTGCCTGACTGCAGCTCCGTGTTCCTCCCTCTCCTCCCGCTGCTCCCTGGCAGGAATGTTGTGGCTGCAAATGCTTTGCCTGCTTCCCTCGGCCTTGCTTCAGCTCCCGTGGGGATTGGCAGGGATGTTTGGCATCACGGGAGCCTTATCCCACCTCTGTGCCAGGCTGGTGAGCGTGGAGGAGTCAATCCTGAAGGTGAGGGAGGAGAACTCGGTGAAGTACCAGAGGACTTTCCTGGGCTCTGAGATGATCGACTGGCTCATCCAGGAGGGAGAAGTGGAGAACAGGCAGGAGGCAGTGGAGCTGGGACGGGCACTGCTGGAGCACGGGATCATTCAGCATGGTGAGCCAGGCTCTGGCTGGAGCCAGGGTGGAAAGTGAGGGATGAGAGTGGCTGTGGGAGGAACAAATCCCCATTCATGCCGTGCAACAAGTGCTGGTCAAGTGCCCACTTGGAGATGGCAATGGAGCCTTTTAGTTCTATGTTTGGAGCTGGTGACCTTTGAAACTGGAGCAATCTTTTACCATTCACAAAGGCTTTGAGATGAAATCTGAGCTCCTGTTCTTCAGTTCTTCAAAGCCACCGGCCAGAGGGACTGGCTGCACCCCTGGGGCAGGAGGGCTGGGGCGTGAGGATGTAATGTTAGCTCCTCTTGGCTGGAGATCGTATCCATCTGCTATAATTAGACTTCCAATTCGGAAGGCAGGGAGTCCTCTGAGTGTCTTGGGACAGGGGCAGGTGAAGGGCTGTGACACCGAGTGCACCCCTGGGAGATGGCACCTCTTGGGGGGTGGCCCTGCTGTCTCTCCCTCCCTGCGGGCAGCAGCCCCAAACAGGCAGAAAAGCTGCAGCAAAGCACAGGGGCATTAAAAGCAATTCGTGAGGGTCTCTCAGGATATTTGTTATGTATTTTTCCACCCCCTCAGGCTCTCCCTCCTGCCCTGTTCTCTCCTAGTCTCCAATCGGCATCACTTCTTTGACAGTGACATCCTCTACCACTTCTGGATCAACTTCCGCCGGCGGCGGCGGTTCACGGAGTTACTCAACGAGAACTCCTCCCGTGCCCTGTCCGAGAGCCCTGACAGCCCCTTCTGCCTCCGCAAGCTCAACCCGGACCCGGGCAACACCAGCTTCCTCTCCGGTAACCGCGGGTGGGAAAGCAGGGATTGCATTGCCCGAGTATCCCAGGGATCAGGGTGTCACTCCAGCAGAGTCTGAGAGGTTCCTCTGGGCATCCCATGAAGTGAACACCCATCCCATTGATTCGTGATGGGTGTCACAATGCAGTGACAGTCTCTGGCATAGCCCCTTGTCCCAGGAAAATAACTCAGCAGCAGATCAGCTCTTGATCTTTCTTTGAAGCTGGTTTTACTCTTTCTAAGCTCAAATGCCTTCTTCAGTGCACACATACCTTTCAAGTGTAGGTCAGGCTTGGGGGGAAGTTTGTTTTAAACTTGTCTGTTTTATTCATTGAAAAATGTTTTGTGCCTCTTTCAGTCCAGACCAACAAGGAGATCAAAGTTGTCTCAGCAGTTCGAAGGAGCAGCATCACTTCCCTCTCTGGAAACTCCAACGCCTATTTCAGTGCTCCCCCTACACTGGTATTCCCTCCTGTGGCTGAGTGCAACCCCAAATCAGGTCTGGGCTTCTGCATTGCCTGCTGTTATATGGGAGACATCTTTTCCTTCAGGGCACGGGCTCAAGCCCAGGTCCAAACCCATCAAACCCCTCAGCCTCACCTCTGCATCTAGATGTGAAAAGTTGTGTGTGTGTCAGTAACAGCACTGAGATGAACACAAAGGTTCCTGTGTGCAGGAGCTGTGGTTCTAACATCTGTTTTCCAGCCCGGGCTGCCTTGTTATGCACTTTACCCTACAAACCCCTTGATTCTGATAGAATCTGTCACCTTCTGCTCTAGTGTTAAAGAGACCCGTCACCAACGAAGAGCTGCTGTCCCCTGGGGCCCCCTATGTCAAGAAAACGCTGACTGTGAGTGACCATTGGGAATGGCATTGCTAATCCAGCAGTATCCAGCTCCCTGCCTGCTCTTTGGTGGTTTTCTGTTGGCTGCTCTGACCTCTCTATGCTAAAACTTTGACTGCACGTCACATCATCCTGGCTTTTTGTTGGTGACTCTCCAGGGTCTTCACATATTCTTGTGGGTGGAAAGTGCTCAGCCCCTCTGAGAGCTTAATGTATATCCATGAGGTAGATTGGGGGGGAAAAAGTGTTTTCTGGCCAGAAAAATTCTCACATTTTGGAATTTTTTGCCATTGGTCAGGCCCTGGCACAGGGTGCCCAGAGAAGCTGTGGCTGCCCCATCCCTGGAAGTGTCCAAGTGGTTGGACAGGGCTTGGAGCAACCATGGATAGTGGAAGGTGTCCCTGCCCATGGCAGAGAGGTGGAACAAGGTGATCTTTAAGGTCCTTTCCAATCCAACCCATTCCAATATCCTGTGATTTCTGTTCCATGCAGCTCCATGCAGACTGTGGAATGAGCAAGTCTTGTGACACCTGGGCCTGTGACACTCACCCTCTGTCACATGGCTTTACACACAGCTTTATGCATCTTTCAGGTCCCTCTGCAGATCAGGGGTATTGATCTGATCCATCAGCATCTGATGGAGCTGCACTGGATGGGGGAACATCCAAGGGCCAGTACTGCCTTACTTGTGATGGGCTTTTTACATGGACAAATCTCCAGGATGCTGCAGACAACCCGAGTTTGGGGCTTTTGCCTTTTAAATTATTTTTAAAGCTGCAGGACTGATCACGTCAGGGCTGGTGGGTGTTGGGTGGAAATGTTACAAGACGGGTCCTGTCCTGTGGATCCTATTGCACTTGGTTATTTTTGTGTCTCATACCTTCACTGCCCACCTCTGAAAGGGGCAATCTCACAGAGAGCAGTGCAGGAAGTGTGAGGGCTGCCTTGCCATGCTGGTTTGGCACCAGGAAATGTGGATCAGGTTCCCAAATTAAGTGTGCTGTAGAAAGTGGTGGGAAGGAGCAAGAAAAATCAAGCTGGTGATTAGCATGGCTCATCTGAGGCCGTGCTGTTCATTCTCCTCCTGAACGCTCTTGCCCTGCCCTTCAACTCTGCCAGCCTGAGCCTTTCATGGCTCATTTCCTCCTGCTTAGCTCTGCAGTTGCTGTTATTTATTTATATGGGCGATGTGCAAAGTCCCTTGGGAATTCCTTTTCTCTTTTGGTCACTTCAGAGGGCCGCAGTGTCATAGCAGACTGCTCTGGCAGGCTGACATCAGCCAGGGCAAGGCGAGAGCAGCCCCCTGCACCCAGGAAGTGCTCTGCTGTGCCAAGGAAAAGGGCACGTGCGTGTGCTCTGGGAATGTGCTCCAGCATGCTGGTGGTGCATGCCTTGCACTTCAGCTTGATGCTGCCTGAGATTCTCTTTCCTGCACAGGCTGACAGGGAATTAATCAGAAAGCAGCTTTTGCAGAGAGCAAATAATCAGTTCTGCATCTCACTTGGTGCATGCCCCTTTCCCTCCTGCCCAGAGCAGCCTGGGATCATGAGCTCTCTGTCTCTCTGGGAACTGTTGCATCTCGTCTCTCCAGCCCATTCCTTGATTTTTAACCTCCCTTTTGTTTTCCTTGCAGATTGTGGGGGATGCAGTGGGCTGGGGGTTTGTGGTCCGAGGAGGAAGACCTTGCCACATCCAGGCGGTGGACCCAGGAGGACCTGCTGCTGCTGCAGGGATGAAGGTACTGCTCACTCATGGAGGCTGAACAGGAGACAGGATTTGTGTCCTCTTTGAGCTTTTTGGGCTGAACACAGCCTCCACGACATTCCCTCCTCCTGCCCTGGGGATCAGACTGATGGAGTGGGCATATGGAGCTCTGGGAGAGGTGCAGGGAGGAATTCATCTCTGCAGGCAGAGTGCCTCAAGTGTGGTGGCAGAGTGGAGTTTTTGCCTTTTCCAGGGCAGCACTGGGGCTGTGGGCAGCTAAAACTCAGAAAACTCTGTCAAAATAAACCATCCCTGTGACAGACCTTGGAACTGTCAAAACTGTTTGAGCTACTGAAAACCAAGCAGAGAATTCCCAGCTCAGTTCCAGTGACTTTATATAACCCCAGGGAGGCAGGGAAGGAGCAGAGCTTTGCCTGAGTCACCTGCTCTCACAGTTCCTGAAGTGCTCAGTTCCTGAGCATTTTGTTTCCCTGCTATTAGCAATGGACTTCTGCACGGGGCTGTTTTCCATGTACAAAACCACACAATAATATTAAATTGACGCCTTGGTTTGATTCATCAAGTAACTTCCCATATTTCCAGCTCAAGAGAAATGAACTTAGAGCTTGGAAGTCACTCTAGGCCCAGGCATGTGAGTTTAGTGTGAAGTCTTAGGCATGAATGAAAGAAGTGTTGAGTTTCCCACTTCCCTACAGAAACCCCAGCAGCAAGAGAGTAATTTCTAAAAGCTGATATAAATCTAAAGTCACATGAATATTTGAAATAATGGGATTCTTCAGAGGCAGAGTGTGACTCCTTGTTTGCTTCAGGCAGGATTGGAAGGGGATGGATGAATTTGTTTCATTTACTCAAGAGCCCAGTTAATTTCTCCTTACCTAATCTCATTTGCTACCAAATTGCTGGATGTTAATATTGTGCTTCATTTCCATCTGTGAAATGAGCCACTGCTCATAAATGAATCTTTTTTCCCCTCTGTTAGCTCGCAGCCTAAATCCCTTTGGTCCTGTTTTTATGACACAGTGATTGCAGCACTGTGATTATTGATGCAGCCACGGGGTGGTGATTCTTGAGGGTTTTCAGGATTTTCGCACAAGTTATATTTGCATCACAGCCCCTGGTTCTAGCTAATCCCGGGCAGGAGGTGCTCTGGCACTGGAGGTAACCTGTCCCTCCTCTCTTGCAGGTGTGCCAGTTTGTTTTCTCAGTGAATGGGGTGTATGTTCTGCATCTGGACTATCAGACCATCAGCAGCCTCATCATGACAGGACCACGGACTCTGGTGATGGAAGTCATGGAAGCCATTGAATGAGCCAAGGAGCCTCATCCCACTGCTGCTGGGAAAGGCAGGACTCTCCACTTGGCAGGGATGGACTGTGGGGAGGGACCAAGCTCGACCATTCACTGTGATGTGTTACCCAGGCATTTGGATATATTTTCAAATAAATACATTCTAATGGACAATTCCTGGATTTTTTTTTTCTGCTCTTGAAACATTTGTCTCTACCTGCTCTTAGAGTGCCTAAGCTCTTGCAGCTCATTTTTAGTGCCAGTGTGAGAATTCAGCACTTAATGAACCCCACCTTAAGCAAGCCCTTCACCAGCCAGGCTGTGAGGCAGGTGGCAAAGCTGGTAAGCAGCAAGAAGTTTATACCAAGTGAGTCTGTCTGAGCTGCCCTGAGCTGTCTGTGCACTCTTCTGAGAACACAATGTGCTCTCCAGATGGCCCCATAAGCTGTGCCACCGGCTCTGTCAAGAAAATAAGGAAATTAGTACAGGAATGTGTGTTCCCTGTAAAGTCTGAGGCTCCTGCTACTCTCCTGGCTTAGCCACGCTCACAGCCAGGGCTGGTCGCTGTTCCCAGTGGTTTCTCAAAAAGGTGACACTTCCATGATTGTGCTTTTTGTGCCCTCACCCCTTAATAATGCTTCATTTCATTAATCAGCTTCACCTCAGCAAGGAGGCAGGCAGAGATCCCCAACATCATAGGCTGCTGCCAGCCTAGTGGGGAGCAGTGGGTACAGGAGGGGCCAAAACCAGAGAGTGCCCAAAGGAAATGTGTCCTAGTCTGAATCTGGTTCTGGGAAAGAACAAAAAGGAGTGAAAGCCACCGAAATCTAGCCTCCTGTCCCCTGCTGCCTGCAGAATGACTGTATTTCAGCCAGTGCAAAATATTCCTTGCAAAATACCCTGAAAGTGAACTAAAAAGAGAAAAACAGGTAATAACAAGAAATTAGGGAGGCTTCCTTCTTTCCAGCTCACAGAGCATCCTGTTTGTGATTAGCCTGCAGTGCTGTGCACAGACAGGATGATTGCCAGCACTCCTGCTTAGGGCAGGGTCCTCAGTGCAGCTCCTTTGGCCACAAACCAAGCCTTAAATAAACCCCCCAAAAGGCCAAAAATAGTAAATTTTATTGCTGTTAAAATGGGGTTGACTTTGTTGGATATTCTGGTGTCAGCTGTGTATCAGGTATTGCTGTACTGCTGGCTGCCTTTTTATCCCTTGCTATAAAGGGATATCTGCTCCCCTAGTGCTGGTGCTGAGGTAATGGGATTACTTGGAGCACAGAATTCCTGGAACAGGGTCCAGGCAAGATGTTTGCATTGATAACTGGGGACCTTCCAGCCCCTAAGTGGAACCAGACCATCTCCTCAGCCGCTTGTCAATAAACTCACAGTTGTTATTTGTTGCATTCAGTGCACGAGTCCAGCAACCTCCATCTGCCTTTTTGCTTTTGAATTCTCTTTAGGGAGAGTTTGTGTGTCTGTGATGTCCCAAAGGTTTATCGCAGGCTGCTTGGCTTGCACTAGGGCCAAATCCAGAAAGTTTAGGCACGGTGTGGGCACCTGGGGAAAGGCAGGTCAGGAAACAACACCCTGAACACAAGCACTGAAAACAGCTCCAGATTTTTGTGTGTCAAAGCAGGAAATTTTAATTCTGGATCTGAATTCCTTGAAAGCACAGGAGATAAATGCTCATTTCTTCCTCTCCGTCCTTTTTACTTTTAAAGAAAACTGTAGCAGCTCTGAGCAACCTCAGAAACCGAGTAGGAATTTCAGAAGAGGTAATTTGTGGCATTTACACACAAGGCAGTGACAACCCTCTCTTCATGGGGTACAAAATGCTCTGTGCTTTGTTTTATTAAGATTTGTTGACTACTTTTTGCCCAGGGAAGCTGTGGCTGCCCCATCCCTGGAAGTGTCCAAGGCTGGGTTGGAAGGAGCTTGGAGTAACTTGGGATAGTGGAAGGAGTTCCTGTCCAAGAAGGGGTTGGATAACATGCTCTCCTTTGTCCCTTCCAACTCAAATCCTTCTGTAATTCTATTATTTGTTTCCTTTTGGTGTTATCCTTTGGTCTGTATATTGTGATGCTTTTAAGTACTTAAAAGATTATAAAACAAAACCGCAAAGAGATAACAAATGTTTATTTATTGTGCAAAATACTCTGAAAACTATGAAGTTTTTTTCCCTTTAACTTGACACTTCCAGAGTGTTTCCTGCTGAATGGCAACACAAATGTCTTAAACACCGGTTGTGATGGGAGACTGATGCTGACTGTCCTTGCAGATGCAGCTGAAAATCTGGCCTCTGTAAGGAGAAACGTCACTGTCAGTCATTCCCTCCTGGCAATGAGGACAAAATCTGTGCAGAAGAGGGTTTGGCAGGGAGCTGGGCGCCTCTCCCAGGTTCTCCTGGTGCCGAGGATCCCTCCCGCAGATGCTCCGGGCTGGATCCCGCAGCACCGTGCTGCTCCAGCTCCTGGTTCAGCCTCTGGCCCTGGAGACCTTAGAGATGTGTTAAATGTCCTTCTGCAAAGGAAACACGGCTCCCCTTCACACCCATTCAGTGGGGTGTGAGCGGGGCTGGGCTGATTTCATCCCGGCCAGTCCCAGGGCGGGCGGGAGCCACGACTTGTTGCTGCGTTCTAGGAAACCAGCGAGCAGCCTCCCAGACACAGATTTGGTTTTATTTCGTTAGCAAAGCCCCTAAAAGCTGCTCGCTGCAGCCCGCAGGAGCAGCCCCTCGCTTTTCATGCTTTATTTGGCCGCGCCAGGGGCCAAGCCGCGCGTGGGGAGAGGGAGGTGGGGGAATCCCATCCCTCGGTTCTCCCTCCCCTTCCTTATCGCTCCTGACGTCTGGGAATTGAAATCTTGAATCACGCCGAGGAGCAGATGAGGAGGCCGGGCGGCTCCTCGCACCATTTCAGAATTAGCTGGAGCCGCCGCCAGTCCCGGCCGGCCCCGGGGGATCCGCGCCGCTGCCAGAGGTCTGTGCTCCTTCCCCTGGGGATGGGTCTGCAGCCATGCCGAGCACGGGCTGCGCTCTTTCGGGGCATGGGTGGGTATCCCAAGAAGGGAATTTCTGCAGGGATTCGCTCTCTGGGAAGCTTGGAGCTGGCGGGGCAGCGCTGCTGGGGCAGGGCAGGGGTGACAGGTCCCATCCTCTTAGGGTGAAGTGGCTCCGAGACACATTCCCTGGCGGTGTAAATACTGCCAGGATCGCCTTGGTAACTCCTCAGGGGCTACGGCTGGGAGAAATCACTCTGTTTGTTGGTTTGATTTATTTTTTTTCCCTTCTGTTTTGTGGTTGATAGTACAAAACTGCAGGATATTGCTGCCAGAGAGTACCTGGAATGGTTTGTTACCTGTGTGGGTTTTTCCCACCTGGAGGTGTGTGATGGGCTGGGGGAGCTGCAAAAGCTCTGCCTAGATGTGGAACTTTTTTCCTGACTTTTTTAGTCTGGTGTAGTGATGTTTGAGACCTTTTGTTCAATAGTGGAACTGAAATAGAGAAGCTTTCCAGGAGAAAATAGAAAGGGGCTGATGAATTCATGGGTTTTAGTCTGTTGTAGGTCCTTTAAAGCACTCGGGGAATGTGGGACAGATTTATTCCCTGCAGTTGGCTGCCTCGGGCAGGTCCTGGTCTCTTCTGCAGGGCTGTCCCTGGCACTGCTCATGTGTCCAGCCAGTGAGGTGGGATTGCCTCCAAATCCTCACTTTTAGTTGTGCTGATTTAAATACCTGCCAGGCTTTTTTTTTTTTTTTTCTTTTTTCTTTCTTTAACTAAAGCCTCCATTTGCAAAATTTCCTGTACACAAATAGGAGATCTCTGACTGCCTTAACCTCCAAATCTCCCCTGAGCACACAGCTGGAGCAAGTGGAAAGTGGTGTGTTCCTCACACACCCCAATTTTCCAGGCCCTGGAAAGACTCAGCACTTGCTCCATGTGCTGATGTCTCCACATTCCTTCCCTGGGGGTGAATAACTGGAGAATAACTGCTGTGGGCTCCCTGCCTGCCAGCAGTGCCAGGGTCCACACTCAGCCTGGCAGGCTGGTGACGCCACTGACGGCAGAGATGGATGGGGAGGAAGCACAGAGTCCTGGAGCTGGGGCTTGGGCTGTGGCAGGTGAGGTGTGGAGAGGGAGCTTCTCCAGATGTGTGTCCTCCACCACTTCAGACACGTGCATTTGCTATTGCTGGTTTACAGGCAGGAAAATGAATGTTGGAGGAGAGGCAGAATGGTGATGGGCTTGCCTCTGAGATGGCAGAGGAGGTGAAGTCCCTATTTCTTGCTTTGAAGTTACAGAGAAGGTCCACACCCTGTGGTCTAACTGTGCCCAATCTGGGTTAAAATCAGGATTACTGAGGGTGGGGAGGCCCTGGCACAGGGTGCCCAGAGAAGCTGTGGCTCTCCCTGGATCCCTGGAAGTGCCCAAGGCCAGGTTGGATGGGGTTGGGGAATCTGGGGCAGTGAAAGGTGTCACTGCCCATGGCAGGGGGTTGGAACAAGATCAACTTTAAGGTCCCTTCCATCCCAAACCATCCTGTAATTCTGTAATAATAATTGAACTCCTCCTTACTGACAGCACAGAATCAGAGCCTGCAGTAAGCCCAGATCAGTGCAGGCTGGAGGAGTTTATTTTTCTGGACTTCAGGTCCCATATAACCCTGGTTAACATGGAAAGATCACACACAATCCAGTGCTTTTGCCAGAGTTTGGCATCCTGTTTGTCAGCAGAGTTGCACAGAAACTTCAAGGAAATCAAGAGCAGTTTGGTGGCATTGCAAAATGGCCAAAATGATATTTTCCTTCAAGGAATTTGAAAAATGCTGAATTTTTGGTGCTGTTTGGCACACACACCTCTGCAGCCAGGGCAGTCTCTGCTTCCCTGAAGGTGACAGTCAGAGTCCTGAAACCCACCTATAAAATGTTTGCTGTTTTTTATAAACAATGACCTCATTTTATTAGCTGGAAAAATAAAGCAAGTGTTTCCCATGGCTAAAGGCTTCGGTTACACTGCAGTTGTTCCATTCATCTTCAATCCAAAAAAAAAACCAACAACAAAACAACAAAAAAACCCCCACAACCCCAAAAAAATCCTCAGTCTGAGAAGGGTGGTTAACAACTCCCTGTTACAACTTGCATGTTTTTCCATTCATTCTTCCAGCAATTTAGATCTGATTTAAACAGATCATGCCTGAGTCACTCACGTGCATATTTATTTTTCCTTGAAATGGCTACAAAGCTGCTGTGTTTGAAGGGAAACAGGCATTTGCCAGGAGCCTCTACATACCTGTCCATCAAGGTGAGTAGAAGTGAAATGTCACTGCAGGAGGCAGCGGATGCAGGGGCTGGTTCTGCCAGAAGCAGTGAGGCTGAAATGTGGAGCATTTCATTCATTCAAATGTGGAGATGACAAAAGGCCAACAGCATTGTGCTTGAAACCTGGTTTGCTGAGACCCAGAGCAGGGGGTGGCACTGCTTCCTTCAGGTGGTTTTCTGCTGACCTGGAGTTCCTGACCCAAACTGAGCAGCACTGAAACCCAGGCTGTGGGTGCTCAAGGTCTATGGGCTGAGGCTGGCAGTCAGCTCTAACAGTGCTGCAGAGGTGATTTCTCTGTCAAACTGATCCTCTGCCATGGTTTTAAGTCTGTTCTGTCTGCTTTCAGTCCGTCCAGGTGAACAAAGTAAAGCAAAACTCTCCCAACAGGTCCTGGATACAACTTCTTGGGAATGAAATAAGAAATAAACCCCTTCTTTGTAAACTGTTCACATACAAATTCCACTGGGTCTGTGGATCCCTCCTGCTGCAAAATTGCTTTATCACAGCAAATAATGTCATTAAATCTGTGGTTTGAGGGGCCTGGCTGCCACAGAGTGCTCCTCTCTGTGCTTTTCCCCTTGTGATTGGTGTGTGCATCCCAGGGACATGAGAAAGGTGCTGTCTGTGCACCTGTAATGATTATGGTCATTATAATCAGAATAAATTACTTCTGTACAGTTTATAAACCAGAAGCTATTCTGGAATCTATCTGTCCAGTCAGCTGACAGTGTTGGTGATTTCCATGATCAGAGAAGAACACATCCCTGTGAGTTCCACTGCTGAGATTGTCCTGCCCAGACAGCAGTGCCCAGCCTCAAGCAGGAGGAGAGGAGTGTTCCCCACCAGGTTTATAAACATGGTCAATCCAAGGCACTGATATTGGAGAGACCAAAAAAGATAAAATAATGTGTAGACATTGCAGGAAAATCTGTGTATTCTTCTCCACCCATCCTTTCAGTGCCATCAATGATGCTCAGAGCTTGTGATGCCTTAAGTGAGAACAGAAAAAACCTGGATTTGGATGTGGTGAAATGCGAATTTTATTTCTCCTTCCTGACATTTGCCCTTTTGTAGGTCCTGGTCACAATGCTGATTCACACTTGGTTCTTTCTTGCCTGCCTGCCTGTGGTGAGCCATGTGTGGGGACGAGTGGGCCAAGGTAAGGATCCTGCCTGCCCTTGTGGGGCTGGTCCCTGTGCTTTGTCTGTCCCCTGGAGAGCCCAGCCCTTCCCCTTGGCAGTGACACCATTGTGAGGGGCATTCCCAAAGCCAGGCAGGATTCCATGTGCTCTGCTGTCTGCTGCTGAAGCTCCAAACAGCCTTTCCCAAGCATGGAGAGCAATGAGGGGTCAGGGGGCCCATGTGGGGAGAGCCCCTCCATCCCTCCCCACCCTGCCAGGCCTGTCCTCATCTCTGGCAGCAGTTCAGCCACTCCCTTGCATCAGGGATCCATTTCAGCCCGTGCAAGCGAGGAAAGGCTTATGTGATCTGTGGGAGCCTGAGAAACAGGAAGAAAAAGGGTGTTGCTTCTTTAGGCGCTGCACCTTCCTGCTTTGGGTGTTTGTGGTGAGATGTGGTGCAACATCTGGGTGAGAATGCACGAGGTGATTCCTCCTGTACCATCCTGCCCCTCAGAGTGACCAGAAAATGCCCACAGCACCTCAGCACAGACTCTCTGGTGTGGAAGAACCACCTTAATGTCACATTTGAACGTTCTATGGAAGAGCACAAAGGTTTCTAGAGAGGTGGTGGCACTGCAGGGCTGGGACAGATGTGTCTCCTTGCTGTGCATCCTCCAGACTTCTGTACTTGAGCATAGGCTTAACTCCCTGAGAGCTGGAGAGCAAGGTTACAGCATCAAACAGTGCACAGCTAACACAGGGCAAGGAAACAGAGGAGCTTTCATGGCACTGGGGATCATTTGCATCCAGCACATAATGGTGCTTTAGAGGAAGATGTCCTTTCTGGTCTGTCTGGGGACATTCTTGTCTTTTTAGCTTCTGGGCTCCTAGAGTGATGCCCAAGGAGCTGGACCACACTTGGCCAAAAGAAGACAGCTCCATGTCTAATCTAACTATGAATTCCCCTCATTGTTCCACGATCTTTTACCATTTCTCTTAGGCATGATTTGGGGATTTGCTTTTTGCCCTTCACCCCTCTTTCCCCTGTTTTCTTTCTTCCTCTTCAGATTTGCCTGGGGTGAGATGTGAATCTGAGCTTTGTTCCCCCAAAATAGTTATCTGTTTGTTGGGCAGCCTGCAGGAAGTCTCTGCAAGGAAAGGTTAATGCACAGATGTTGGGCTGAGACAAGCAGGAACCTCAGTGCCAGCTCTCACTGCTTTCCTGGGTGGTGACATCGTGGCAGAGATGCCAGGAGGTGTCTGGGCATCATGCAAGACCAGACTGGGGAATTGAGGAGCCCTGGGTGACAGTTTGGCAACACTGAGGAGAAACTACAGATCACTCTGAGATTTTTTTTTTTTTTTTGGTAGTAATTGTAAAGGGAAAGAGATTGTTAATAACTGCAAATGAGGGGGAGCACTTGGGTGCAGATGTTTATAGTGTGCTCACTCACTGCAAATTAGGGCATCCTGCTGGAAAGGCAGCGCTGGGCACAGTGTCAGAAGGAGGGGAGAGAAATCTGCTGAGTTGCCATCCTGCATCCAGCTGAGTGAAAAAGTTTCATATGGTGACATTTGTGTGACAGGAATCATTGATTCAGGAGTGACACATGAGCTCAGACATCTAGCTGGGGTTAACAGATAGCTGTGAAATATGGAGATGATAAAGGAATGTGTGCTTTCTTCTCTTTACCTCCTTGTCTGATACTTTTTTTTTCCTCAGGATTTGTCATTTAGTTTGCAGCTCCCTGCAGCAAACTGATACAAGCTGGTGCCCATGAGTTATGGTCCTGCCAGGAGCTGTTATTTACACTTTATCAGGTTTTCTTTTTTTTTTTTTTTTTTTTTTCTCCTTCTTTCTAAACCCAGCTGGTCCTTGGAGCTGCCTGTGAGATGATCATTCTGCAGAAGTGTGGGATCCATCACCTGGGGAATTTCTGTATTTCTCAGCAGCCCAAGCCTATTGAAGAACCTTGCTTGAAGTCACTTACCCATTTGCTGCCCTCTTATTTCACATGTTTGCACTGAACACTCTGAAAAAACCCATTCAGCATGAAAGCTCCTGGGAGAGCCCTTCAAGACCTGGAGGGTTCAGGGAAAACCCAGCCTCTGGCGAGGCTGCTTTACCTTTCTGCAGGAGCACAAAATGAGCACCTGAGAAACTCCTCTTTGCACAGGAGGCTCCAGGCCTGCAGAGGTGCAAGGGCACTGCAGGAGCCGCCAGGCAGCCCCAGGGGATGATGAGGACTTGCCCGGGGTGGGGAAGGTTCCCTTTGTACCACAACTACTCCCATGTCCCTAGAGGAGGCAGCACATGTGGGTTTGGTGGCAGGAATTGCACCCATGGACACGTCTCCTCCTCCCCAGGGTCAGGCCGGCTGAAACTCACTGTCCTTTCAGAAGACAGGCTGCAGATGAAGTGGAAAGAGACTGAAGGGAACATCAGTGGCTACAAGGTTCGGGTAAAGCCCATGGCAGGTACGTGCTGACACCCTGGACAGGAGTCCCAGCAGAGATTCCTGTGTGAGAGGGGGCTGAGCTCCACCTTCTGTCTGCAGCACAGCAGGACCCAAGTATGAGCATCATTTAGACTTTAGGGAACAGAGACAAGGGAGAGGGAATTCTCCACAGCCTGTTCTGGTTCCAAGGGTCGGTTTCACCGGGCTGTACATGCAGAACTGACAAGGAGCCTCTCTGGCCACCGTGGGAGCAGTCTGCAGTGCCACCCAACGCAGGCACAGCCCCTTCATCACAGGAAAAGGATGAAATTCAGCTCTCTTCATCCTAGGGGAAAAGGTTTAGCCAGAAACGC
Source organism: Sylvia atricapilla (assembly GCF_009819655.1). Taxonomy (NCBI): domain Eukaryota; kingdom Metazoa; phylum Chordata; class Aves; order Passeriformes; family Sylviidae; genus Sylvia; species Sylvia atricapilla. Next base: position 8,975,691 of record NC_089155.1, on the reverse strand, counting down.
TGTTCTTTGGGACTTTGTGAGCCAAAAATGGAAAAGGTTCATTGCCTGGCTCTTCTGTGGGCGCTCTCCCACCACCTGCAGGGACACGGAACGGGGAGGCTTGGGCACTATTTATGAGGATAGGCTCATCCCTCTACCTCCCTAGCCCTCCTGCCTGATTTCAGAAGCTGAACCCGGTGGTGTTGGAAGGACACGATGTCCCTTACCCGTGCTGGCATTTGCCTCCAGGGCGCCGGCGCTTTCCCAGCGAGCCGGAGAAGGGAGGCCGGGCTGGCGGCGGCTCCTGTGATCATCCCCCCGCTTTTAGCTCAGCCCCACCTGTTTCCCAGGAGGTTTCTCATTCCTTCCCTGCCCCGCTCCTGCCCAGAGCCTCAGCTCAGCAGAGCTCCATGAGCATCCCGGGAACGCAGGGAATCCCCACGGCGCTCCCGGCACATGCCTGAGGCTTTCCCTCTCAGCCTGGGGAGCTTCCAGCCCCGGGCAGGACACGGGCATGGCCGGCTCACAAACACATCCTTCTCCGTAGTTTAAGGCTCGCAGACCTTTCCCGGTCAGAGGGGTTCAGGAGCTGCTGTGCCCCTCTGGTCTGTGCCCCACGGAGCCCACGGAGCAGCAATCCCTGTGCTCGCTGCCCTGCCGGCACAGACACAGCCCAGTTCTCGGCTGCTCCAGGCATCCCAGCCCCAGGACAGGGTCCCACAGCTTGGGACATGGCTGTGGAGGGGCTGGAGGCAGTGCCAGCCCCAGAAATGAGCTGTGCCCTGCAGGCAGCAGCTGCCCTTGGAGACAGATCGGGCAGAGATCTGCTCAGCTGGGGTAAGTCCAATACCAGCAGTGACCTCCAGAGACACCGAGTCCCTTCCTCATTTTGTCACATGTCACCTCCATCAGTTGGGTGTTTTCATAAGCAGTTGCCAGTCCTTACACTCTGAACACCAGCTTTTCACTCTACAGCTCCTTGGGAAGCTGCTGAGGGTTGCACTAATACTGGGCGGGAAGTAATTTTCTAATTTGGGCACTCCTCAAAATTTAAAGCATAAATAGGAGCTGACTGCGGTCCCTAGGCAGACATTCCCTGCATTTCAATGCTGCTTTTGCTACTGTCAGCTTAAATTTAAGCTCTGACAGGCTCTGAACTGTGGCTTCATCCCACCTCAGGGGACTCGGAGCAAGAAGTCATGCTGAAAACCAAGACTCCCAAAGCCACAGTGGGAGGGCTGAGCCCCACCAAGGAATACACCCTGCAGGTCTACGTGCTCAATGGCTCCCAGGAAGCCCTGTTTGCCAAGAGGAAATTTGTGAGTAAGTGGAGAGGGCTAAATTTTACCTCTCAGAGCTCCTGAGGCTCTTGGGGATGTGGCTGCTCAGAGCCCATCCTCTGGCACATGCCCTGCAGACTGTTTGGCAATCACAGAGCCTTTTGGTTGGAAGGTTAGAAAGGGAGGTGGGGAAGACCCAGGGGATGAGGGAGGGACTGTGGCTCACATGGGCAATTTCTCTGTTTTTGGTCTTCTTACAGTAGAGGAACTCAAAAATGCATCCCAGACTAGAAACAACCGAAGGAACTCAGGAGCTGCCTCAGGAAAGAATCTCACCTCCTTGGAGAGCTCAGCAGCTGAGCACAGTGGGGGGGCAGAGGCCCCCCCACCACCCCTGAACACTGCCCTGTCACAGGCAGGTGGGTGCTCTCACCATGCTGGAGTCACACAGGATTGATTTTGAGCCATGGCCTGTGCTGTGCTACCACAGCCAGAGCATTCAGCTGCCCTTAACACCATTGCCATTTTCTCCCTGCAATCTCCCTTCATCAGAGATACTCTTTCAGTGAGTCTTGCTAGCCTGGCCTCATCCTTTGCATAGAGTTCTTAGCTACAGAAACACAGTAAACCACCTAAAAATATTTGCCCCTCATTCCAGCCAAGCTGAAAATGCACATGCAGGTGTCCAAATTCAGCAGATGCAAATTTATCCTTCAGTTGAATGTGGATCCTTTGAGAACAAGCTGCTCCCTGAGCACTGGGGCTGATGGTGCTTTTTTCCCTAAGCTCCCTGTCCCGGGGCTGGCTGCAGGTGCTCTACAAGGATTTCCTCAACCCCTGGCTGAGGACTGTATGTAACTCCAGAGTCTCATGTCTCCATGAGCTCAAAAGGGAATTACACCTGTTGATGGAAGAAAGATCCATCAGAGCCATTATCCAAAAAGTCTTGCACTAGCTCAGGGTGTTTGCAGGTCAGAGATTGCTGAGCTCTGGAGAGCAACTGGGTATGGGGTGCCATGGGATGTTTTCCCTGATCTATATTTTAAAAACATTCATTGGTTTTTATCACTAAATATAATGGGAAGGAGAAACTTGCTGATCTGACCCATTTTTAACATTAGCTCCTGAGTCCTCTCAGAGAGGTATGAATGAAGGTGGTGTCAGTCTATCCACCTGTTTCCATAAGCTCACTGGAATTTTACCCTCTCTGGGCCCCCTACACCTGTGTCAAATGTGGCTTAAAGCTGAGGATTGGGGTTGCATGGGGATAACAGAGGCAGGGACAATGGGATTCTTCTCTTTGGAGCACAGCAAAGGACAGAGCCGAAAAGAAGAGGCAGAAGGGGATTCAGCCCAAGAGCTCAGGAGAAACGACAAGAAACCAGCCCAGGGGGGAGGCCAGTGTGACAGAAACAACATCAACAACCCCCAAATCATCCCCGCACACTCCTGCAAACGCGGAACGAGAGTCTCCAGGGAAAGACAAACCCCCAAAGGATTCACTGAGGAGAGGTGAGAGTGGGTTCAAACATGTCTTGCTCGTTCTTCCCTGCTGTTTTCCCTAACACTCATTGAATTCAAGCTCTCCAGCCCACCCTCTGCCCCCCCTCAGAGTACAGTGCTGCTGGTTGTGCTTCCAATCACTAGGTCATGCTTTGGGAGCTGTCAGAGCTCACTGGAGAAATTTAGAGATCTGTAGAACATGAATTCTCAGGAAAGCTGGAGTTACGCCAAAAAATTCCTTCCAGATGATTTAATTTATTGATTTTAATTGATTTGGCACCATTCTCTCTTCATGTTGTCATCTCCCTCTGCTTCTGGCAGATTCATTGGAAGCATTTGTGTTCTTCAGCAGAGCACCCCCAGCCATGGACCTTTCCAAGGTGTTTCTTTCCAAACATCCCTGGTGTTTGTTACCTGGCCTGCTCTTCCTCCTGGGCTTGTCCTTCGTGTTTCACAGATAACTGATCCATGAGGATCCCTCAGATTCAGCTGAGACTGTGATGGCTCCCAGCTCTGCTGAAATGGTGGGAATGGGATGGGCCAGAGCATCCCCTTGGCCCAGCAGAAATCCATGTGTGTGACAGGAGACATACCTCCTTGGAGCCTGATAAAACTTAATGGGATCATCTGTTTCCCCTCCACCAAAGATGGAAAACTTCCCATCTGAGAAATACTCAAGGAAGATGCATTCAATTAGCACCAAGCCTTATCTTATCCTCTGTTGAGCTGAAGGCCTGGGGTGGGGAGGAAGGCAGAGCTGGAGTATCCACGGTGCCAGCAGGTTTTTACACAGAGATTGGATTTAATATAAGGCCATGAAATAATTGTAGCCCACAGGGGATCTCGTGATGGAATGGAATTAAGCAATCACCTGCAATTCTTGGAGACTTAGGCTAGATAAAAGGAAGCACTGGGCTGGGGCAGAGACGGAATGGAGCTGACAGCTTGCAGAGAGCAGTGCTTGGGTTAGCACAAGCTTCCTGACAGCTTTAACCCCTTCTTTGCAGAGGTGCAGCTGCATACCACTCCATTTCAAGGTGCTGAGATGGGTTACCCTTAGCTCTGTGGTTTTCACAGGATGCTGGCATGTGCCAGACTGGCAGATGGTCCATTCCACCATCCAGACAAGGCCTTGCACAGCAGATTTCCTTTTTATCTTCAAACTGAAGTAGGTTTTCCTCCTTACAATTGCTTCTCTCAGTATCAAACCTTTCCCCTCCAGGCTCCCAGTTCCAGTGTGACACACCTGCAATGATTGACATTGTCCTGCTTGTGGATGGGTCCTGGAGCATCGGGCGCAACAATTTCAAGCTCATTAAGGAGTTCCTGAGCAGTTTGATTTCCCCATTCAGTATTGCAGAAGACAAGATAAGAGTGGGTAGGACATGCTCCTGTTTCCTGACCTTGGGATGTTGATATTTGAAAGGGCCTTGGTCTCGTCCCTCTGGTGCTGTTTTTTGTGCTCCTCTTGGGAGCTGTTTTTTTCTTTAGGATGGGGTCCTAGAGTTGCTCTTGGAAGCTTTTCCCATTTGGCAGCAAGCTCTGGCCTCTAGTGGCTGTGAAAAATATCTGCACAGTGAACAGAAGCACTGTCTTTGGGCAGCCCTACGTCGGGTGGTGATGCTGATTTGGGATTTGCTGCCATCTCTGACCAGGTGCTCAGCCACCAGTGCACTGGGTGCAGTGGCAATGCCACACTGTGGCTGCTGTGGGCTCAGCAGAGAATGGGGCTGCTTCCATTTCTGAGAGATGCTGACAGCCAGGCTGTGCATGAAATAGGATGGTGTAAATCCTTCTCAGCTCTTGCAGCTGATTGTTTGACCTGGATTAACCTTGACACCTTGTCAAGTACCTCTGAGCACCATGACAGGTGTGCACCCCTGTACCCCGTGGGGTCTGAGGCATCACTTTGCTGCCAGCATGGCAGGGCCATAGAATCACAGAATTGTGGAATATCCTGATTTGGGAGGGGCCCACAAGAATCGTCAAGTCCAAGTCCTGGCCCTGCACAGAACACCCTGAGGATCCCACCCCACAATGCCTGACAGCATTGTCCAAACATTCCTTGAGCTCTGCGAGGCCTGGGACTGTGATCACTGCCCTGAGGAATGTGTTCAGTGCCCCATCACCCTCTGGGGGAAGGACCTTTTCCCAATATCCCACCTAAACCTCCCCTGACTCAACTTCATACTATTTTCTCAGAACCAAGCAGAGAAGTGGAGTTAGAAGCCCCACCTGCTCTTCCCCAATCCTTGTCATTTTTTTGTGTCATCCTCCCAGACACCAGTTCCCAGAGTGGGTCTCCTGCAGCTCACCTGGGCTGGCTGGATGCCCAGAGTTCCTGTCTCCCCCAGGGCTATCCCAGTACAGCAGTGACCCCCGCACAGAGTGGGATCTGAGCTCTTACTCCACGAGGGAACAGGTGCTGGAGGCCGTGAGGAGTTTGCGGTACAAGGGTGGCAACACCTTCACAGGTAACTCCACCTTGCAGGGCCCCAAAGAGCCGGGGCAGCCACGGTGGGGGAAGCTGCTCCATGGATGATGGGCTCTCTGGGGACTGTGGCCATTGGGGAGCAGAGAAAACAGTAATGGCATGGGTTTTTTTTTTTTTGGAAGGCTGTGGCACAACCTCCATCTCTGCCCCTCCCCAGGTCTAGCACTGACCCACGTCCTGGAGCAGAATCTGAAACCAGATGCGGGAGCCCGGCTGGAGGCTGAGAAGTTGGTGATCCTCCTGACTGATGGGAAATCCCAGGATGATGCCAACCTGGCTGCTCAGACCTTGAAAAACCTGGGCATAGAGATATTTGCCATTGGTAAGATCACAGCCATTGATAAGCTGTAGGACACAGCCAACGTATTTTTGGTCATCTTCAAATTGAAGATTATGTTCCTTCAACTTTGACAGAAGCATCCTGAGGCTGTAGAATTGAGGTAGTGGGTAGCACCTCATTACATGGTGGCTCAGATGTAAATTAACTCGTTATTCAGCCCAGACAGTGTCTTCAAAGGATTTTTTTTTTTTTTTTTTGAGAAAGTATTTACATGAGAGAGATTTCACACCTCCCATGTAAATACCTTTGGGAGCTTCAAGGACCAGTGCCATGACAACAATATTCTCAGGTGTGGAATTAGGCAAGAGAACATTGTATTGGGGATGGCAGGAGACCTCCTGTATAATTACTGCCTCTCACAACTTCTCATTCCTCTGAATAACAACATTATCTGCTTTTCACTGTCTGGCAGCAACACTGAGACACAGAATGGCCTTCAGCAGCTCAGGCCTTGAGTACCACATGAGGTCTGCTGGAGACTGATACATAAGCAATACAGTTAGATAAAAAACTCCTCTAAAATTGCAATCTCCAAAAGTTTAAGTGCTAATTTCTGTTAGAAACATGCAAGTGAGGGTTTATTGCATAAGGTTGTGCAGGTAAGTAGCTTTTATAGAGGGAGGAGAGTTGCTGAGCCTTTTTGGGCAGTGTTAGGGAACCTTGAACATAGCTCAGGGAAAGCAAAATGTATTGTACTGTGGTCAGCAGAGAGTTAATGAGGATGGGGAGCTGGAGGATGGGGAGGGAGGATGCTGTGTGATGGAGAAGTTCTGTTATATAAATGGGCTGCTTTTTGCTCATCCCTGACTGTTGAAATGCAATGTGATGTTCCGATGCACAACAGGCTCTCTGTGGGGAGCGCTGGCACCTCATAAATATAAAATGGTTGTTTGTTCATTCAGTCCCTCATCCGTTTATGCCAACTGCCTCTCGGGCTGAAAAATATCTACCTTTCTGATAGCAAAGCCTGCAAGTGTTGGGGAGGCAGGAAAAGAGGAGGAAGATTCACCAGGCTGTCTCCAGGCCACTAAAGGCCACCTGAGCTGGAAGCTCAGCCCAGGCTGGGCTGGGGTGGTTGCTGCAGCAAAGCCCAGGGCACTGAGACTCTGGCAGTGGAGTGGTGGGAGGCTGTGCTGGGAGGGCAGGGTGGTGCTGAGCCCATCCCTGGGAGTTCCTCTGCTGCTCCCTGGGGGTTTCTGAGCCTGGTTCTCTGCTGGCAGGGGTGAAGAACGCGGACGAGGCGGAGCTGAGGCAGGTGGCCTCAGAGCCCCTGGAGCTCACCGTGTACAACGTGCTGGACTTCCCCCTGCTCAGCTCCCTGGTGGGCAAACTCACACGGGTCCTGTGCACCAGGATCAAGGAGAGGAGCCACAAGGAAGCCACAGGTGAAGTGGGACCTCCGTGGTGAGGGCTGAGCTTCCTGCTGCTCGCCATCCCCTTTCCTCTTGGAGGATAAAATCACCTAATGACAGCAATTACCATTACAGGGAAAAGCTCTCCCTCTTCCTTTATCATTTGGTGTGATAAATGTGTTGTAACTGTCTCCTTTTTTCCTTTCAAAAAGAGGTAGAAAAAGTAGAAGAACTAAGAAAATATACTAGGGAAAGTGTATGGGGTAAATGTGGAGGTAGGATGAGGAGAAGATAAAACACCTAAACACATTTTTCCCTCCACTAAACTTTGCTTGTTGCATCTCCAAGGAATTTTCAAATTCAAATCGAGCAGCCATTTCTTTCCTTTGCTTGGAAACAGCTGCATGATAAAGACCATGAAGAACCACTCCACATGTTAGTTTAGATGCTCAAGAGAAATATTGCGTACATATTTATATCTCTTTTTGCCCTGAGATTGACCTAAGTCAAATTAGAGTGGGAACATCTAAATTTCAAACATAGTTTTAGTCTAATGCTCTGGGCATCTATATAAATAAATTAATTTATTCTTATTGATTTGCATTTGGAGTAATTAGACATTTTACAAAGGTGAACATTAGGCTGAGGAAAAATGAGCTTCTCCAAAAAGAACCCAAAGTAAATTTTGCTTGTTAGTTTTGGCAAATTTTTGTGATTGAGGAATGCAGACTTGTGTTGAAGAATTATTTGCAGCACCCAGCAAAATACACAGCCTGCTCTTTATGGAGTATTTATGTTCTCTGTACATTCAGTTTTAAAATATTTATTTCAGAGCAGTCTGGAACAGTTTCTGCACTCTACAGGGAAGGAGGCTGCAACTTGATTTGAAAAATGTCACTCATATTTATGAGCTGGAAAGTACGTTTGGCATGAGAAGTATGAATATAAGAAAACAACTGTGTTTTTAATTCCTAGGCAGCGCTGTCAAAGACACCCCTGTGAACACGGGTCTCCAGCTCAGCCCAACTGACCTGAAAATATCAGCTGTGACCTCCAAGAGCATGCACTTGGCCTGGAGCCCTCCTCTGAGACCACCGAAGAAATACCGGGTTGTGTATTATCCATCCAAGGGTGGGACCCCCAAGGAGGTGAGAGACCTTTCCTGGGACACCTGACAGTGCCACCACCTCCAGAGGGTGGCTGGGAATTTAAATGGGCTTGGGTGGACAAAAAGAGGGTGGTAGTGGGACATCAGTTAAGCCAGAGATGAAATTAAATACACAACGAGTGTAAATGTGATGAGGTAATTGGGCGACAAGACAGAAGATGTTGATTTTTCTCTTAGCCAGTGTTATCCCCTCCCTAAGTTATGTGTTTTGACTCAAAGAGGACACTCAGGTACAGAAAACTGTCCAAGAATGCTTATCTTTGAGGGATATGATTTAAAAAAGCAAATCCCAATTGTGGATGAATTTCCACTGATTTCAGTGAGAGCATGACTAGAGCCTTGTGCTCAGCATTTGCACAAATCCCAGGCTTAGAGGACAGGAATCCTTTCTGCCTCTCACCTCTCTGTTTCGGAGAGACTTTAGCTATCACAAAGCACAGAGGGCAACTCCACCTCATGTTTCTGGGCACAGATCTGCCACAGAGAATCCACACTGGCCAGGGATGGCCAGTTCAGCTGTTCCATTGCTGAAGAGCAGTAATGCTTTAAGTTTTAGCTTTCATGTTTTTCAGATTCTGTGCTGCCCAGGGGTGTAGTTCTGAGTTTCATATTCAGTGTTAGTCAGCTCTCCTCATAGAGCAGGGAGACAAAACAAATCCTTTTCCTGCTGAAGACCAAGGACAACTTTCAGGCCCAAAAGCACAAACAATGGTGGACTGAAGGGAGGAACAAGAAGAACGGGACCTCACAGCCTGAAGCTGGAATTGGAAATTAAACCTTAATATGCAAATGGACCAAAACTTATAAAAGTGTAAGGCTTCATGACTGGTCAGCCATTTTTTGTGACCACTTTTAGTCCACTTTGGGTGTAGCTCTGGTCAGGTTCTCATCCTGCCCAAGGTGTATCCTGGAGGCGTTTCAATAAATACCCACTTTATTCTCCAGCTCTGTCCAGTCTGTGTTTCAGGTCAGCCTTCCTAAGGCATCATCATCAGCACCTCCTTGCCTTGACAGCCCTGCCTTGTGCTTGCAGGTGGTCCTGGAGGGAGCAGTGTCCTGGGTGCAGCTGTCCAACCTGACCTCGCACACGGAGTACCTGGTGTCGGTGATCCCCGTCTACGGCACGACTGCGGGCGACGCGCTCAGAGGTGTCACCTCTACGTGTGAGTAGTGACAGTTGTGCTGATGGCTGCTGGTGGAAGGTGAGCACAGCTCCCTCTCTGACCATCTCGGACCAGAGCCTGCCTTCTGTGCTTCCCGGCTCAAGTTCAGCCTGCCTACAGCTCTGGTTATCTGTGGAGCTGCTCAGAACTCAACCAGACAAGACCCTGAGCAGCCTGTTCTTTGAGCAGCTGGTTGGCCCAGAGACCTCCAGGGGTCCTTTCCACCTGTGTCATTCTGCAAAGCAGAATGTGCCAGTAACACATCCTGTCAGAAATATATTGCAACTCTTCACTTTTTTTTTTTCTTTTTTTTTTTTTTTTTCCTTTAAATCCATGGTCTCCAAGTGAATTAAACTCTCTGTAACACAGAGACTGTGTGAGACATGGGGTAAGTGCCCACCACCTTGCAGTAAAGCCAGTTAGGTGCCCACCAGTGTTGTAAAGCCAGGTGTCCCCTGGGTTTTGGGTTGTTTCAGACCTCGTACACTGACGGTACCTTTGTGCCTTATTTTTCTCTTTAGTGCCTTTGTCTTCCCCTCGCTCCCTGCGCGTCTCTGAGCTGAGCCACAACAGTCTGAGGCTGAGCTGGAAAGCAGCCCAGGGAGCCACACACTACCTGGTGCTCTGCTCTGCAGCCCCTGATGGAGCAGAGGACTATACAACAGAGGTAGAGTTTGTGACAATAGTGATAATATTGGTTTTTTTTCTGCCTGGGCTGAGATTAGTGCTAGCTCTAAGCTTTGGTATCGTGTGGTTAAAGAAAAAAAATGTATCAGAATTATTGTCAAGAAACAGCTTTCATAAAAGATCCTTTTTTAATGGTTTGTCTCAAAATGATTTATAGCTGTGAGGGTTTCATGTGGGAAATTAGAGCATGGGAGAGATCTGGCTGCCTCCTGGGGCAATGGAAACCAAGGCATTAAACTCACATCCGTGCAGCCCCAAGTGTAATCATGCATCCTTGAGGCTGTACATAAACAACTTGACTGTGTGTATCTTTAAATGTTAATTGAAAATGTGTTAGGGTGGATTTTGCTGACATCTGAAAACAGAGCTACGGCACTGCATATGAACTAAACAATGCTTGATAATGGAAATTCCTTAAAAACCTCTAAGAACCCTTTGTTGTGCATTTTGGTGCCTTATCTCGAGTACCTGCAGGCTGCTGATATGAATTTTATAAAAAACCAAAGTGAGTGGGGAGGAATGTTTATTGCCTCTTTGACTGAGATTCCCCCTTGGAATAAGCAGCAACAGGGGCAATTGCAGGATGTTTTCAAAACAGAACAGTTAATACTCTACTTTCAGGTCATAATCATGGGATTTTTTTATAAGATTCAGAACACTTGAAGCGACACCAACATTCAAATTTATATTTCATCACACTAAAACATTCCCACAGCTACCTGACCTGCTGCCTGCGAGAGTGCAACGCTCCAGACCTATGGGGCGTCTGCAAAACCAGCATTGAAATGTTCCCACCCTTTTATAACTGTGCTGCAGTGGGTGCGGGCTCCTGGATGTCGCGCCTTTGTGCGGGGAGCAGGCTGCAGGAGCAGCGCTGTGCCCGTGCCGAGCTGGCAGCAGATGGCAGCAGCCCGGCAGCGCTCCTGCCACAGCTGCCCGTGGGGCTGGGAAAAGCGGGATCACAGCTCCGAATAGCCCCTGATCCAGCCCACAGCAGCGTTTTGGTGTGAGACACTCAGGGCTCTGCAGGGCGGGGTGAGGAGCAGGGGCTGTGCATCCCCAGCTGGTTTGGTGGGCAAGGCAGGCAGAGAATTGTGGAGCTCAGGTGGGGAAGGGACTGGAGGAGAGGAGAGACACCATCGAGGTCTGCAGGGTCCTCAGGACGGGGAGTGGAGGGGCAGCTCCCATCTCTGCTCCCTGTGACCGGTGGCAGGACCCGAGGGAACAGCTGGAGCTGTGTCAGGGAAGGTGTAGGTGGGGTATCAGGAAAGGCTTCCTTACCCAGAGGCAGCTGGGGACTGAACAGGCTCCCCAGGGAATGGTCACAGCACCACGGTGACAGAGGTCAGAGAGAATTTGTACAACGCTCTCAGGCACATGGCAGAGCTCTCCTGTTCAGGAGCAGGATTTGGGTCCTGACGAGCTTTGGGAGTCCCCTCCAGCTTGGGATATTCTGTCATACTATGAATCTAAGACCATTCTAGAGTGGAGATGTTTACTTAGTGTAACCAAAGGGTCCTTGGCCTGTGCCTCTGTAAGGTCTCTTAAATGCATTGGGAGGTACCCTAGAGCTGAAGGGGACCCTAAAACCCCTCTCTGTTGGCAGGTGAAGGTGACCCAGCCCGAGGTGCTGCTGGAGGGGCTGTCCCCCAGCACTGGGTACTCTGTGGCAGTGTATGCCATGTATGGGGAGGATGCCAGTGAGCCAGCCAGCATCCAGGAAACCACCCGTAAGTGCTGCTGCTGCTTACTCAGTTGTTATTAAACACTCAGGGCAGGAGAGACGTGTTAAATGAGGTGCTTCCCATATTGTGCATGTGGCTTGTACACATGCTGCCTCTTTTCTGCTGGATCTGAAGTGAATATTGGTCCCCAAGGGGATCTCTAACCGCGTAGTGAGCTGTGAAAAAGGTGTCCCTCTGGTAATAAAGGAGCCCTGAAAGAGGTGTTCCTTGAAGTCTTTGTAGTGAGGGGGGGGGGGGGGGGCGGAAAAAGGTCATCATGTGGCTGTTTCCTCACCTAAATCCACAGCAGCCCCTCATAACCCCCCATATGAGTGTGTGGTAGTGAATAAAGGGAATATTTTCCTGCATAATGAACCAGCCTCTTAGTTCAAGGTGGGATCATCTGAGAGCAGCAAGAGGCTGCGGGTGGCCTTTATTTTGTGCAGCCTGCAAAGGCTGGGGGTGCTGTCCCTGACTTGGGGTGCTGTCCCTGACTCGGGATGCTGTCCCTAACTGGGAGTGCTGTCCCCAACTGGGGGTGCTGTCCCTAACTGGGGGTGCTGTCCCTGACTGGGAATGCTGTCCTGACTGGGAGTGCTGTCCCTGACTGGGAAGGCTGTCCTGACTGGGAATGCTGTCCTGACTGGGGTGGCTGTCCCTGCCTGCTGTTGCAGTGGCCCTGAGCCCTCCCAGGTTCCTGAGCTTCTCGGAGCTGAGCCATGCGTCCGTGCGGGTCAGCTGGGAGGCGGCAGCGGCGGCCGTGCGCGCCCACCACGTCACTTATGTCTCTGGCAGAGGGGGCAACGCTGCACAGGTGAGTCCTCAAGGGCTGGAAAAAAAGGGACTTGGGGAGTTGGTTAACACCCAGTTGTCCTTCAGCTGTGTGGTTCAGGGAGAGCTTGTGTGCTGGCAGAGTGCTAGCTCTGAAATGGGCACTTCTGCTTCAGCTATCACCACATGCTGTCCTCTCTGCAGCTGTACCCTCTAGAATAACAGGAGGGTTTGGGTTGGAAGGGACATCCATAACTATCTAGTCCAACTCCCCTGCAGTGAGCAGGGACATCTTCAGCTGGATCAGGTTGCTCAGATCCCCATCCAATCAGGCTTTAAATGTTTCCAGGGATGGGGCATCCATCACCTCTCTAGGTAACCTGTGCCAGGGTTTTACCACCTTTATTGTAAAATTCTTTATATCTCATCTGAATTTACCTCTTAGTTTAAAGCCAGGACTCCTTGTACAGGCTTTGCAAAAAAAGCCTGTTCCCATCTTTCTTATAAACTCCTTTTAAATACTGAAGAGCTGCAATGAAGTGTCTCTTTTTCATCAGGCTGGACAGCCCAAGTGTCTCAGCCGGCCTCTTACAATACTCACACCACTTCCCTTCTGCAGGTGGAGGTTCCTGGCACTGCAACATCCACTGTCCTGAGACCTCTGTCCTCCCTCACGCAATACTTCATCAGTGTCAGATCTACATATGATGAAGGGGACTCCTTTCCAATTACTGGCAATGTCACCACCTGTGAGTAAGGAACAGAAATACTTCTAGCCTCAGTAAGAAGTGACAAAGTTGGTTTATGTGTCTCTGAACTCAGACGTTTGGAAGACTAGCCCCAGCAGCTGGTGGCCAAACCTCTTGCACAGAGCACAGATGGCTGGTGTTCTTTGTGTGTGGAATATGTCCAGCTGCGTTATGCTCAAAATGCGGTGGAAGGGATAAAGAAAAGAAGCAAATGAATAAACCCATGATATATCACTAACCTCTGCATCCCTGAGAGCCTTCCTAGCCTACTTCCCTTTACCAAAGTGATGTGATATGTGTGCTCTCTGTAAACGAGATAACCTGTCTTAATTAGGGCTTTAAAAATAATTTAGCCCTGCCTGTCCTGATGACTGTTGTCATCCGGGTCTGCAGAAGCGACAGACAGGCTGGTCTCAGACATCTGCTCGGTTGATGTTTTGCTCCCCAGCCATCTGCTCCCCACCTTGGCTCTGACAAGCTGCTGTCAGAGCCTGCACTTCAGCCCGTGTTCCTTGTGCCCCCCTCAGTGAAGGTGCCCCCTCCCCGTGGCCTGAAGGTCACCGAGCTCTCCGGGAACAGCCTCCGCCTGCACTGGGAAGCCGTCGCTGCCTCGGATGTGGTTGTCTATCAGATCAAGTGGAGCACAGCCAGTGGAGAGAAGCCTCAGGAGGTATGAGCCCACACACAGCTCTGGGGAGGTTGGCTGGCTCGGGACTCACCTGCCAGGGTGGCAGAGAGCTGTGGAAAACTATTCAGGGAAATGCTCTCCAGCAATTGAACAGTTCAGCAGGATCCCTCCTGGGTCAGGCTTTTAGTGGAGCAGTCACCTTGAGGGCTGGAAGCAGGAGGGACAGCAGGGCAGAGTCCTACAGGCTCTGGGAAGATTGCAGAAGTGTTCTAGGAAACCTCAAGGAGGAAATTTAATAGGGGCAAGCAGAAAGTATTAAGCTTAGGCAGGAATAATTAACCACAGGTATACAGGATGTAGAACAAATAGCTAAGAAGCAATTCAGTAGAAAAGGATCTGGGGTTGCAGAGGATCACCGGTTCCCAATGTCAGGATGTTGTGGATAAGAAAAAGAGAATACTCAAGTATCTATAGCTGAAGATACTGCTTTTAAGAAGGTGAAGCATTTTCTCTTCTCCTCGGTGCTAGCAAGCACTGATACTTTTGGGATACTGCTCTTTGGGGAGGATGAGGTCCAAGTGAGGAGCACACAAAGGAGAATGACCAAAGACAGAGCTGGTGCAGGAGGGGCAGGGATGGACTATGTGCCCTCTTCCATCTGAACCCCTATTTCCAGTATGAAGTCAAACCAATTTAATAGGCTTAATACCCAAGTCTCTCCTGCAGTGAGTGAGGCCAAACATGTTCCATCTGGGCTGGAACAGAGGGGTACTGGGGCTTTGTTCCCTGCTGCCCTAGAAGCTGGAAACTCAGCAAAGGGGCTGTGCTCCTGGCAGGCACTGCCTTGTGTCAGAGCTCTGTGCTGTGGTGCTGAAGGAGCTGCTGAATGTAACTGGGCTGCCATGCACAGGCACCTGCTCTGCATTTTTCACTGGCTGGAATTTTGCCTTTGCTTACACGTGTGCAGCCCCAAACAGTAAACTTTGGCCCCAAAGCCTGGTGCTAACTCATTTGTGCCCACAGACAATCTGTGAGCCAGGCACTTGTGTGGCATGAGCCAGCCTGGGAATGCCTGGGAGTGGGACTGACTCATTTCCTCGCCTGCTGCAGCTCTCCCTGGCTGGAAATGTGGTGACAGCCGTCCTGCCCGGCCTGCAGAAGAACACTGACTACAAAATATCCATCTGGGCCTACTACAAGGATGGTGCTCGAAGTGACACTGTCTCTGTTCACCACAGGACCAGTAAGTGACCAGTGCTGGGAGCCACAGCCCGGGGGTGACAAACGGGACATGGGATGCCTCACAACCCAACACACGCCTGCAGCTCAGACTGGGCACCTCCAGCTCTGAAACCCAAACCCAAATGTCTGAAAAAAGCTAGAGATATTTAGGTTTCTGTCTGAAAGTGTTCTCAACCTGTCCTGAGAACAAGAGGCTGGGCAATCACATCAGGCTGGTGCATTTGAGAGGCACCTGGTAATCCTTGCACGTGTTCCACGTAAAACACATTTCATCCCTCCCCTGCCTCAGTGCAGCGCATGGATGGAAATGAATTCTGAGGGTGTTCAGCTGAACGTGGCACTGTGCTGCCTAAGGAATGGTTCTGGCTAATAAAATATTGCCTGTAGGGAGGGTGAGGATTTCCTGAGCTGTGTCATTGCTGAGCTGTGCCTCACTGAGGGCATTTACAAATATGGGAGGGAATCCTGCAGGCACACTCTGCCTTGGAAGCATTATCTAAATCTGGCTTTGTACAGGCAGGATACGAGGTTAAAAAGTGGCACTCCCAGAGGTCCTGGTAATTAATATTGCCTGTAAAATGGCTTTGTTGGAAGTGAATGGAACACAATCCCTTCAACACCAGCAGTCCTCCCTGCCCTCTCAGATCTCATCCTCCTCTGCAGAATAAACCCATTTAGGCTGATGTTGGGCTGGTGAAGCTTGAAGTAAATGGTAATCTTGAAACGAGAAGCTCAGAATTTATTAATAATAAATAATGAAAATATTTTTTATAGGAAGCTACCTTAGACAAGTACCTTGGAGCTGCATACTGACAAAGGGGGGAAAAAAAGCAAGCATCCTACTGATATATGTTGACAAGAGGACAATTAGAGCTGTTTGGAGGGTGTAGGAAAATCAATTACTATGTTTTAGGCTCTGAATTATGAAATGTCAGAGGAGCTCTCTCAGCCCAGCAAAATGGAACGTGACAGTGCCCTTCTAGGCACATTTGCACAAGCCAGTCCTTGCTACTGCTGGCCCCACAGTGGGACAGGGAAAGCAATTTGATTTCTGCTTGTCAGCTGCTGTCCTTGTGCAGGAGCCTTGGGAATTGTCAGACTCTGCCTTTTGCATGAAGAAAGCAAAATTCTCAGGAAGCCAGGTGTGCAGCTGGGCAGCCAACACAGGGTTCAGTGCCTGGCTGCTGCTGCTGGGCCCTTTGCAGGAGCAGTGAGGACACTGCCACACTTGTCCCAGCCAATATTTGCAGGTGAAATCAATGGTTTGGATGGATTGGATGCTAATTCTTTTCTAATGTTCAAGTAAGAAGTGCCCACAGAGGAAAAGGGGCACAGAAAGGTGCCCTGGTGATTTCCAGTGTTGCTCTGGGGCAGGTCAGGGGAAACTTGGGGTTGTCAGAAAATTGCTGAAGGCTTGTGCAGTGAATGGGCTGATGTGGCACTAGGGAGGACTCTGGGAACTCCTGGGATATGGTTATATTTCAAATCTTCCATATTTCAAGCAAAAACTTCCACCCTGTACTGTGCCTGGTCAGGATGTCCAGTGGTGTTAATCTGCCATTAGAGCTGGTGGATAACAACTCATACAGACACAGCATGGAAATCTCTGATGTTGTCTGAAAACCCAGACACCCTGGTCTGATTTTTGAGCCCTCTCCCCCTTAGTTTTCATTATAAAATGGCATTCTGAGGGCTGAAGCAGTGATGGAAGGTGTGTGGTTCTCAGGATGGCAGATTTTGGGTGGCAATGTGGTGAACAGCACTGATGAGGCTGTGCTGAACAATACCAAGAGTGTGTGCTAGAGGAGACTGTGGGAGGCAGAAACTGCTTTCTTTCGCTTTCATCATTGCTTTTCTCTTCTTCTCTCCTGGCAACATCCCTTTATGTAAGGATAGGTCAAGTCATGAAGTTTTTTCTTAAAAATGTCTTGGTAGAATTTCCAAGAAACGCTGAAGTTTAAGGGCAACGACTGAAGTGAAACTCAGCAGGAACTGGTAACACAAGATTCTCTCCCTGTCCTTCAGCTTCCCTGGAATACTTTCTTCTTTGAAGGTCAAGGGATAAAAAATTGCCAGGTCAGAGCAAAGCTCTTTCCCTCTGGTTTTGTGAAATGGAACCGAGTTTCTCCCTTGGAGTGACGTAAAAACACCAAATTTATTTTATTCAGGGCCCGTAATGCCTCTTGTCTCACCTAAAACACACATTTTGAGAGCAAATATGTTACATTCATGGGACCTGCAGACACCAACCCATCACAAGATACAGGTCACCAGAAACATCATCCTCTTATAAAAACCAACAACTCTCATCACTGTGATGGGTCATTTGGAAGGACTGGAATGAGGTCACTCATCTTTCTGGGAGGAAGGAAAGCTGCTTCAAAGTTATAGTTTGAGATTTGTCATTTTATGAACTCAAAATCAGTGAGTAGCTTTAGCTGGAAAAGAAAATTTGGGCACAGTGATATGGTGCAGGTCCCTTCTTCCCTTGGAGAAATTGGATTTTTTAAAGTTCTTTGTTTTGACTAGAGGAAAGAAAAACTTTGGGATTATTTTTCAGTAACCCAGTTAGCCAACTTTTCCCTGCAGACTTTTCAAGAGGCAGAGCAGGAACAAAAGCATGCTGATGTATTTCCCACAGACAACAAAATAGTCAAAGTGTGCTGCTTACCCACGGTTCTGATGTTTCTTCTTTTCTCTCTGTTATATTTAGACTGAATTCTCATTTGAGCTGAGCTCTCCTTTCAGTCTGTTTTATAAATTGTCAGCTGTAGAAAAGTCCTTATCCTTGACCAAAGGCTTTCACAGTGATCACTTGTCATACTAATAAACAACCTCAGTGGTACTTCAAAGCCACCCAAACCTTCCAAGCAAGCACAGGGGAGTGCAGAGGATGCTTTCCTGAGAGGAATCTGCTGGGACTTGGGGGTGTTGCTGAATGGTGGTTCTTGGAAAATGCTGGAAGGGGTGGCTTTGCTCCTGCTGAGAATCAGACAAGAACCTTCTTTTGTACTGAGGGAGAATTCTTTCATCCAGGCCAGGGAAAAAGAACTCGAGCAAAAAAAAGAGAGTCCCTTGATAATAGTCCTGAAGGACAAGGAGAGGGCAGTTTGGATGGGAACTGCTGCTGAAACCTGGCTGAGCCACCCTGGCTGGCTTTGTATGGAAGTGTTTTGCAAAGTGCTTGTGCGCCCTGCTCCTCCAGCTAAGCTGTGGGGAAATCTCTTTATCCAGCTCCTCAGTGAACTCTTCCTAGCAGTGGGAATGAAGCTTCAACCCATGGCAGGAAAAAAACATGGCTTGTAGTTCATATAGAAAAATCATTGCAGGTGACCATTTTGATGGAGTGGAGCCCAGGGTTTTATTCTTGTTTGAGTATTTTTGTGCCTGTGATGCTGGTTAGACCTGAGAGCATGCAGGGATTGCTCCTGTGGAGGAGCAGAGGTTGAAGAGGTAAACAAAGACACAGATGGTGGCAGAGATGCTTCTATCCTCCAGGGCAGCTCCAGGAGGTGGCCTGTCCCCTGTCTGTCACATCCATGCCATCAAGTTCTGCCAGGCCTGAGGGCTTTCCAGAACAAACCTGACTCTAAAGACTTCCCCTAACTCTCCCTTTAAAGTTTACTCAAGCAGTCTCCCCTGAGCTGAGGTGAAGGAAATAGCCAGTGCAGGCAGCAAAGACACATCACTGACTAATCAAGTGCTGGTAAAGTGACTTTATTCCCACTCCTGTTTTCTTCTTTGCTTTACCTCATGGTGGAGCACAGCAACAGCCTCCAGCCTGATTCAGCTGCTGCAATCTCGGTTCAGCATCAGTAAAAGTAAGCTCATTTTATAAACAAAAGAGAAGGAGGATCAATGAAGGTGCAAATGATCTTCACTCAACCTGTGCTTTAAGGTCACCCCAGGCTTTGCTGGGTGGGCAGAACCTCCTCACAGGAAAACTGCAGAATAAAGACCTCCTCACCTGGGTGTGTTTCTTCGACTGTCTTTAGGGCTCACCCACCAGTTTTAGTGTCTTCTGAATAAATTCTTCTTTTTCTCTGCCCAGAACTTCTATGTCTTCACACCAGCATGGGTTTCAGGACAGACACATGCTTTTATGCCTGGAAACAAGCACCAGGAGCAAATGACCCCATGTTCTTTAGCCTCTTTTTGTACTGATTTAGCCTCCTCTGCCTTTCCCTTCCTTCCTCTTAACCTCTGCTCAGAGAAATCCCTCCAGCATAAGAGACTCTGTGGTCAGATCCTGTTTGCTGCACAGCACGACCCCAGGGAAAGAAATGCATTTAATATAATTAAAAATTGCTCAGCATTTGTCTCTGGCAAACTCTTTTCTGGTTGTCTGGCTCAGCCCATCACCTGTTTGGAATCCATGCCAGGACCAGAGAAGAGGGGATAGCTCAGGCACTGTGTGTGACCCATTCCAGGGCTATGGGTGTTGGTGTCAGGAGCTCTACGCAGAACTCTGCTGTGCTGACTGCTCTGGGATTTTTTTTTAAATAATTTTAATACAGAAAAAGCTGAAAAATATTAGAAATCATATGGATTAACTCTAATGTGCGATCCAGGTTTAATTGCCAGTAACACTGTTTGTCCAGCTTGATGAAATTCAATTCCAGTTCGAGCACCCTTGGTGTTTGTTCATGATGTGTACAATGGGTGTCTTTGCCTGGTGCTTCCAGGACTCTTTCACCTTTCCAAGAATTATTCCCATGTCCTAGGCTTGGAATTGCTGAATGCTTGAGTTGTGGTGTGTTGTACTTGGGCAATCCTCATCCTCTCCAGGATCTGTTTTCCCTCTTGCCTGGTGCCCAGGGAGCCTGTGTCTGCTCTGAGTGTTGGTCACCTGCACAGCAGAGCACTGAAGTGTTCAGAAATGAGCCTGGAAGCAAACACTGCTGGCTCCACTCACAGAAATCTCTCCCTGCTTTTTATGCTGCTCAACTTCCACCCCTGTGGCAGATTCCAGGAGCCCACCCACCAACCTCTTCATCGACTCTGAGACCCCCAGCAGCCTCCAGGTGCACTGGACCCCTCCTGATGGCCGTGTTCAGCACTACAAAATCACCTTCAGCCCTGTTTCTGATGCTGCTGCCCAGCAAACTGTGAGTGTCCAGCTCCTCTGTAGGGCACAGACACTGGGCCAGAGGCTCATGGGGACCAGAGGAACTCGGCTCTGATTCCAGTCAGGGTCACCATTAGGACATCAGGACTCAAACCCAAATCTCTTCTTGCTGATGTGTTGCTTTGTAAACAGAACTCCTAGACTCTTCTGTAATTAAAAAATTTTTCTCCATCAAAGCCACTAATAACAGAGCTTTTTCTGCTCCCTGAGCTGGGGTGGGGAATTCTTGGAGGCAGAGGGGTGGGGGATAAACCTACTGCATCTCTGGCTTAGGGAGTTTCAATATTATCCTTTTAAAACACAGATTCCCTACTTAAACAGCCCGGTTATCCTGTTATAAGGCACTTCTGCTGCATTTCCATGGGGAATATTGGGAATTTTGTATGGGAAAAAGTTTTTCCTCTGGCTACTGCTAGTCCCACAGCAACACACAGCCAAGCTTTCCTGTGCTGAGCCAAATGGAATGCTGCTCTGAGCCTCACACCCCAGCAGTCAGCCCCACCTAACCCTGGGCTGTGAGTGAGAGCTGGAATGAGAACCCTGAACTCTGGGATCTATTTTTTTCCCCTCTCTGCAGATCATGGCTCCTGGCAAAAGCAGCAGTGTGACCCTGCAGTCCCTGCTGCCTGATCGAGCCTACAAGGTGACCATTTCTGCCATCCACTACACGGGAGAGAGCGAGAGCACATCCACCACGGGACGGACAGGTACAGGGTCAGCTGAGCTCCACTGTCAGCCTCCAGGCCACCTCTGCTGGGACAAGAGTGGCCTCGTTTTTCCCTGGGCTCTGCCTGAGGCCAGGGTTTTGCTCAGCAATAGAATATTAGCCATGAAAAGTGAAAATCCTGCCCCAATTTCTGTGCTCCTGCGAGTTATTGGCAATTCTGGGGTGAGTGTGAAGGGCTGGCAGCCCTCTGGGTTTTGAGCCAGGTGTCACAATCTTAAACACCAGAGCTCAGGCATGGCCTCAGGGTGGGCTAGGAGAGGTTCAGGTCAGATATAAGGAAATATTTCTTCACTGAAAGAATGATTAGGTGCTGGACAACGCTGCCCAGGGAAGTGGTAGGTCACCCTCCCTGGAAGTGTTAAAACCTGAGCAGATGTGTCACTTCCCAATGGGGTTGAGCGGACGTGGTGGTATTTGGTCAAATGTTGGACTTGGTGACCTTTAAGGTCTCTTCCAGCTTTATGATCCCATGATTGCTTTCTCTTTCAGCTCCGGTGCTGTCCAAATTCCCTTCCATCCGAGGATTCATCCCACCTAAAGCAGAGGGTAAATCATCTCCTCCAAAGTCCTGCTTTGTTGTTGTTGGTTTGGGATTCAGTAGCAGACAGCACAGTGTGGGCTCTGCAGAGCAGCAGGAGGGGTCCATCAGCTCTTGACAGATGCCCCTGGGGACAACCCAAGGACAACCAGAAACCACAGAACTTCTTAACAGCAGGCTCAGTAAAGAGACCTGCAGTATTTTAGAGGATTTCTGCACAACTTGACTAAAATACGGTGCAGGGAAGTGTGACATGTTTTAAATTAAAATTCCCTGTAAAGTCCCTTATTAAATTTAATGAGCATATGCTCTCATAGCTGATAGAAAGCAAACTATGAAATGGATTAGTGAGAAATGTTGAATTAATGGGGTTATAAAAAAAGTTTTTAATAAGTAAATATTAGAATGCAGATATTGTGGCAGTGCTGGCTTTCCCTGACTATTTGAAACTATTCCAAGCAAAATTTCAGTTTTAAAATTTATTGAGTGAAGTCAAGATTGAAGAATCAGGCAACTTAGATGAAAAAATTTAGTTTATAGCCAGCAAAGGACGTACAAGATTAAGTGGTTTATTGAGGTGTTCAGATCACAGTGGAAGAGTCCTGTGAACTTTCAAGCAGAAAACAATGCTCTCAAAAGGCTGATGAGTCACCTTGTAGAATTTAATATAGATGTTTGGCCATGATAGCTGAAAAGACAACAGAAGAAATACTAAATTCTTTATGTTTTGTAAAATATATTTTTTTGGAGGAGACACAGTACATAACAATGGTGGGAAAACAGTTGGATGTGCAATAAAATACTCTAATATTGATATACAACCAAATTATTGAGAGAAATGGTCTGACATTGCAGGAGTGAATGTTCATTGAACAGTGAATAACTGCATTGGGCTGGGATTTGGAGAGAAAAACAAAAACCAAAGAAAATAACATGACAGCAGGAATCTTAGGCTGGAAAGTCTAGGGAAAAATCTTCAAAGCAGAAGCGAAACTGCCAGTGTCAGGGATCCTTGCCCTGACTGTGAGAGGCTTCACCCAAGCTGAGCATTGCCTGATCAAAGAGCTGCAAGCAATCCCTGTGCTGCCAGCTGGGAATGAGGGGAGAATTGCCAGGGATGTAAGCAACAGGGTCTCTGGGGCCTGGGCAAGGGTCAGAATGAGCTCACTGAGTCCCAAACAAGAAAGTCAGGTACCTGGAAAATGAACAAGTTTACAGCCTGCTTTGGGATAATTTCCTTTTTGTTTTTCCTTCATCATGCTTCAATTCCGAGAGAGCTGGAGAGAGACTTTTCACAAGGGTGTGGACTGATAGAACAGGGGGGGAAGGCTTCAAACTGACAAAGAGCAGGTTTGGACTAGATTTTAGGGAGAAACTCTTCCCTGTGAGGGTGGTGAGGCCCTGGCGCAGGGTGCCCAAAGAAGCTGTGGCTGCCCCATCCCTGGAAGTGTCCAAGGCCAGGTTGGATGGAGCTTGGAGCAGCCTGGGATAGTGGAAGG
Organism: Sylvia atricapilla; assembly: GCF_009819655.1. Lineage (NCBI taxonomy): Eukaryota > Metazoa > Chordata > Aves > Passeriformes > Sylviidae > Sylvia > Sylvia atricapilla. The sequence continues at coordinate 8,952,719 of NC_089155.1, read as the reverse complement.
TGTCCCATGGCATGGGGATGGAACTGGATGATCTTTAAGGTCCCTTCCAACCCAAACCACTGTTTAAGATTTAGAAATGTTGATTTCTGGGAGGAGAAGAGAAAGAGCAGTGTATAGGTTGAAGATCCTGCATGCAAGGGCTGGTCAAGCTCAGCATTGGAAAGTTTAAGTTTCAGGAACTGATTTTTTAATGGGTTTCCACAGATCCCTTCAATAGTTTCACACCCAGTTCTACAGGAATTATGGTATATAAAAAATTAAGCACCAGTTGGAACAATGGAGGTCACAGCACCTTGTAAGTCTTTGTGGTTTAAATCCTGGCTTTAATGGTCCCGTGGCCATCAGAGTCATAGTCTGGGTGCCCTTTCTTCACCACTAGGAATGGCATTGAAACTCCTAGAGGCTTAGGAATCTCAGGTCTTTTGGGGAAAGTGAGTCACCTCCTTTCAATATTTTACACATTTTACAGAACTCAGGCTGCTGATGAGGTAGGAAATGGCATTGAGGCAAGAATGGCAAGGCTATGCTGAAGCCTCAACGACCTCTTAGATTCTATTATCCTGATGACCTAGAACACTCCTTGTGAAGCAGCCCATCCTGCCAAGTATCCTTGATTTTCAGGGACGTTTCTCATTTTGCATCAAGCATTCCCTTTGTCCCAGCTCCATCTGGCATCCACGTTTATAGCCAATCCATGGCCTGGGATTTACATGGCAGCAGATGATTGAGAGTAGCATTCATGAGCTGTTTTCTAAAACTCCCCTTTACCTGAGCCTTTAAACAGAGTGCTGATAGCCCTGGTGCCTCAGGTTCCAGCTTCTCATCCCCACCTCTTCTCTGGTCTTGCTTTTTATCCTGTGGCACCTTCAGAGGGTTCATCAAGAGGATTTCTGAAAGACAAACTGCAAAGCTTTTCAAAACTCTCCATGTTTTCTGAAAGAAATCAAAAGCCAGACTCTCAAGCTGAGATACAATTTTTTCTGTGTGTATTTTTAATTGCAGGTACAAAATTTGAAACTGCATATATCTTTATTTTACCACATTACTAAAGCACTGTTAAAAGAAAAAAAAAAGTTTTGATGTCTGTTTAAAAAAAAAAACCAACTTGCCAAAAACGATGCTCTCTTGTATTTCATATCATCAGGTGCCAGGTGAGTTAGCCCAAAGTGATCATGGAGATGTTTGATGATGAAAGACACTATTTTTATTCTGGTGATAGGCAAGCCAGGAAACAACTTTTATGATTGCATAAACATCAATTCTCTCTTTCTCCATATATATATAAACAAGGTTAAAGCCCAAGCTCTGAATGAAGCTGCAGGATATTCTAAGTTTCGCTATGTTTTCCCTTTGCTTTGTCCAAAGGAACTGTGTTCATTTTTGCATCCATAATCCCCTGCTGTCTTTTTTTCCTCTAACAGCTTTCCCCTTTTATTCTGTCCTCACAGCCTGCCCCAGCATCACCTCCACGGAAGGTTCCATAAGAGGTACAGTAGCAGATCCAAGCCCTGGTGCTGCTGGGCTGTGACTGAAAACACTGCCTGGTCTTGGTTTGGAGACCTGTGCAAGAACTGAGTGTGGGGATAATGTCCCAAGGAAAAGGGGAGAAGTTTGAGAACCAAAATTGGATCATACCTTTTGTCAGGTGGAAGAATATTTTGCAGCACCTGAATTGTTATGCTCTGCTGCTCTAGCAGCTCGTGCTCTCGGCTGTTAGTGCTTAACACCAGGATTTTCACCAGCCTTAAGGAGGTGAAGCTTCAAACAGCCCTTGAATTTCAAGAGGATTTGAATTCCTAGCTCACAAAGGCTCCTCAGAATGTCAAACTCCAAACTCTCAGTGTGTCCCCGGGGTCACCTGTGCACCCTGCAGAGGTCTCTCTGCCCGAGGAGCTCTCTGCAGTCAGGCTGCATGGGTTTTGTGGGGCAGGAATTTTCCCTTTCTCCTCTCTGTGCCAAGAGAGCTGCTCATGCTGTTGGGTTTGCTGCAAGTGTTTCTTACTGAGAGAGCAGTGAGTTCTTCTTAGAAAGGGGCATCACCTTCCCGGAGAGCTCTGAGTGACAGGTGAGGCAGAGGAAAACTGGCTGCAGTTCTCAGCTCTGGTTACCCTGTGGCTGAGTCACTTCGTCTTTGACCATGGCCAGGTTGGCCCTGAGCAAACTGATCTTGCAGGGAACATCCCTGTCCATGGAGTTGGATGGTCTTTAAGGTCCTTTACAGCTGTAGCTGTTCCATGATTCCACGACTCTGTGATAATAATGGGATTATATCTCAATACGTTTTTAATTGTGACTCAAGTCTTCTCCTCCTGTGCATTTTAAAGGAAGTCTCAGTGTTTTAAGCTCCATACCAGAGATAAATGACCCTCAAGTAGGTAATTTATTTTGGCAAACTCCCTTGCACTGCTGGGATATGAAAAAAATAATAAAATAAAAGCATCCTGGGCAACCCCCAGGCAAAATAAAAACTCAAGCCAAGGAACTGCATAAGATTGTGAATGGTGAAGGGGTGAGGATATCCAGACTGAAAGCACCACACTGAAATGAAGCCCTTCTATTTGCTCAAGAAGGAACCATCTCTTTCATCCCAGTCTGCTGCAAACTCAGATAAACTCAAACAGAATCCAAACGGTGAGATCTTGTCTTACTGAACAGAAACCTGCAATGAAAATGACTTGGAGCTTTAATGATGAGCCGGGGGAGAGAGATGAAGCTACATGAGCCAGAGGAGATGTCAGAGGTGTCAGGGGAGAATCTCTGTCGCCCACACAAGGCAGGTCAGCCCTGGGTGTCTCTTGAAAATAGGGAGAAATGGAAAAGTTTGTATTTTAAAGTTTTTTTCCTATTTTTTTCTGGTTCTTACACATAAGGCATTTCAGAGTAGAAATCATTTTCTCTCCCTGCTAGCAATTACTGGACTGATTCCACGCCTTTTGAAGATAATACTTTGTGTGTAGTTGAAGGGAACAAATCTTTGGAGTAACAACTTTCTCATTTGTTTTTTTTTCATTCTGAAGATTTTAAAACACAGTTGTGAAAGCCTCCATCTTTTGTCCACTTTCCTCCAAGAGGAAGGGATTACAAAAAATGTGCACACAATCTTATTTTCCTTGGCTGCCATTTGAGGGGTACACTCAAGCTGATGTTGTGTCATTGAGGGCATTTTCTCGTGTCACCTTCTCTGTGCTAATTCAACCTGCTCTTCAGACACACTTCTTCTGCACTCCTGCCTAACCACTGATTTCTCTGTTTTACTTTGTCCCAGGGTTTGATATGATGGAAGTTTTTGGCTTGGTAGAGAAGGAATATTCCTCTATTAAAGGCGTAGCCATGGAGCCCTTTGTGTTCAGTGGGTCCCGCACCTTCACCCTGTTCAGGGACATCCAGCTCACCCAGAGGACCAGGTGGGAGCAGAGCTCTGGCTCAGCCTCATGCCACGTGCACAGCAAAGGAAGGTTGTTTTGGGGAGGAATGGTGCAGCCCTGCTGGCAACTTCCAAATGAAATGATAAATCTAATCAGCTAAATCAAACCGTTGGTAGATTGAAAAAAATAGCCAGAGGGTTTTTACTTAATGTGTTAATAAATAAATCCTTGACTTTCCTCGAGATGAGTTGTCACATAGAAATTAAGGGGACACAATAGTATTTATTATACATTTGTACAGCCAAACATTTTCACAGTGCTGCTTGTGGTTTCCACAAAATCACTTTTTTTTTCAGCTTTTTAGTTGCTGTAATGGACATGAAGGTCCTGTCATGTATGGACACTGCGCCACTCTTTAGGCATTCTGTCCACAGCCACCTACACTTCAGGGCTGGCAGTTTGGGGTCACCTTTTCATCTTCAATCCCTTCCCCCAAACATCTCTGGTTTGGAGAGAGATCTTTGCTTTAGAAAATATCCCTCATAGCTGCTCTCTGCAGCCTGGGCTGCATTGTTGAGAGGGAATAACCACTGGCTCTGGGTTGTGGCTTGACCCCATTCCGTTGCATATGAAGCTTCTCCACAGGGTCCCAAGCAAGCCAGGCAGCTCCTGTGACCTCATTCCTTTTTTATGATTATGAATCAGGAGAGATCTGACTCCTGACATTCATTGCTACTTGGTTTAAAGCCTAATTACTGAGCCACTGACTCCGCTTAATCTTAGTTAAAGAAGCAAAGCTTCTTAGAGTAAACAGAGTGGGGGAGATTCAGAGAAACCTTTGGTCTAAAACCTCAGGAAATGGTGGGCAAATCCTTTTGTTCAGCTCTTAGAGATGCCTTTCCAAGGACATTACCCCTTCAGAAACTGAGAGAGAAAGAAAAATACTTGTATTATTTATGAATCAGTCCTGAAAAGATGCCTGATGGGTTGTGTTTATGCCGTGCCAATGTGTCCTGTTTCAGATTACAGGCGTGTTTCAGGCCAAACCAATTTGACCTTCCCTTATTGCTTTGTATCCTCTCACTGCTGCTGAGTCTAAATCCTGCAGCTGGGGTGTGGGGACCCAGAGAGGGCTTTTCTGTGGGCTCAGTGCTTATCCCTGAAGGGCATTTACACTGATTGAGGATAATAGAATCATTTAGATTGGAAGAATCATCGAGTCCAACCATTACCTTAATGCTGCCAGGTCTGCCACTAAACCATGTCCTTAAGCCAAGAGTTTTGTGCCAAGGTTTAAAGATTTACCCCATGATACATGGCAACCATTCCTCCTCCCTGAGGAGGAGACCTGGGGGAGTGCTTTGGAACCTGGCAGGGATGTTTTGTAAGCCTCCACTGAGCTCTCATCTCCAAAGAACTGAGGCTGCACTTGCTGTGACATTCCCTGAGGCAGCTCTGACAGTGATGGATTGACACCAACAGCTCCACCTGAGCATCCTTCAGGCATGAGGAAAAGGCCCAAGAGAGCTCATCACTCACCACAGGCTCCAGAAGGCACAGGCTCTTCCTGGACATGTCACCATCAGCTCCTGGGAGAAAAGTTTTTCCAGCTCCCCCTGCCCAGCAAACAGCAGGATGAGGCTGCAGGGTGTTGCCTGGTGATTTAAATCCCTGATGTCCCCTTGCTTTGTGTCATTCCAGTGATGTGCATCTGTTTTCCATCCCACCTGAGCACACCATCATCATCCTCCTGCGCCTGCTGCCCGACACCCCCAAGGAGCCCTTTGCTGTGTGGCAGGTCACAGATGAGGACTTCCAGCCTCTCCTGGGTGTCAACCTTGACCGTGAGATTTCTTGCCAAAGACATGAAATAATAGATTACATTTAATACATTTAATATGCATACATACGTTTAATACATTAAAACACCTTTGCAAGCAGCAGAACTCACTCGGGATGTTTTAATGGTTCCCTTACTCAGAGCAGTTTCTTGGGAAGGTCTGTCGTGGCTGCCAACTTCACCTTTAAAACACTGCCCAGTGCAACTGAAAGTTGTGTTTTCATTTTTATTCTACTTGTAGCATATTTTTTACTTTTACCTTTTTTCCCCCCATTGTTTAGAAGTACTTCTTGATAATATAGGAAATCTTCCACCATGTTTAAGCCTAATTATTTACTATTGTATATATGTGTGAAATCAATTTCTAAAGTGTTATTTGTCCCATTTTCTCTGCAGCCAGTAAGAAATCCTTGACCTATTTCAATCATGACTACAAGAGTGATTTACAGGAAGTGTCCTTTGATGAGCAGGAAGTGAAGAAGATATTCTATGGGAGCTTTCACAAGGTCGTTATCCAGAGAGGGAGAAATGTGGCTCATGATCTCACTCTGGTCAGGGAGAATTGTTCAAACTGGGCAGTGATCATCCAAATGCTTTGCATCCTGATTGCCAGGGAAGTGGCCAACTTCTTTGATATGCTAAAATTCATAATTGTAAAGAACTTAGGTGGATCTCGTGATCAAAATATGATTTCCACATATTGATTTTTCCAATTTCCCTTTTACTGATTTTTTTCCCCAGTCTCCAAAAACTGAGGTATTGTTTAGGTCTTTATAATCAGGAAAAATTGAAATTCGTATATATATAAAATTTAGACTTTAGGTAACCCTTTAGTTCTGAATGAAAGAAAAGGAGAATCCAGCCTTGAGAAAGCCACTTTATCACTCATAATAAGGTGGAGGGTTTGGCAGTCTATGTCCTCATAGCAAAGGGATTACACCCAAATGAGCAATGAGCTCTTTCTGTGGGTATCTGTGGGCATCTGTGGGCATTCATCACTCAGCTCCAGAAAGGAGAAGTGAGGGGATCAACAGGGTAAAACACATACTACAGCTTACTCCTGAGCCCCTTCCATCCATTCACTCATTAAAAACACCCCACCAGTGGCAGCAGCAGGCTGGGGAGGGGACAGAAAGTGTTCCTGTCACTAGGAGAGCTCCTCATCCCAACCAACACTGACTTTTCCTCCTGCTGCCCAGGTGCACGTGGCCGTGAGCCACTCCAAGGTCAAACTCTATGTGGACTGTAAGAAAATAGCAGAGAAACCCATCAACACCCTCGGCAGCGTCTCCACCGCCGGATTCCTCATGCTTGGAAAAGTGACCCGCACCAGAGGGCCCCGCAGCGGCTCCGTGCCCGTGAGTGCTGGGATGTGCTGCCTGGGCTGGGCACAGGGCAGGAGAGTCACCTCACCCTCATCTGAACCCTCCAACATGCCGTGCTGCACAGCTGTGTCCTGATCCTGCTGATCCCTGTGCGTTTAATGAGCTTTCCCAGCACTGGGAGATGGGTTTTGTCCCCCCCTGCCTTGGTGTGGGGACTGTGATGGGGGATGGCAGCAGGAGAGTGTCCCAGAGGAGCTTTCTGCTGGCTGCATCCCTCAGGGGTGGGCAAGAGCATCTCCTGCCTGGGGATGGGTTTGGGAATTGTTTCTGCAAGGAAACTCGGGCACATGAGCCCACGCGGAGCGATGTCGGGAGATGCTGGTGGCTGAAGGCAGCAGAGCTGGATGTGCCTCTGTCTCCAGTGTGTTTGGATTTGTCTGTCTGAATGAAAATGAGGGGGAAATGATCTCCAGTAGAGAGGCTTCTTATCAGCAGCTCCTTGGAAAAAAACCCCAAAACCCAACAGTGAGTGCTGGCCTGTGTCCTCACTGCTTCACACAGCTCTGCAGGGAGCTGCTCCCTGCAAGGGGACAGGAAAAGGGGATGTGTGGACTCAGTGTCCTGGCCTGTGCACAGTCCTCAGGGCAAAAACACCCTTCTTCTGTCTGTCTGCTCCACTCTTACTCCCCAAAGCAGGAGTGTCAATTATGTGCAGAATCAGTGGCAAGTTCATCACTCACAAGGTTCTAGTGGGGCTGCAGGGAATCATTCACCACTGATGTGAAGATCTTGCTCCTTGGCTCTGCTTTTAGAAGTCCAGGGGAAAACGGCTCATGAGGTGATTTATAACTCCCCTTACCTCCAGGCAGCACTGTAAAAAAACTTTGTCCCACGTCCATCCTCAATTGCAAACTGAGAGGCAGAGGTCTGGGATACACCAGGAAAAAAGTGGAATTGCCTGAAGGAAATGGGGTCTGCTGTGTAACACACCAGGGGACAGTGTCTTCAATCAGTATTTACTTGTTTCCCAGATAAATTCTCTGGCAATTTGGTCACAAGCCTGTGGCCATCAAGGCAGGAATCTGTGCTTTCCTTGTCCCTCCCAAATTCTCTCTGCTAGCAGCTTAGCTAGCCAGGTCTGGCCAAATAATGAACAGCTTTGTGCCATCCCTACTCCCCTTGCTTTTCAAGCACAGCAACGTTTCACATCTCCCACAGCTCTGCTGCCCTTGAGAAGACAGAGTGCCTCATTATTGGTTATCATGGAAGAACCTTATTTAATTTAAGAAATCTTTAAATGCCACTTGATCTGCAGGGCTCATCTGTATCCGTATGCTGCCTGTCACCCTCCCTGGTCTGTAGAGCTCGCTCCTTGTTAAATGCATGGAGTGAAAAAAAGAAGAAAAAAAAAAAGAGAAATGGTGTCAAGGAAAGAAAAATTAATCTCTGCCTCATTATTTTGTTTGGCTTTGTGCAGTGTGTGCTTTTTTGTTAATCAGAATGGGAAGATGTGGCTGTTAAGGAGGCAGTGAGAGCCTGATTGGGGTTTCTGGGGAGGGGAACACATCTGCCCTGGGAAATGCTGCTGCCACATTTACCCTTCTCCCCATGGCCCCAAGGGGAGCAAATCAAAGTTTTCTTTCACATTTTGGTGGTGCTGAAGCCCAATTAGTTGAGAACCTGCTGCTCTTGCAGGGCTGTGTTTAAATTGGAGATGTGATGTGAAGCTGCTTTGTTGACTTGCTTAGCAGGACAGAGACCTGGAGGCTTGTGGAACACTCACTCTGGGGGTAGTTCTCATATTGTGGCTTTTTCGGGGCACAGTTATAATTGGGATCACACAGAAGAATCCTGTCAAATCATCCCTGAAGATTATTTTTATCACTTGAACTTCATAGGATTTGGTGATGGGTGGTGGGAACCAATGTACTTTCTTATCAAACTCTCTGTTTTTCCCCCCAGTTCCAGCTGCAGTCTCTGCAGATCCTGTGCAGCAGTGTGGGGGCAGAGCAGGACAGATGCTGTGATCTCCCTGCACTGGTAAGGCAAAGGGCACTGCTCTGCTCATTGACAGGAGGCTGGGGAGGAAGGAAGGAGTCCAGGGCACTGAAGTGACACTGCAAATGATTTTGATAGACTTTAAAGGGAAAGCATTTTTTTTTTCCTCTTGGGAATAACATCAGTGTGGTTGTTGGTGAAGTAAACAAAACTATGTTTGCTTCAAAAAGAATGAAAACTTCCAATCCTGGTGCAGTGCATATTTTTCCTGGCATGACCTCATCCAGGAGCCCTGGCAGCCCTACAGCTTTGCTGCCATCGGAGCCCTGAGGCACAACATCCCCCACTCTTCCTTTTCACTTCTCTGCTCAATACAGAGCTGCTAGGTGGGGTGTATAAATATGCTGAAGGGAGAAAATTATCTTCCAATATGTGTTTTGCACATTGCAGGCAGGGCTGGTTCATAGTGGTTTTTTGTCTACATTTGTTATTCAACAGAAAAAAATGAAGCACTCGATTGCTCACAAAAATCCCCCAGTGGAGTAGAAAAAAAAAAAATTCTGATTTTCTTCAAGTAAAAGACTGAATTTTGAAGCACTGAGTGTTGTACTTGATCCATCCTGCTCTTGCTGTGCAGCTGCTCATGACTGTTTTTGGCTTGATTTCATTTCAGAGGGATGAGGACACCTGCCCTACCCTGGCTCCTGCCTGTTCTTGCACTTCTGGGCGCCCGGGCTTGCCAGGACCCCCAGGGCCCCCTGTAAGTTCCCCCTCCCACCCAGTGTCCTGCATGTGCTGCTGCTGCCTCATTTCTTGTGGCACGCTGGGGACGTGGGGAATGCCCCTGGGACTCTGGGGGGTTTTAGGATCATGGAATCGTTGAGGTTGGAAAAGATTCTGAAGACCATCCAGCCCACCCATTAATCAGGGCTGCCAAGCCCAGCTCTAAACCGTGTTCCCAGCTCTAAACCACCTCCCATCTCACTCTAAACCGTGTCCCCAGCTCTAAACCACCTCCCATCTCACTCTAAACCGTGTCCCCAGCCCTAAACCACCTCCCATCTCACTCTAAACCGTGTCCCCAGCTCTAAACCACCTCCCATCTCACTCTAAACCGTGTCCCCAGCTCTAAACCACCCCCCATCTACACTTTTTAAATCCCTGCAGAAATGGTGACTCCATCCCTGCTCTGAGCAGCCTGTGCCAGGGCTTGACAGCCCTTTTGGTGAAGTTTTATCTTCATGTCTAATCTAAACCTCTCCTGGTGCAACTTGAGGCCGTTTCCTCTCATCCTAACTCAAGGAGCTTTTCCAGGACAGGGCTGAGAGTTTCCCTTTGGATTTTGGATGGTGATGAAATGGGGAGATGGAGAGTTGGCAGCGCAACAGCTGCAGCTGGGAACAGGCTGAGCAGCTCCTGGTTCCACATTAATCCTCTTAGGAGAGGAGGACAGGTCACCCTCAGTGTCTGCAGAGATTTCATGGATTGGAGGCTCTGAAATTCTCTGTAAATTTGAGAAAAAAAAAAACCCAACTCACCAAAAAAATCTTCCTATCTGGAACCTATGTTAAATTGGAGCCTTGTAAGTGTCTGTGTGGGTGGACAGTGTAAAGAGAAAGGGGAGACTTTGCTATCCTGTCTGTCCCCAAAGCTCTCTTTCTGTTCAGTGAATGTCACTTGCAAGAAAACCCTGAAGAAATGAGGGGGAAGAGAAAACAGCCATTACATATGCAGTATGCTCAGGAAAAAGGGTATAAATTCTGCCTATAGATTCCATTACGGATGTGGGAAAGCTGTCATGGGCTTAAATCCCAGAAGAAAATATTCCTGTTAAACACTAGGAAGCAGTTATTTAAAAATTTGCCTTTTAAAAATCTGGGGAAGAGTATCTGATTTGCACAATCCAGCTGAAACCTGGCGGACAGCCTGTCCAGAGCACCTCAGTTCAACCACCCCGGGTGTTTTTCTCCTGGAAAATAACCATGATGGAAATATTTGCCTCCTTTTTCAAGTGAAAAGGTCTCAGATCACCTCCTGCACTGACCTGTGGTTTAGCTGTGAGTTCAGTTCTGTGCAAGGAGAGTGCCTCATTGCAGAGTAATTACTTGCTCGTTCCGGTGGAAGTTTAATTAACAGCACACTCCACTGTCACAGTTTGCTCCAATATCCTAAGTGCATAATTACCAGCTTGCATTGCCCTGTGGTTTAAGCATCTCCACAGAAAACTCCTTAAAGAGCAAGACTCTTTAAAGCATTAGAGGAAATCGGGTTTTGACACATAACCTTCTCCTCACACCACTGAACCCTGGGTAATTTGTTGCAGTTACAACAGCACTCACTGCTATTTTTAAAACTCCAGTTGGAAAGACATGTCCCACCTTGTATTTATCACTGTCCTTAATGAGTATGTCCGACTAGATCCAGCTGGCTTCTGGAATGAGTTTCTGAGCACCTCTGAAAGCACCTTTCCCAAAGTTCCCAGCCTGTGCTTCTCAATTCATTTCCATGGGTTTTTTTGGATTCAAGAATAGCAATGTTCAGATTAAGATGTCAAAAATTCACACCCAAATGAGTTCATGCCAGAAGGCTGGTTTCTCCTCCCCACCCAGAGTTAGGCAGAGGCAGAGCTAAGCCAGGACTCCCAGAGCCAGGTCTGTCTCTCATCTCAGCACATGTCACTTCTCTGGGGTGGGGAGTGTAAAACCCAACTGAGTTCCAAAGGAGTGTAGATCTGAGCACCCCTTTTCTTGCTTCTCAAGGGTGTTCCCGTGTCCATATGAGACATTGTCTCAGCATGGATCCACTGAGAGGAGTTGGAGGGAGGTTAAACAGGTTGAAACTTCATCTCTCTCTGCTGGGAATAAGTGCTGTGATCCCAGTGCTGGTCATGGAGGGGCTGGGCTGTTGCTTTCTTCTTCCCTTTCCTGCATTTCCTGGACAACTGAATTAATTTTCTTCTTGTCTCTATATTGAGCTCTGTGGGGAAGGAAACATCTTTGAGTGTGGGGCAGTGAAGTGCACAGAGCTCTGTCCCCCAGGTTAGAGTGCAATAAATATGACTATTCTTTGTGTCCCACTGGCAGGGCAGCCCTGGGAGGAGAGGACCTCAGGGGGAGCAGGGGGAGCCAGGACCCAAGGTGAGTCCTTAGGCTGGAGATTATCTCACTGCACCAAGCTGAGCCCAAACAGTCTCAACAACACACCAAGGAGGATGGGATCACTTATTATTAATTAAATGCTCGGTTGGACTTTGGAAATTGAGATGACGAACCTGATTGTGCTGAATTAATGCACTGTACGTGGTCAGCAGTGTCCTCTGAGAGCAGCTGGGACAGGGTCAGGCTCTGTGCTGTGGTTGTTGTTGCTGCCAAATCTCCTGAGCAGACACACTGGGACTGCCCTGGGACAGAGCAGCGTGAGGAGGGAGGCAGGGAGGGAACCAGAGCCCTGAGGTGAGCATGGGGAATGGCTGGGTCTGAATTCCCCAGCCTTGGGGACGGGAGCAAACCCTGGTGCAAATGCTCACAGCTCCATGGATCAGAACAGGGCAGAGCCAGAGCCCACCACTGGTCCCATTTTTTGGGGTGACATCTGGGAAAGCAGCAGGGCTGCAGGGGAAAGGTTTGGGGGAAGGAATGAGAACGGACACAGATCTCAGAAATAGGCTAAGGAGCATTTCCCTTTGTTCCCTGACCACCTTGAATGACAGAAATAATTTGGGAAGGTGAATTGTGCTCTGCAAAGCTTTGATGTCTGCTCTCATGAAAGATGGACCTAAATCTTGGACCTAAAATACAAAGGCAGCTGAGGTTACTGGAGATGCCCCCAGTGCCCCAGTTTAATCCTGAATCCTGTAGATGGTTTGTGCTGACCCAGGCCGTGCAGTGCAGCCCATGAGGAGTGCAGGCACCAACCACTTCCTTCCCCTATGGTTGTTTCCTTGTCTTTGCTTTCAGGGTGAGCCAGGCCCCCCTGGACAGGTAGGACCAGCAGGTCCCAGTGGCCAGCAAGGCTCTCCAGGTTCCCAAGGGATCACAGTTCAGGGCCCTGTGGTATGTCAACTCTTCCATTGCCTCTTTTATTATTTTTTTTTTGGTCACTCTCTCTTTGCTCTTCACAGTCAGAGCCTGTCTCAGAAATGGGTGCCAGTCCTGTGATTTATGAATTTACATCCCCCTCACCAGCAGCTGAACAGCTGCAGAGGCAGAGATGACAATCAGTGGGTTTTATGCTGACGAGGCCCTGCACTTAATCATTCTGGCCAAAGCCTGCTTTTGTCCAGACTCTCCTTAATGGGCTTTTATTGAAAGCAGCCCAGTGGGGTCCCTTCCAACTCAGGATATTCTATGAATATTCAGGCATTTCTCTTTCCAGTGATCATCATTGCTTGGCAGGGAGTAGTGGCAAAGGCTGCCACATGTCTGGGATGGCAGAATCCCTGTGCACATGCTGTGGCTGTAAATTACCCTGGAACACTGCAGGGAGCAGGAACAACCTGGGACATGGATGTGGAGCAGCAGGATGCTCTTTGCTTTAAAGGGTTCTGCCACACACCCGACTGTGTGCTTCTGTTTTAATCCAAGGGGCCACCAGGAATTAAAGGAGAGAAAGGAGACACTGGGATCCCTGGCATGCAGGTAATGGTAAACACCACTCCTTCTGCTTGTCCCAAAGATCTGCCCTTTTTCTTCTGAGTAGCTACTTCATGCAAGTCTGAAAAGTTGTTGCTCTTGTCTGCTTGGGAACTGTCATTTTGGAAAGCCATCATTTTCCCAAGGGAAACTGAGTCACTTGATGTTAGAGAGATAGATCTATCTGGAATCTGGATATAATGGAATTAAAGCTGGGATAACAGTCTTTCCTCTATGTAATGAATAACTCTTTTCTTCTTTGACCTTTTTCTTCTGTCCTCTGTTACAAGATGAATTAGGGCAATGATAATCAGATGCTGACTTTATCCAGAATTTCTGATTTACAGGGCATTCCTGGTGTGCAGGGAGCTCCAGGCAGGGATGGACTTCAAGGTGCAAAGGTAAAACACCCCACCCCTAATGTTTTATGCATGAGTGCCTAAAAATCTGCTAGGAGTGTCCCAGCAGAGACCCAGTGCACTCAGTGCAGAAGTGAATGGTCTTTTCACACAGGCACAGGGATTGGGGGAAAAAATGGGATCATTTCAGGCTTGGCCAAATTTGAGCAGATACTGCCCTTCTTGCCGCTTAACAGGTGCTTTTTTACCCATCTTTAGCAAGTTCCTGTTAAAAGCAGCACAAGGGAAAACATCTCGCAGCTGATGAGGTCTCTTAGAATCCTCTTGTTAGTAAATGTCTGGATTTGGCTTTGCAGGGGGTGAGGGGACTAGAAGGCACAGCTGGACCTCCAGGACCTCCTGGACCAAGGGTGAGTACTCCTTGTGAGTGATGCACTCTGAAATCTGTTCCTCAGCAGAGTTTTCTGCTTTCACCTGGAAGTGTCAAGGCAAACCCCCTTCCCAGCGTCCCACAGGGAACACCTGGAACATTGTGCAGGTGCCCCCTTCCCCTGCCACTCTCTGTAAGAAGAAAATCCTTGGCTTCCTCTGGCAAGTCCTGAGGAGGCTTCATCCCAGTGAGGACATTTTTATTTTGCTATTTTTGCTTTCCTCACACTACTGTTCTCCAACTGTTGGGTTGAGTTGGATTTGGCTCGTCAGACTGAAATCAGCAGGAGCTGGAGGATGCAGGCAGTGTGAAAGGTTTTTCCCCCACCTCACTGCCAGTGTCTGCTGCCAGGGCTGGATGGAGATGGGTGTAGCTGCACTTTGTCATGCCCAGGGTAGCAGAATTTTTAGATCTGTTGGTTTACAGCTCCTAATTGGAAGGCACCACAGGAACACTTCATTTTACTTAGGACACTGAACGAGATTTGGGTTTAGTTGATGGCTGGTGGTCCTGATAAGTTACTGATTCTCACAGCTGAATCTCACAGCTGAGTATCACCGCTGAATTATAAGGAATTTGGCACTGGTTGTGCTAAGTTATTTATAGGAGCCAAGGTTGAATTCAGCTCATAACTCTGACTTGTTCATCCTGGGAATATGTGGAGCTGGCAGGATTGAGCCTCAGCTTTTTTAATAAGAGGAAAGCACTGTCACCTTCAGAGCAAGCACTGGAAGCTGTTCTGGTGCTGCCTTGAAAACTTTTCTCATTTTCACTGTTCAGAAAAGTTGGTAGTATCCATGAGTTTAAATGTAATGACTGGAGAATTCTAAAACAAAATATTTCTCCTAGTGGTTTTTGGCTGATTCTTTCCTTCCCTTTATGGCTCCAAAAGGCACAGACAGTTCACAAAGAGGAGATGACCACAGAAAGCACTTCCCACTCTCTAAGCTGCTGTTGATGTTGTGAAGTGTTAGAGGCCAGCAGGAGCTTTAAAGGAAAAAGAAAACAACCATGTGGTATTGGGAGGCTGAAGAAGAGGGCTGTGCTCTGGGCTATGTCTAAATCTGAATATATAACAAAAGATCAAAAGCCTCTAGGGTATAAACTACACTTCAGTTAGTTGGCAAAACTCAGCTTTGCTGTCTTGGCCATAATTGAGATGGTGATGGGAAATGATGTGAGCATGACTCACACATGATGTGCTTTGGACAGTGGGCTCGTGGCTGGACAGGAAACTTAAGGCTGCTGTTCCCTTGCTGGAGTCCTCTAAATTCCCACCACGGGTGGCCCTGGAGCCCTTGAACAGGAAAAAAAGTTAGGAAATAACTGGATTTTTAATCTGGAATGTCTGCAGGGTTTCCAAGGAGCCACAGGCACCCGGGGCAGCAGTGGCGAGAAGGGACCTCCGGGTGATGTTGGGCCAACAGTAAGTTTCTGCTTTTGGGTCTCAAAGAAGGCCAAGACATGGAATAATTGAATGGAAATGAGCTGTTCCCACAGCAGCTCTGCCTCAGAGTCTGAAGAACGGTTCAAATTCACACTCATCCTTCATAAGGAGATGTCTGGGCATTCAGAGCTCAGGCTACTGATCTGTTGATAAAGCATTCAACAAATCCCACCTCCCTTCACCCTCTGCAGATTTGCCTGCTACAAAAAAATCTAAACAAATTTCTGATGTAGGATTCTAGAATAAAGCAAGGAAGTCACTCCTGAGCTGGAGTTTGTGGGTGAAACCACAGATCTAAATGCCACAGGTATTTCTTCTCCTCAGATGTTAAAAACCCCTGTCCTGTTGGGAAATCTCTTCTAAGAGCCCATCTGAGAAATTTCTGCATCCCTGTTGATGGTGCTTATTCCACTGCTTCTGGTTACTGATTTATTATTAATTTTCTTTAAAGGCAAAGTGTTTGAGTATGAGTTCAAGCTTTTAAGTATGGACTTAAAGCCCTTACAATCACTGCCATGAGGTCAAGGAAACAACAAGAGTGTGAGAAAACCTTTGTGCTCCACATCCCACTAATGTAACCCACACCTCCACTGAATTCCTTTGTTTTCTTTTCTTCCTTTCCTTAGACTTCTTTCTTTATCTTTTTTTTTTCTATAGGGGTTGCCAGGTCCCAAAGGAGAAAGAGGAGAGAAAGTGAGTTTTTCTGGGGCTGGGTGACACTGTCAGTGCATCGTACCCTCAAAAGAGTGGGTGTGGTAACCTGAATCACAACCTTTGCTTACAGTTATAAGCCAAACCTCTCCACTGTTGTACCAATTGCTTGTTGCCTTTCCTTTCACCTGCACAGGCTGGGCTGGTGGGATATAAATAATCCCACAGCAGACAGGACCACTTAGTATCACTTGCAGTAATGAAGCAGAAATGTCAAATGCAAATCCGTTCTTTTGCTGAGAAGGGAAAAGCCAAACCCACTTGGCTCCACTTTGTTCTGGTTTAATGTGTTGCAAAAGGGGACTAATTTGTAATAATCATTGTCCATGGCCCAGCGCAGAACCCTTGGCAGTCAAGACATCCACACTGCCTTGGAAGGTTATTTTCTTGGGAAAAGAAGTTTTTCTCGTCTTGACTTCTGGTTAAATCAAAATGCCATGATTTTCTAGGAGTCATTGCCAAGACCGACTTATGCAAATTTGTCTTCAGACAGGAATGAGGTGCTTTTGTCTCAAGTTAATGCCTCAGAATTGTAATTTTTAAGAGCATTCTCCTTCCAGTCCTACCAGATTTCCTTTTCTAGACTTTTTTGCACGGGAACTTTCCATTTCCCCCTCCTTTGGGTGTTGAACACAGCAGTTTTTAAACCTGGATGGTCTGCACTGTGATCCAGCCAGAGATGTATGTTTTATAAACAGTTCTGGAAGTAGGTGCATTAGGTATGAATTTTCACAGTCAGTGTTTATTTTTAAGCAGGTTTTTGCATTTTTATCTCTTTTCCCTACTTTACTAAAACTTCCTGAAGGGCCCGTCATATATGATTTATTCAAAATACAGTAAGAATCAATATTCATAGAAGATGGAGTCAAAGATAGAACGTTGTAATATCTGATCATACTAAATGTTTTACATATCACAGAACACTGAGTTATAGACTTAGCATCTTTTCTGATAAAATTTGAGGGTGAAATTTGCTCTCCCTTTTTTGGTAATTATTTAGATTCGGTCTGGGCCTTTTGATGTGCAGGAGAAATGCAATTATTGATGTTTCCAATTTCAATTTTCTGGTTTCAGAGCTTCATGATAAATAAATAGAGCTGCATTTCACACTAATTAATATCTCTGGAACTCAAGCTGAGAGAATGAATGGGCTGAAAGCTGTCATGCATTATGAGATCGATCCTTTCTAAAAGATATTAATACTTCCTTTTTTTTCCATAATTTTTTAAAAAATTACCATTTTAGGGGGAACCACAGTCTTTGGCCACAATTTACCAGCTTGTTAGCCAGGCTTGTGAGCGGATGATTCAGAGTGAGTACAACCAACCCAGCACTCAGTGTGTCTGTGTGGTGATGAGATGGAGGGAATGGCTTTAAACTGAAGGATTGGATTTATTTCAGATATAAAATTATTCCCTGTGAGGGTGGTGAGGCACATGTTGTCCAGGGAAACTGTGACTGCCCCTGGATCCCTGCAAGTGTCGAAGGCCAGGCTGGATGGGACTTGGAGCAGCCTGGGATAGGGGAAGGTGTCTCTGCCCATGGCAGGGAGTGGAACAAGATAAGTTTAAGGTCCCTTCCAATCCAAACCAGTCTGGGATTCTGTGATTCTATAACTCTCCAGAAGTGGAAAACCAGAGGAGAGACAGCCTGAAGCTGTAGTGATCCAGCAGCTCCCAGCACCCTGTGCCCTGCTGAGCACCATGAATAGCAAATGTCCCATCTCAGGCTCTAAGCACTGCTTTGGCTTTATCGAGTGGCATTAGTGCACAAAAGACCTGCAAAATATTTATCTGAAAAACCCTTTGGTGTTTTGCAAAGCCTCCTTTACTTCTTAAGTGGGAAAAAAAAAAAAAGTTGTAACTAATTTGAGAGAAATTATTCTTTCAGCAATATGTGCTGATTCCTCCCTAGGCCAGGCAGTTTTGAAAAGCTCCTGTGCTGTGATGCACAGACAGAAGCTGTGCCTTGTCCAAGGTCAGGCAGCAAAGTCATCACTCAGCTGCCCATCTTCATCTTCTGCCTTGCTCAGTCTGGACTGACAGCTTTTTAGCAGCAGCTGATCACTCTAAGTACCTTTTTACACAAAATCCTTTGATTTGTATCTCTCTTCTGAATTCCCCAGCCAAGGAAAGGTTTATTTTCTGTCTTGCCTTCTCAGCTCATGTGTTGAAATTTGATTCATTCATACATGAACATGCAAGGAAGCCAGTTCCCATTTGGGAGGAAAGGTTAAAACCAGGAGAACCAGGACCACCAGGTCCTCCAGGCCCACCTGGGAGCAGTGGAGAAAGAGGAGAAAATGGCCCCCCTGGACAGCCAGGCAAAGATGGGTATCCAGGAGAGAGAGGTAAGGACAGAAGAGTTCATCAGCATTTTTCACTGCATCTTTGATACTTCAACTAAACATGTCAGTGCCTCAAGCAGTACTGAATAGATAATCCACAATATTATCTCATTTCATTGCTGTTTTCCTTTTGGACTTCTCCATTCTAGGAGGAGCCACCTAAATTCTAAATCTCAACAAGCAGGGAGAAGCCAGGTGCAGCCCACTCTATTTTCAAGCTCTGCATGGAAGGAAAGGCCAGTTTAGCACCACTTGTAGGTTTGGGGGGATGGAGAGTTTAATTTTAGAGGGCAGGAGGCTTTTCATACAGAAAAGCAGCCATTTGAGTGAACACATGGTGGTGGAAGATATCAGCTTTGGGCAGAAAGGAGGAGGGTTGGAAAACACTGATGGAAGGCATGAGGGAACTGAAGCAGTCTTTAAAGGGGAAGTAAGTTTCTGGAGCAGTAGTTTCAGCAATGAAAGACTCAGACATGACTAAAGAAATAGATAGTTGTGATCTCAGAAGTGGCCTCTGTTACTGCACGCGAATGAGTGAAAGGTGGGAAGATGCTTTGGTTGGATTCGCAGACAATGTTTGTCAGTGGCTCAAGTAATTGTCTGTCAAAATAAAAAGAAAAACATTGGTTTTAGCAGTGTCCTAACACCTCTGAGTTACTGGAAGGGTTCTGTTTAACTCCTTCCTTCTGCAGCAGTCAGTCAGCTGGTATCTGCAGAGCTTATCAAAATGTCACTTCTAAGACAAAGGAGTAACAAGATTTTTCCGGCCTGTCAGGCAGGAGAGGGAAGAATGAAAAACCACCTGAAGGACATGGGTGATCAAAATATTTTCATCTTAAAACAATGAAAAATCAAATTCTGTCAAAAGGTACCTGTTTTCTCTGAGAGGTGCTAGTTTCACAAGTAATTTAAGAGGAAAACATCAATCCTGCCTAACCAGCACCTGGTCAAAGAGACAGTTCAGCTTTGTGATTTGTTTGATCCACATGAAGAGCACAGAGGTGGACCTGACCCTCAGGCTGGTGCAGTAACACTATTGCTATGAATTTCTCTGTGAAAAATGTTCACTCCCACCCCTATTGGGCTGCAAATCAGTGCTGCTTGGATCAAAGAAATCAGTGCCCTGTTGGTCACAGCCAGAGTAGGTGCCCAGACTGAGTGAAAGCAAGTGGATGTTTCTCAGTGTTGCCAAGGGCTGTGACTCCACTTGGACACATGGAGAGACTGCAGGAGCCTCAGTTCAGGGTGAAATTCAACATGCAGTGAAGCAACACTTATCTTTTATCTGTGAATAGGTTCCCCAGGGCCCAAAGGAGAAAAAGGGACGTCTGGAGCCAGTGAAGAAGGGAGCCAAGGACCCAGAGGCAGAACAGGTAGCGTGACCACAAGCCCTGTTTATTGATCCAGTGAGGCCATGTGATGGCCACCAGCTCTCAGATTCAAAACATCATCCAGCTGAAGGGCCTCTGTGGTGGGGTCAGACTCACCTCCCACCACAGCCCTGTTGGCAGCATCCTCGATGGTTGCTCTCTGCTAAAATGCAAGAGATTACTCCAGGCAGCTTCTTCCCTCTGGCACACATTCCCAGGGGATGATGGATTTTGAGGACCTGAGACATGTGCAGGGAGTTTTAGTTTTGCTGCCTTTTTGCATGCAAGACCAGATGCTCGGGGGATAGAAGCTCTGAGAATTCAGCTCGTGGAACATAAGGGTTTGTGAGTAATCTGTGAGGATTTGGTGTACTCCTCCACCCTGATCCCTGCTACTTGGGATCTGTGGGAAGTTTGCCACTGGCATAACAAACCAGGCAGAGTGTGGTCAAACACATTCTTCTTCATTTAATTTTCTATAGTTGAGATGCAAAGACACAAACTCCAATGACTCTGGGATGGATCCTGGGGTTAAGGTGATTCTCTGCATTAACATGTAGGTGGATTTGGGGTTCTCATAACCAGTCTTTTTTTAGCCAAGCTGGGAACCCTTGAGGTCAAGAATACTGGGATTCAGGTACTGGGATTCAGAACAGGTTTTCGAACAGGTAGGTCTTATTTATCCACCAAAATGAGGAAGCCATGCTCAGAAAATTACCTGCCGTGTAGGATGAAGGAAAATACAGAAGAGGTTTTACAGTGCTAAAGCAGATGTGCTACAGCTGACAGTGCTTCTCCTTCTGCAGGCCCACCAGGAGAAGTTGTGCAGGGGAAACCAGGTCCCAAGGGTTACCCTGGGAATGCTGGTCCTCCAGGTTTCCCTGGTGTCAGAGGGCAGCCTGGGCAGCCTGGACACCCAGGGGGCTGTGATATCTCTGGATGTTATGAGGCAGATAGAAGAGGTAAGTCCTGACTACATCAGTACAAAGGTTATGATTTTATGGCTGGTCTCTGGTTACTTCTCTTGAGCCAGGCAGAGACCTCTGTTTTTCCTTCAGGCACATCAGTCCTGCACAGCCTCCTCTGCAAAGCAGACAGGGTGATCCCCCTGCAGCCCACATGGATCAAAGCCAGTTCCATGGGCTGTTCCTCAGCTATCCTTATGGACTAACACAGAACTGCAGTAGTAGTCAAGCAAGTGGGAACTGATCACGGGGGTCAGTTCATGTCCCCAGCAGTGTTTCCATGGGGGATGGAGAGAGGAACAATTCCTCATTTCCTACATTTACATTCTGTGGAGGCTCAGTGGGACAAAGACCAGGGTAATGGAGAAATTCACTGGCACAGAACAAAAGTTTTACAAAGGAAAAGGATTAATTCTGTGCCATTCCTTCTCAGACCCTGACACTGATTTATTGATTTGCTCAGTGGCTTCATCCTTTCCACACACACAGATTTTGTCCCCTGATGGCTGGGGCGGAGGCAGCTGAAGACGTCACTTTTCCCTGGAAATCTCTGGAAGAAAACTCCATAACTCCAAAAGAAGCAGCAACCCAAATAGCAGATGTGTTATGTTTTTTTAATGCCCCATCACTTCTCTATGGACGAGTCAATCAAACCGCAGAGCCACAGCCTGTGTCTGGCTGAGCTGTCTGTCTGCACAACTGCAGGGCTCAAACTCACATCGCACGTCCCACAGCAAGAAAAAGGCACAGCTGGACACTCAGGCTCACAGACTTGTAAGAAAAAGAAATACTGTATTGAAGTGCTCAGAAATAACAGATAATTTCTGCCAGCTCATCTGCTCCTGGTGTCTTTTTGGCAGTTGTTGTTCTGTGTCCTCAGCACTGAGAAAAGCAGCACCTCGTAACCAAAGAAGCAAATCCACTGGTGCAAAGCTGCATTTTCTGTTGGCTGCCAAGGTAGCAAAGTCTAGCACCATCTTGGCTGTTTCTGCTTTTGGCAGAATGCTGATGGTTTCCTTGCAGCGGTGTTTTGAACACAAACATTGCAGCCAGAGATCACCTCATTGCGATGTGACAAACTGCTCTTCAGCTCCTCTGGGGCTTGGTAACTCAGGCAAAGCCTTACGTGAGTCACAACCCTCTGCTGAGAGAAGCTGGGGATTAACCTAGTGCCTTTTCCATGTTTCCCTCTTGCAGGCTCAGTAGCTACTTTACATTTTATCAGGTGGAATATTGAACAGCTCCAAGTCTGGATTTTACCCATAAGACATAGAGGTAATTGTCATGTTACACCCCTTTCTCTAGTATCAACTGAAGATGTGTCTGCAACAAACCATGCAGATACTGATAAAAATTTTCTTCCTCCTTTGCAATTACTGCTTCAGGCTGTGCTGGATCATTGCCTGTATCCTGCCCTTGCTTCCAAACTAAACCTTCCTGAACTCTGATTTTAACCCTAACCCTAAAGCAAAAAGTATCAGTATACAGATTTTTCAACGCTGTTAAAAAAGGTAAAAAATAGAGCATCATGCACATTCCTCTGCATTTATTCTGGATGTGTAATTTCTGCAGTTACACACAGGCTGGCAGCCTCGGTGTTCATTTAGCCAACCTTTGAAAACTTGGCAGCAAATACATCACACTTAGAAAGTAGATTGTCACATCAATACCAAGGAGAAAGAGGTTTACCTTAAGAGAACTGACTTTTTTAGACAAGGAGTCCAAATATTATTTCTTCTTGTCATTAAGGAAATATCCTATAGACTTTAGAAATGCTGCTAAAGGAACATTGGAACATGCCAGACTTGTGTGGGAGCCAACCTACAACAAAAGTGAGATAAAATATGGTCAGTGAATCCTGTAAGTATTTAAAGTCGTTTTTGGCTTATGTGTGTTCATTATCTAGAAACTCCCAAGAATTGATATTTTCAATATGACATGTAATCCCTCTCGAAAATGCAGGAAAATGCATAGAAATACCACTCTGATAGAAGTAACATTTCTGCTCATTGTGAAGTTCTCCAGAGTTGCCTTGACATATAAAATGGAAAGCTTTTAGCTCAGGTGGAGTGTTGCTGCAGACAAAGCTCCAGTCAGAGGAAAAAGGAGAGGTCAGAGGAGCTGAAGGCTGCAGCACAGAAGAGTGCTTGTGTTTGGAGGAGACACATTCACAGGAACACCCTACATAGGTGTTGGGAGTTGCAGTGTTTCTGTTTATAAAAGCCAAAGAGCTCTGGAACTGTGTGGAACCCCAAAACAACAAACAAAGCCAAACCTACATTAAGTTGGTTTAGAATGGTTCTGAATTTAGCACTGAGTATAAACTCCAAAGCTGTGAGAACTGGCAGGTGAAAGCAGTGTGCAGCAAAGCTGAGGAGGTAAAAGGGGTTCCTGCACAGCAGAAAGGAAAATTATTCCCATGAAATGCTCACAGAGTGGGGAAGGTGAGCAGTGCAATGAGGAACATCTGCATTTGCAGGTTATTTTCTGACTTGGATTAGTGCAGCCAAAATCCCAGCTCTGAACTTGCTGTTCTGCCTGTCCAAATTAGTAACCACAGGTTATTTGAGACAGCTCCTTCATGTTTCTTTATCAACTGATTTTGGAACCTGCTCACATCCCCTCACTGTGTGTACTGGGATTTGATCTATTTGGATGGGATTTCAAGTGATATTTGCTTTTGTCTGGTCATTTCAGATACAACAGGAACGGTCAGGCTGTAACAGAATTGGGTCCCAGCAGGGCTATTGATTAGGAGACAGACAAGCTGCACAAACAACTTGTCCATTTATCTTCCCAAACTTTGTCCCATAAGGGGTTTTATTTACTTGAAATCAAGGATATTTAGTGCATGCAGTGTCACAGAGCCTGTGCCAGTGCTCTGTAACCCAATTCCTTGAGCCAAGGAGCTTTTCTGCTCTGAGATTTTAGGCACTGAGAGTTTGACCCACCTGGTGGATTCTGGCAGAGGCTGAGGACATTTCAGTGACAAATAGTTTTGCAACAAGCATCTTTTTGAGGTGTTATCTCTGTCTCAGGAGTAAGATTACAACCACAGGAGTAACCAGCAATGCTGTTAACAAGCAGCAGAGCTTGTTATGCCCTTCTTCCATGACTCAACATCTTGGCTGGACCAGAATTAAAGGGCTGGAAACAAAAAGATATCCTAGGAGTGGATAAAGTGTCATTAATGGACATCACTGCAGTGGGAGAGGCCCAGATGGGACCATTGAGCCAGGTGGGGCTGTTATGTGGGGGATTTTCTTAGGACTGTACATGAATCTTGCATCTCACAGCTGCATCTCTCTGCATCTACACTGGTGAATTTCCTTAAGTCAAGTTTCTTGATAAATGCCTAGAGAAACTTCTCCAAAAAGGAGGTGTTATAAGCTATGAGGATTAGCTCATTGGGGAATGAGATGGAAATCAGCCCTGGAAATGCTGGGGAAATGGGGATTACTTAGATCATCCTACCAGCCAGCTGCAGATAAAATACCCTGAATCCTCTGTCTGGGAAGATGATCCAGATCAAGTGAGCTTTACGCAAGCAGGAGAAAGAAGATGCAGGGAAAAACTGAACAATTGAAGTAACTGAGGTTGTTACAGTCAGTTTTGTTCTGTTCATGCCCAAAGGAGAGGTACTGGAGGGAAAGTATCAAACACCATGTAAGGATTCAATCTCTCCTGCATGAGTAAAACAGAAAAGATCAACATCCATATCTGCTGCCTTTGATGCCTTTGGGGTCTCTGAGTTTAGTTTTGCACTCCTGGAACCTGAAAACCATTTACTTAGCTCTGGATCTCTTCCAAGACACTTTTAGAGCTCTTGTTGTGTCCCACTCTCGCTTCCTCACTCTTTTTCTGATGTCAGCTTGTTCACTCAAGTCCTGGGAATCATTTCTGAGCTGGGAGCATTACAAATGCCAACAGTCTGGCTGCATGCATTTTCCTGGAGTCTTTCATATGCTAAAAACCTCTCTTTGTGTTCCACGGGTTTGAAATAGCACAATTATTCATTATTCTACAGTTTCAGTCTGGTTCATGTCCCAGTTTTATTCCAGTTTCTGATCACTGAATCCTATGGAGGGATAGCATCCTCCTAAACAACCTCTAAGATGGAACAACCTGCCTAAGAAAGAGAAGCAGATGTTGTTTCCTAATTTCACCCCTTAGACTTTAAAAGGAGGCACGTCAGAAGCAAAAACAAGAATTTATTTGAACTTTAACCTGGCAAGCTACTTATGCAACATGTGAAGAAACGTGGTTATCAGTGTATGGAAACTGCTGTGACATTAACAGAGCAGGGGGTGCCAGGGACCTGCCCTACCCCAGCCTCTCCCCAGACACCAGTAACACCTTTGCAGCTGCTTTCAGCTGTCACTTCTCATCTTGTCCCGCCAAACCCTGTGATCCTGCAGTGGCACCGACTTTTCAGGGACACAGCCCCATCCTTAAGCACTCCCAGTCACACCCGACACTCCTGAGGTGCTGATGGAGCTCTTTCCTCCTCCCCACACCGCACGGCAGGGCAGTTCTGCCGGGATTTCACGTCCTGCTCTGTGGCAGTCCCAGTGCCACGCTCCCCTGGAGGCGCTGCCCTTCGCACAGTGTGCGCTGGCCGCAACTTCTTGCAGAAAAGGTGAAAATTGGAGATGAGCCCTTTGCTGTGAACAAAGGACAGCCTGTGCCTGTCCTTACTGAACCTCCCAATGTGTCACCTTGAATATATGGCTCTTATTCTGTCCTTAAACCTTTTCGGTTCTCCTGGTGCCTCCAAGGCATTCCCAGCTCTCGCTGTCCCATCCACCCTGGCTTGGCTTTCGCTGTCCCTCCTCCCGTGTTTGCTGGGAGATGTGAGCAGAGACTGGAGCTGCTGCCGACTCCATCCCACTTGGAAACCGCTGGTTTTACTGCTAAAAATGTGCACTCCCGGCCAGGCCTCCCACCTGCCCTGCTGCCAGTGATTCCCGTGTGCTCAGGAGGAGGAGGAGGAGGGAGCTCTGAGCAGCTGCTGTGGCATTGCCGTGATACGATTCCCCTGAGCCAGCAGTGCCCAGGGTGGGAAATCTTGCACCTCGGTGACCCTTTTGTCGGCGCTCTCCAGCTGTGACAAGCGGCGGGGAGGGCAGGGCCCGTGTCCCCGCGGTGGCTGTGACACAGCAGAGGGCAGCCCGCCGTGCCCCAGCCCCGCACACGGGCTGCAGCTGTGCCGTACGTTTATGCGCTAGACCTCGAACGTGTTGGGCTGTTTGTTTTCCTTTCATCGCCACAAGCAAACTCGCTGACTGTGAAAAGGGATAAATTAGCATCTCCAAAGGCTGAGTCTGTCTTCGTTCTGAAAACAAGCAGCGCTCCTCGGCTCCCTCCATCCTCCCACCCCGTGCTGTGCCAGCGCAGCGCTTTGTGCAGCTGGCCCAAACCACGGCTACTCCGGTTTCTTGGTGAGACAAACAGAGTTTAAGCTCTTGCCTGAGTCTGTGGACACGGAGGTCAGCTGTAGTTCCTTAGATGAGGCTGATGGCTGCATTTGATTTTTAACCTGTGCCTTTCAGGCTGAGCGCAGTAACTTGTATTTCAAAGAAGTCTTTAAATCCCATTGTTTCAGTTCCTGTCACAAGCCTGAGCAGCTCTGTGCTGCTCACCGAGCCGTGAGGCAGGAGAGCCTCGTGTGCCAGGCCACCACAGAGGGGTGACACATGTCCCACCTGGGCTCTCACCTGGTTCTGGGTTCGACCAGGACCTTCTGTGCTGGTCCCCAGGCACCTGCCTGCCTCTCCTGGTGTGTACTCCCCTGAATTCAGGGCAGGGTAAACTCCCAGAGAGTCTCAGGAGTGCTGATCCCAGCTGTGGGGCAAAGCCCAGACCCCAGAGCTGCCAGCCTGGTCTCTGAGTTGTGCTCTCACAGCAGCTGGATTTCTAGACAATGCCTGCCCCTGCCTGCACACACTGGGAAAATGTTCATGAGCCCTTCTGCCTCTGAGAGCTCTGAAGGCTTCCCCAGGAGGTCACGGGTCTCTCTCTCTGAGACCTAAATAATCTGTTGTGGGTGTCCCTGGCACACTTCTTTATTATCCTGACATCATTCTGCATTTCTGTTCTAGCTTCCCCATGTCTAGGCACCTTCCCCACCTACACCAAGAGTTTTAGAGCTCAGGGTGACCCTCTGCTGTTTTGCAGAAGCCATAACTTGGATCCAGATTTCCTCTGAAAGTACCCTAAAGTGTAGTCCCAATCTTGACCCCCAATCCTCCCTCCATTTGCCTGATCTTCATTCAGCCCCAGTCTCCAGCTTCTGGAGGGCACTGGCCAAAGTAAAATCTGTATAAAATCTGAATTTGCTGTGCTAATGATCACTGTTGGTCCCAAAAAGTCATTTAAGCGTTTCCAGACTCCCTGCCTTTACCAGCTGAACACACACCACATCCTGCACAGGTATCCCAAATTTGGAAGTTTATTTATAAAATGACTCGTACATGGACACACAGTCCTGAAGGACTTCAGCCTGACAGGGCAAAATCACTGGGCAGGGCACAGTGACACTGCTGAGGGTGACTGGAGCTATTGCCAGGGGCTGCTTTGTGATGCAGAGCCCCTTTCTGTGCTGCTTTAGGGACAAGCTCGTGTTCTTACACTGCTGAGTATATGCCAATGGATGCCACCATGCTATGTACAGACTTGGATAAGAACTTTTCCCCTAAATTAGATGGAGGAGATGGAAATGGCTTGGCAAAACAATGTGACCTCAGAAAGGATTCCCCGAGAGCTCGGGAGCAGCTCAAGTGTGGACACGCAGTGAATTATTCCAAGGGCTGCCCCCATTTCTCTGTTCTCTCCTTCCAGGTGAATTAAAATCCATAGAGTGGGATAGTGGGACCAGAATTTCTTCCCTTTGGTGCTAGATTTAGATCATTCCTGCCAGCCACGGCGGGAGGAAGAGCCCAACAGTTCCCAGCAAACACACAATGATGAACATCCAGAGGAAGATCCTGTCGATGACCATGGCAACGTACTTCCAGTCTTCCTTCACCTGGGACACAGAGGGGAGAGGCCAATTATTAACATTTACTGGAGATTAAAATCTATGAAAACACTTAGAGACTTTACTGCAAAGTAGGATATTTTCATATCATTCCAGAGATAGGAGGGGGAGATCTCGCTCACACTTAGTGGTCCTATAAAATGGCAAAGGCTTATTCCATCAATCACCTGAGAGGTTCCCAGACGGCAGGGGTGTGCATGTGAAGACACAAATCCCTATGGATAACACACCCCTGTGCATAATTAAGGTCATCTGCTCACTCACTCTCCCATTTTCCAGCAGCAGCAGCTGTGACTGGGTGTGTAAATGGGGCTGTGATTCAAGCTGGGGCAGTGGAGGGTAAGAAATCACTCGTTTCCCCACGCTCATAAAATGATTTGCTGACAGATTAACAAAGCCAATCTCTTTCTGTGGAGGGAATTAAAGCTTTGGGTGACTAAGTAGTGAAAATGAACCAGCAAATAAAAATACTCTCAGCCTCCTTTTCCCCCATTTTTGCCTTGCTGTGGGAAGCTTTTCCAGCAATTCCTCTCTGGGGAGGTCTAGTACCATGAGGCAGAAATGGTGAATGGATGCTTCATTAAGAAACCATATATATGTGAATATTGCTGTTATTAATTTCTTTCCCAGGAAGAGGCCTGATCAGATGGTAAAGTTCTATTTTATATGACTGTACCCATTATGATTTCCTACAATTTCCCACTTGGTGATTAATAGACTCGAGGGCTGAAATCTGGCACACTGCCTTGTACTTTGGGGAAAACATCCCAGCAGGAGCCTGCTCAAACCTCTCCAGTGGCTGTGAGTGGTGAAAGGAGGTTTGGAGGGACAGCAAAGCTGCCAAAAATGCATTTTGGTAAAGGAAGCAATCCAGGTGTCAGTGAAATGCCATTTGCAGCAGAGGATGTTCACAGGTACAGTGGTGTTGCTGAGCTCCTTGGCTCAGTGAGCAGCTTTGTGAGCTGGGAAATGAGGCATGCACTGGAGACCATATTATATTTTCTCTGAACAAAGCATTTTCAATTTCAGGAACACTTGAAAGTCATCAAAAGCATAAGAATGGGTTCAGTGTTTTCATTCAAAGGATAGATTTTTTCCCTT
Organism: Sylvia atricapilla; assembly: GCF_009819655.1. NCBI lineage: Eukaryota > Metazoa > Chordata > Aves > Passeriformes > Sylviidae > Sylvia > Sylvia atricapilla. The sequence goes on along the minus strand of NC_089155.1, from coordinate 8,923,791 downwards.
TAAAACCAGCATTGAGTTAAGCTAGCATTTACTATTAAATAGACAGAGGAAACAACCAGGTTTATCCTGCATCTTGTCACCTTCTTGGGAAAAATCATGTTATATTACAGCCCTCTCCACAACCATCTACAATTAGGGTAAGTGAAAAAAAAATATTGACCCTTGAAACCAAAAGGAGTTCTCTCATCCTAAGCTTCTATAATTTCCTTGGGTTGTGAACTGTAATTTATTCAAATTTATAAGATCATGTAGTGACAGGACAAGGAGGAATGGGTTTAAACTGAAATGGAGTATTTTAGATTAGAAATTAGGAAGAAATCCTTTACTGTGGGGGTGCTGAGCCCTGGCACAGTTTCCCAGAGAAGATGTGGCTGCCCCATCCCTGGAACGTTCAAGGGCAAGTTGGATGGGGCTCTGCACATGGCAGGTGGAATGAGATGAGCTCTAAGGTCCCTTCCAGCTCAAACCATTCTGGGATTCTACAGTTCTGTGATAAGAGCTCAGTGGGTAACTCCTTTTTGCTGCACCTATTTTCTGACCTATTCATCACTTGCTGAGAGTTGGAGTCTCTGATGCTTAAAATTCCTCATGAGAAAGGCACTTAAGCAAGCCCTGGATGATTGCTTTTATGGGATTAATGTCTTATGATGTAATCAATGTGCAAAGCAAACCTGAAATTTCCCACCTGATGTTCAGCTTGAGAGCTGGATTGAGTAAATAATGTCTCAGTCAGGTAAAATAACTTTCTTTGAATATTTATGCTAGTAAAAACAAGTGCTAGATCACACAGAGAAAGGAAACTTAATGAGTTTCTCTCTGAGCAAAGAAGAGGAAAGTGGGGGAAGAACAATTTGGACAGGAATTTGCTTCTTAATGCACTGGTGTATGCAGAAACACTGAGCCCATCTTGAAAATGATGGCTGGCAGTGCATCAGATGTTTGTAAAATCAATATCCAGCTTCAGACTGAGAGCACAGAGGGTGAAATTGGAAATTATGGGGAGATAATGAAAAAAAAAAAAAAAAAAGGAGGATGAGGGAGAGAAAATGATCTGGATTTTTTGTTTTGTGTTCTGCCACCACTGCAGCATTTCCTCGTGGCCCAGCAGCCCACGTGGAGTCTGATCCACAGACGTCTCTGACATCCATGCAGCTGCCAACATCTGCCACCACAACTCCTGACCTCTATTTTGATTAGTTTTTAAGAAGCTCACTCAAAATTATTTTTTGGGAAACAATCAGGGGAAGAACCAGCTGACTCTCCCACTCTCAAACTCCTGAAAATTGGGAGTCTGCAGCTCTTCCTTGGTCCAGCTCCTTGTGGGTGTGAGCCTCAGGATTTGAGTGGAGGATTGAGGTGCATTGGTGACATCTGATCCCCAGGACCTGGAGTCTGGAACACAGATTAGAGCAGTCCCAGGTGGTTTTATTATACTTTGTTAAAAATAACCCTGTGAGATTATCCTGTTTCCTCCCCCTCAGCTTTATTCCTTCCCATTTTATTTTTAAATGTCTTCATATCAGAGTATTCCGGAGATGCACACAGCCATGGACAGAATGACTTCCCAGATGGTGCTCGTTGTGTCTGGTTGTTTTGGCTGATGTGTGACACGGAGCTTGTTTTGCCTTTCAGTCTGTAATTAATTTCTAATGGCATTTCCATCATATGCCAGGACAATTCTGCCCTGCGTTTTCCCCAGTGCCCCATTGTGTTTGTATTGTTTGCAGATATCTCTCTGTAGCAAACAACTGCCTCTTGCATTTCCCATTTTCTCTTCGCTGGAGCACTTAATTAAATGAGCTATTTACTTTTAATTTAGAAGCACTGCCCCTGTGGCAATGGAGCTTTAGAAAAAAAAAAAAAAAAAAAAAAAAAAAAAGGAAAGAAGGACAGGAACTTAAAAGAAGCTCTGTTCTCCTTCTGGGAAGGTGAATGTCTCTGGAAATATTGCTCACAAGACAGTGAGGTGTGTCTCAGCAGCTGCATCAGAGGTGCCTGCTGATAGATTTATTGAAGACTTCCATGGAGAAATGCCACAATTTGATTTTAAGATGCAAGCAAATTTCTGAGTACTGATTTTCTCCCCCAATAAATCCACATTTTATTAGATCAGTTCTGCTTCTCACAGTATATTTCACTTCCAGAAGATCATTTTCCTTCTTTTTCATTTCCACTGGGAGAAAAAAAAAAATGTGCTTTCCTACTTTATGTTACTTGGGTCCAGAGACAGAAAATAGTGCAGCCCCACAATGGAGTCAGCATTATCCCCTCTATCTGCAAATGCAACCTCTGCTTTCTGTGCCAACCACAGCTGCTTGGAAACAGTGGAGAAAAGTCACCCCAAGTCCCCAGGGGAGCCCACAAACCTGCCCACAGCTCATTGCTGGATGTTTTCCTGATGCCTTTCCTCACAGCCTGGGCTGGCAGGAGCTTGGGTCAGAGACCAAAGGCTCAAAGTTGCTCCTTTTCTTCTGCTTTTGATGTTTAGTGCTGTAAATAGCTTTCTCCTCAGGATGATCACTTGATTTCAAAAGGATAGAGCAGCAGAAGGTATCAGAAGAAAATTTGTGGCTTCTGAAGGCTGCTTAATTAAAAAAAGTTAAGTGGAAGGAACCCAAAATACTAATTGAGTCCATTCTTGTTAACACCAACCAGCTCAGCAGGGAGAATAATTTGAAATGGGAAGCATTACTGGAGTAATATTTTTTCATTTGCACCATGGGGAAAAAATTGAACTAAACTCAACTGACATCCAAGGGTTTACTTGTGATTATTGCCAGAGGGAGAGAGCAGAGTTTAATTCCTGCACTCCTAATGTGCTTCTGAAATGCTTTACCCTGACAAAGAGTTTTGGACTGGCAACTAATGAAGATGAGGATTCACAGCCCATGTCTGCCACAGATTTGTTCTGTGACCTTGAACAGGAAGTTTGTGTTTTGGCTGTAACTCCTCAACATAAGGAATTAACAGTTCCTTCCTCAAAGGGATGCTGTGAACTGAAATCCATTGAAGGACAGAGGCCCTTAACCATGATACCAAAGAGTACAGAAATGGACAGTAGTATTTAAGCTTTTCTTGCTGCTGCTCAGAGCTGTGAAAAATGCAAATAAAAGACACTGTCCCTGCTCAGGAAGTCTTGTATAAACACACTATGACTTGCACTGATTCTAAATCTTTAGAAACTCAAACTGTAGACAAAGCTAAAAAGCACCTTTTGGGTATGGATCTGCCCAGGAGAAGGTAGATAAGACTTTTCTTGAATAAGAAAACTAACTTCAGGCTATCTTGTGACTCCCTTCATTATGGCCATAATTACTAGCACACAGTATCCATAGTCCTGCAGGAAGGAGCTACAAGAGCTGTGAAAGGATGAAGCATTTGTTACGTGCATCACTGTCTCCATCAAAAAAAAATTCCTTTCAGCCTCTGCTCCCTTTATTTGTAGCCATATTTACCTCCACAGAATAAGCAGGAAATTTGCTCCCTCACCTCCCTGCACAGAGCCAGTGGCAGTCCATTAATGAGGAATCATGTCACAGATACACGAGCAGAGCTAAACAGACCCTGCAGTATCCCCACACTACTACAGCTTCCCACAGCCTACCTGGGCAATTTGCTTTCCTGGGCTTCACAGTCAGAGCCAGTGATTAATAAAAAGCAGAGAGTGTGAATTCCCCATTTGTCAGAGGCTTAAATAAGGAATAAGTCTCTGTTCCTGTGAGATGGCTGCGTTTTGGGTCTCTCACACAAACCTAACTGCTTCTTGGCTGCTCAACAACAACTTTACTGATGTTTTCTGCTGGAGAATCCAATTTTCTAGAGCAGCCCTGAGCATGACCTGGCTGTTCTTCCCCCCTTGGCCCTCATTCTAAGACCCCAAGGACATCTCCAGCTACGCCTGCAGTGGCCAAAACCCACAACAGAGGTGTGGCGGAGCCTGCCTCAACATGTCCCCACTCTGCACAGCTCAAGGATTGCTGCAGCTCCCTTAGCAGCTCATCTTTGACTTTCTGAAGGAGAACTCTGTTGGGATACTCACTGAGAAATCAGCGTCCTCCGCCCGCAGGTGGTCTGCGATGTAGTGAACCCCTTCCACTGCCAGCTTCAGGGCTGGGGACATCAGCACCAGGTGCTGCTCCTTGGTGCAGTGGCTCTTGCTGCCCTGGGCTGCTGTGCTGGCTGTCTCGCCCTTTTTGCACCTACACTTGCACTGAGGGGGCTTGTGCTGGGGCTGCTCCCCGTTGAGGTGGCAGCGCTGGGACGCTGGGGAGCCACTGGAGTGGCCATTGGTCTGGGAAGAGTCCTCCTGCAGGTAGCAGTACTGGATGCTCCTGGACCTGCAGCGGATTGTCCCCTCCTCTGCCTTGTTGGGGCTGTACATCTGCTGGACGCTCAGTGACCTGCCTTTCAAGACAGAGGTGGCCTGGGTGTCACCCAGGGGGTGGCAGGAGGGCTGTGGAGAGGAGCAGGTGACCTGTACAGGCTCTGGGTGCAGCACAGAGTACTGCCCAGAGGGGGACTTGCAGATGGGCTGAGGCTTGGCTGGCTCCTCGAGGTGGGCACAGAAGGAGGAGGTGGGTGATGGCTCGTTGCTCTGGGGGCTGGGGGAGGACGAGGTAGTGAAGTTGGGCTCCACATCCATCTCGGCCCAAAGCCTTGGAGCGTTGGTCATTTTGTGCATGGACTCAATGAGCTTCTTGCAATTGTCCTTCACTGTGGAGGGACGTTTCATGAAAAGGATCCTGGGCACCACGTCGAGGAAGACCCTCCTGACCCAGTCGGGCATGGTGTGCGTGCGGGGCGAGCGGTGGTGCACGTTGAGCACGAACACAGTGATGATGATGGACAAGGTGACGAATATCATGGTGAAGAGGAGGTACTCCCCAATCAGAGGGATGACCAGGGAGGTGGATGGGATGATCTCGGTGATCAGCAGCAGGAACACAGTGAGGGACAGCAGCACGGAGATGCACAGGGTTATCTTCTCCCCACACTCAGAGGGCAGGTAGAAGACCAGGACGGTCAGGCAGGAGATCAGCAGGCAGGGGATGATCAGGTTGATGGTGTAGAAGAGGGGCAGCCTCCGGATGATGAAGGAATAAGTAATATCAGGGTAGATCTCTGTGCAGCACTCGTATTTCTTGCTGTTGTAATTGCCCACAGCGTTGATGATGACCCACTCCCCGCTCTCCCAGTAGTCCAGCTGGTCCACGTGGCTGTGCATGCTCACCAAGTCTATCTTGGCTTTGTCATAGGTCCAGGAGCCAAACTTCATCGTGCAGTTCTGCTGGTCAAAGGGGAAGAAGGTGACATCGATGCTGCAGGAGCTTTTATAGATAGCAGGAGGCATCCATTTAATTCTCCCGTCGTAGAACAGGTGAGCCTTGGTCAGGTGGGTGACTGCAAAGTCACCATCAGCACTGGGGACAGATGGAAGATAAAAAGAGGCTCAGACTTTGCTAGGACATGTCAACTCTGTTAAGGAAATAGGGTATTTAGTGCCTGGCTTCCAAATGACCTGAGAGATGCGAGAGGCACATCGTGTCCAAACACCAGATCCATTTACTCTGTCCCGTGGATTTTGAGCTCTTGGCTTACACAAGCCCTGGAATTCATGCACAGGTCAGCCTTTCCCTGGCATAAGTCAGCTCCTTGATGTTACTGTACACAGGTTTTCCCCAAAGGTGTCCCAGATCTGCTCTGGAATTGGTTGAGTTTGATTTAGAGGTGGGAGGAAGCACTATCAGCTGTGGGCTCTGCAGAATTATTTCTGACAGCTGCTAAAGGGGAAAGAGTGGGAATCACTCAGTCTTTTACATGGAAAACAGCAAGAACACTCCTATTAACAGGAATTATGAACATTAATCTTTTGATTTCCAGGTCAGGAAGAGAATTGTCTTTTGTGGTATCTTCTCACAGGAGCCCTCAACTAGGGGTTATCAGATAAATAAATAACAGCTCAGAAGCTTGTATTGGAATTGTATGAATAAATTGTATCATCCAGACTTTTGGAGGAAAAAGTTGAGCTACAAACAGTGGCACTGCCAGACAAAGGACAGGCTGTGCAGGGGAAGAGAGCTTCTGCTAAAAACTTGAGATTAATTATTCAGGCTGATAAAAAGATAAAAAGCTCTCTGCTCCTGCCCAGCCCTTCTGGCTGGAGCCAGCCCAGCCTGCAGCCACGTTCCTGACAGTCCCCAAAAAATCCCTGGGCCCTGCTCTGCTGCTTCAGTGCCCAGATGTGCCCTGACAGCAGCCAGGCAGTGACAGGGGTCACACCTCTCCTCCTCCCCACCAGCAGCAAGATCACCAACACATGGGTGATCCAGCTGGGCTCCTCAAGCTGCAGGAGGCACAGGAACTTCCTAAATTCATTTCTTTAGGAGACAATTCATTTATAAGCAAAATTGGGAAAAAAAAAAAAAAAAAAAGGTATTTTTGATAGTTTCATAGAATCATAGCACCATGGAATGGTTTGGGTTGGAAAGCACAGATGGTTAAAAGAAAGATGGTTAAAAACCATTGATTTCAACTCCCTGCCATGGAAGTTTCTTTTATATTCCCCTTCCACTAGACCAAGCTGCACCAATCCCCATCCAATTTGGCCATGAACAATCCCAGGGATGAGACAGCCGCAGCTTCTCTGGGCAGCCTGTGCCAGGGCCTCACAACTCACATCACATAATTCCACTTGCCCTGTGAAACATCCTAAAAATGAGACTGATGTAGTACTGGGAAATAGTGGCAGGATCTGCACTTGCTGAGCTGCCTTGGCTAATATGGTTTCTGGGCAGAGATCAAAATGTTCCCAATCCTCAGGATCACAGCCCAGATGTCCTTGAGACAATTTTCTAGGTTGCTTGAATGAATGGAAAAAAACCCCCTCAGAATTCTTGTGTGGTGGAGAACTAGGTTTTACTAAACTCTTCTTTGTTCTTTGTATTCTTTGCGGTAGATTTTGGAAAAACTAAAAGAACACAAAAGGACATAGTGCCTTTTGACCTCTAAACTGATTTTTTTTTTCTAAAGATTTAATTTTTTTTAAAGTGGAAACTACATACAAGACTCTCACAAAGGGATTAAGACAAAATCAGCACCGTGATCTACTCTGAAGCACAAAAACCTGAGGCATTGTACAATCCATCCAGCTCCTGTCTTACCTTTTTTTTCTTAAATCTAATTTACACTCCAGAACATCTGATTTGGATGAAAATCACCTTTTTTTTCTTCTCCTGGGTTTTGCCAGGAGCATAGTAAAGCCAGATTGAGACATGAAACATGCACAGCAAGTGACAGTCCAGTGCTTGCTGTCCTTGGTGGTTTTCTTTTCAAATCTCAATAGGAATATGGAATCTGATTCTGCATTTAATGATATCTCTGAGGCATGATTAAATCACTCATTAATGGAGCAATATTTTTAATTGGATCTTATTAGAGAAAAGGGATTATGAGCATCCACTGTGACTCCCTTCTTAGACAGAGCAGTGTGTAAGTGGCTGGATAAACAACACAGGTGTGCATTTTTCTTTTGAAAGCTCTTGGGGAAAAAAACAAACCAAAATGCTAAACTTTTGCTAAAATGGCATCCAGGAATTATAATAATCCATGTAACTGTGTTTCATTCCCAGAAATGCCTTCCCTGGCAGTTTTACAGTTTCTATGTGATCACCACACTCCTCTTCTGCAAGTGATGCTGCAGATCTTGTGTGTCACTCGTTTCTGTAAATTATCTGCTTTTTAATGAGGAATATATTTTTTTAATTTTTAATTGCTTGCCTAACAAACCCAGCTTCATCCTGGATCCTCTTTGGCTCACAGGTTTTTACAAATAACACTGCCATTGCCTTCCAGGCTGGATTTTTCCTGCAGTGGCATGGCAGGAGTGAAACCAGCTGCAGAACATCTCCTTGGATTTCGCCAGTTATTGACTCTGAGGAGCCATAAAACACCCCGGGATGCTCCAGCCTCACCAGCCTGCCAGGACTATGAACAAATTCCTGACTTTACTGAGCATGTTTGGACTCCTCATTGCAGTTCAATGCAGAGGAATTAGTAAGCTGGGTAAATCAGCCATGCTGTGTACACAGAATATACCCCAGCCAGCCACATCATGCAAAGGCAGTGTTCCCACTTGTTTCACCCTTCATGCATCCATATATTTTTGCCTCCTTCCCCAGGATTTCCACCCACACTGGCCCTTCAGGCATATGTTAACTGGATTGGAAGCTGTGCCTGCTGGCACCCTGCCCATGCAGGGGAGCCTGGAGAGATTCTCTCTCCCCTCCTGTGTGAGCCTTTGATTCTGCTCCTCTCCACATGAGAGAGGGAGCAAACAGGGTCACCTGGCTGTTGAGTGCCTTCCAAAGTCTTCCCCAATCTCCTGCAGGGGATGAAGGTCAGACAACCAACAGGAAGCACAGTCTGCAGATGGGAGACTGGGGAAACCCTGTGTTCTTTTGGACAGCTTTGCTGAGGGAAAACCCATTCCTGTTCCTACAGCCCTGACTGCACCACGTGAGCAGTGCCTTAGACTGGAAGGTGGGAGACCTGATGGAGTGGGACAGAGAGAATCTGCAGACATTCCTTTGGAGCAGTAGCAGGTTCTCATCTCACTCAGTGGAGACCACTCTGTTGTGACAGTTGCCATGAAAATCCATCTGGAGGAAGGCAAACATCACAAGGACTGGAGAATTCAGATAGTCAGCCTCTCCTGGATACTCTGACCTGACACCTTTAAGAATATGCCAGTAATAAAGAACTGGAGCTCTTATATTTTTATGTCAAACACAGCAGTGCACACCAAGAAAGAGAAGACAATTACTTATTTTTTTTTCCCAAGGAAAAAGCTGCTGTATGCTGCAGCTTTTGATTTCTCATTTTGAGAATAAAGGCTGCTCTTCTTAAATCTCCTAAGTTTATAAGGGTTTAAGGATGGCATTGCTTTACTGACAGTCTACAGCCATATTCCATTAAAAAGCTCTGCTGATGGAGAATTTTTATTTTCTTTTGCCACTTTCTATTTCACTGCAGTTGGGAGATACACCATCTCACAAAATCAAGTGTTTTCAGAATGCATGTAAATGAGGCACACATTTATTTTAATTTCTGATGATGTTATTTGAATCGAAACAGACCTTTAAAAGCCTGAAAATTATCTATACACAAATATGGATATAGTAAAATGTCCTCACTTAAGGCATTTTTCATCAAAAAGCAGTAACAAAGAAAAATTGTAGTATTCGGAGCCTGCACCCTTTTGGCACACATTACAGACATGCTTCTGGAATGTTCAGATTAAAATTCTCTCTAAAGGAAAAGCAGAAAATATTTTGTTTAACTACTTTTCTGTGCTACCAAATGATAACTCAAATGCACTGCTTGGAAGGCACCTCTGGAACTGTCTCCTGCCCAAAACTCCCTGCCCAAAGCAGGTCAGCTACAAGAGCATCAGGACCTCACCCAGCTGGGTTTTAAATATCTCCAGAATCTTGGCGACTTGGGTACAAAACTCCCTGGGTGCTCAGGGGGAGATGTGTGTGCACTGGTGTGACATCTCTCAGTCAGTTTAGGTGTTTAGAAACCAGCAGTAACCAATGATATTTTGATGATATTTTGACCTCAGCACCCTTCCCAGCAAAGGCTGTGTAATGCCCATGGAATGAGCACAGGGGTCTCTGGAAGCTCTGACTCTGCTGGGTTGGTGCATTTTGCTCTGATTCTCCCCAAAGCTCTTGCTCTGTCCTTGGCAGAGTGGTGGGAGAAGCCCTTGGGAGTGAACAGAGCAGCAGCCCAGGAGAGGGATCCCTCCTGTACTGCTGGGTAGAGCTTTGAGCAAACCTCAGAGCATGTGAAGATATCCCTCTCCAGAAAAACAACCTCCAAACAACCACTGAACCTCCCAGAAGAATCAGGAAAGCTGAAGGGTGAATTAGTGATTTTTTTTTTTGGCCTGTTATAAATACAGTTGGTGCACAATGACGAGATCTGTGCCAGTGCACACAATGAAAAATGTCAAATATGTTTCCAATTTTAAAGGTTAGACTGGGGCATCTTTTGGTATTTCTCCTCCAAAGAGCTTTGGGATGAGTCATGAAACCTGTGTTACTCCATAAATCTAACTGGTTGCAAACATCACAGTGTAGTTCACAAGAACAAGCTGCTACAGTACTTTTCAAAAGAACTCTTTGCTTTTCCATGATTTTCAAAAGCTGCCTGACAGATGATTTTCTTACCTATCCCAGTAATCCCTTTGTGTCCATTTTATCACTGGATGAATACCTCAAACTATTCCCTACCCCTAATTACAGAAATTTGTGTTTCATTTTCCTTCCCATCTGATCTTGTGGGTTTTTTAGGTTGTTTTTTGTACCTGTGAAGTCTAAGGCAGGAATTACTTGCTGGAACAGTTAGCCCCAGAAAATACCAAAAAAAAAGAGAATCTTCAGAATTCTCAATATTCCCAGTAGTTTTTTTCCCAGGTTTTATAATCACCAGGCTGGAGAAGACAACTACTGTGATAATGCCATTACTATGCAGCTGAAAATCAGCATTAGGCTCAAGGACATGGGCTTGGATTGTCCTGGGCAGCCTTTAGCAGCTGGAGCAAACCTGGATGCAAACCTGTGCTTTCAGGGGGTTCTCCTCTGGAGCTCCTGTGTTGAACAAGTGACTCAACACAGTGCTGGAAAAAAAACCAAACAAACCAAAAAAACAGCAAAAAAACCTTCCACCACAAACAAAAAATGTAGGAGCTTATTGCCCCTCATTAGATAAAAAATACAATTGATTTTTTTATACCTCAAATATAAAAAGAAAAACTAAAATATGCTTCAATGCCATTCATGAACTGAAAAACAAATCAATGCAAAGAATTAGATAATTCATTTAGAAATGATTTGGTGGTGTCTGAAGAGCCTTTACAAGCTCAGATAAGGAACAGCCTGGTTTCTTGGCAAAGAGGAGGCTTTGTCACTTCACTATGAACTCATATTCCTCTGTTATACATATGTTATGTCACATCCAGTAGAAACTATTCGCAGAGTCTTGGAACTCATCTCATCAAGCCTGAAAATTCAACAGCATATTAATTTCCCTGTAGGATATTAATTTGGTTTCAGATTCCTTATGAATGTTGACAACTACATTTAGTCTCCAGGCCAAACCAGCTGAATTTACTGATTTAATTTGGGTCTCTAGAGTGGGTAAATGGAATGTTTTTTACAATAATGAGCCAAGATATGAGAGTACCTCACAACAAAGGGTTAGGTTTCCTTAAAGAAAATCTGAAATCAATTGAAATTTTTACTATTTCTGTATATAGCCAAAAATGAAATCTGAGGGGTATTTGTATAATCTTTCCTAAAGGACTCCACCCCAAAATACCGTATTTCTGCCAGAGCATGTGATAAGCAATAATTAGCTCACACTAAACAGCCTGAAGAGAGCAAAAGGTCAGTGTGGCCTCTCACTCCCTTCCACCAAGGTTTCTTTGCACATTCTCTTGCTCTCAGAGACCCAGGATCATGTGCAGCTATGCTAAATTCCCTCTAACCTGTATATATATATGTGTAAAATGTGATATGGACTCCTTGTTAGCATCACCATGGCTGATCACTGCCATTTCCAGCTGAGATGCCCACCAGGAGAGGCCCTGGCTGGGAGGGCAGGTGATGAAATGCTGTGCACAAGAGCCTCACTTTGGAGTCCCAACAGTCTGAGGGTTGTGCCTTGCATTTGCCCTGCAATCCCTACAAAATGTGAAACCTGATGAAGATACTGACTGCAGCTCCAGGTGAGTTTGGTAGGAATTTGGTTGGAAGAGAGAAGTACATCTCAGGGCAGAAAACATTTTGCACAAGAACAAAGGGAAATATGGCAGTGAAGACATATGGAATTAATGGAACCCCACTAATGTCTGGTGCCTAGCTTACATCCATATTTAATTCATGGATAAAGTAACCAATTAAAAATGCATGATAGACTCATGACTACCAACAGACAAATGCATGGTTATTAACGCTAAGTATGGATCAAGGGAGGGAAGTCATTTGGATTTGGGGAGCTGGGGCCTGAGATTTCCCTGTGTCAGCAGCTCCCAGGACAGTCAGATTTGCTACTGCAAGTCAAAGCAATAATGTGGGCAGGACTGAAAGACTCTCATTGCCCAGAACAGGTTGAGAAGGACATTCTGGAGTAGCTGCTGTGGCCAGGAGATCAGAGCCCTGGAGTCCCTGTAGAGACTCAGGTGACAGCAGCAGTGAACTACAACAACACAGCAGAAGGGCAGAGCATGTGAGGGGCAGGAGCCAAGGGCTGCCCAGCTCAAGGTCTGGGTGTCCTGGACATCTGGATGTCTTCAGCATGAAACCCCAAAATGTCCAGAGACCTAAAGGACACCAAGGTCTCCTGGAGCCTTCCTCATCCCTGGAAGTGTTCAAGACAAGGTTGTGCAGGGCTTTGAGCACCCTGGTCTAGTGGAAAGTGTTCCTGCCCATGACCAGGATGAGTTCATGTTTAAGATCTTTTTCATCCCAAACCATTCTGTCATTGTGTGATTCCTCATTTCCAGGCCCCTCCTTGCAGGGACCATCCTCATCAACCAAGGCAGAGGAAGCAGAGGTGACACATCAGGTTTTTCTGTGCCAGTAGCTCCAGCAGAAGGATGGTTTGACGCACAAAGGACACGTGGCAATTTGTGCCACCTCATTTCCTTTGGCACCAGTGGTCCCCCAACACAACCACAAGAAGTTCCACAAATAATAATCCTTGCCATTGTCATTAATTAAACAACGAAAATGACAAGGACATTTTTTTTTTTTCCTAGTGGAAGCTGTGAACACCTTTCTTGGCTGCCAAGTGAGGCACACTCATGCTCAGAGTGTGTCCCTGGAGGGCAGGAAGGTCCAAGTGCCTCTGGATGAGTCATTTCCATTGGGCTAATCTCTGAAAGGTGCTCAGTGAGGATGCAGTGATTTCCAAGAGGTTTGCAATCACTTCACACCACTGAGGATCAGGAACGAGCTAATGGGAAAGATAACAGCCCCTGTAGTCTCCAAAGCTCACAGTCCCCTGGGCAGATTCCAGCTTCAGCCATTTATTTTGCTTTTTTAACAGAAGCAAAATCATATCAAGCTAGAACCAGACGACTGTATATTAAAGCCGAGCCTGGCTGCTGCTGTGAGGGTTTTCTCTGAGTGCCAGCCGCATGCAAAGATGCTTTTCTTTGATGCCTGCAGCAAGTGTTTTCTCTGGAGTCTGTGCTGAGGTGAGGGATTGGGATATCCAACATCCTGGGAGACTGGAGAGCTGTGTGGAGGCTCCAGGGAGAAAACAGCCTTGGCACTTGGGCAGCATTTCTAAGAATATCAACAGGCTCCAAAGCAAAGAAAGAAAACCACAGCCTGCACCTTAGGAAGTGTGCATAAAATGGACAGATTCCAAGCCTCTACAATAAGGAACAAATACCTATTTAGAAATCATTCCAGAGTGGTATTTAGCTGACCTGAAACCCCTGTTCATAGATGCACAAGCCTGACACGTTTCAGCATATTTTCCTTACTTAAGCCCATCCTCAGTAATTGGCTTTTCCAGTTGATGGTGATGAATTAGGGGAGCTTCTGGGTGAAATGAAATTGAAGAGGACTGAAAGCTCAAATCCAGCTTAATTGTGCATCTGACATGTGAAGAGGAAACAATACTTGGCATCCCCAACAAAACTGGCTGCCCAGAGGAAGGATCATTAGGAGAGCAAAGCCCTTATGATGAATGTCACTCATGTCATTTAGGCATGTTATAGAACCTACAAGAACTCCCACCACAGAGAACAAAATAAAGTGGAATAATTGCAGGAAACATTTTAACCTCATGAACAGAGAAAATTTGCAAGAGTGGGTTTGCTTTCTGGTCACAGTGCTCACACTCACTTGTTGTAAAGGACAATGTCTGGTCTCCAGATGAGCTCTGAGGGGATTCGGATGGATGTGACATTTTCATATTCCTGGGGGTCCCAGCGCAGTTTGTAGTCGTGCCACTCCTGCCAAAAATGAGGTGGTTACGAAGCTGTGAGAGTTCAGCAGAAAAACTGAAAAGAAACATGGAAAAACACATATTTGGGGGCACCCACCTGCTTCACCCACACATTCGTGGTCATCATTTGGTTTTTCTCATCCTGAAATGCAAGATCAGATATTGGTTACAGGAGCAGATTAAGAGGCCCAAAGAACCCTCCTTATTTCCCTTAATTGTATTTAATTTATATAATTACAAATCACCTCTGCAACAAATGTAAGATCCATCTTGGAAATAAAAAGCAGATGTTTCTGTCATTTGACATGGGACAGGGCACAGCTGTCTGGTACCACTGAACAGCTGAGCCTGCACCTAAGCAATCCTGTGAGCAGATGGACTGGAATTTATTGGGATTTTACTCAGTGCTGATGGATTCAGCCTGGGATGATGATACCAGGTAGAGGAAAAAGCTCCCCAGCCTGCCTTTGACCTGAGCACTGAAAAAGGGATGGATATATAAACCCTGACTCACACATGTGTGGTGGGTTCCAGTGCTCAGCTTCATCTGCAAGGGTGTTCTCCTGTGAAACATTATTCACAGGCACAGTTCTGGAAACAGGAGGCTCAGCAGCATTTCTCCTTCTACCAAATACATGAACTTGTGGCACTATGGATTGGGTTTTCCGAGTAAACCCCAGCTGCTCTGCTGACATGGAATTCTTGGGCAGCCTGGTGTATTTCCATCAACTGGTAAAATTTTCCCAACTCTATACACAAATAGTATGGAAAGGTAGGACTGTGTATACATATTTAAATAATGTCAGGCATTTATAATGCTGACTGCACTGCAGTAGAGTTAATTACTGTTTGCTGCTTGCCTTTTGTGCCCGCTGTAAGCAGCTCAGGTGAATTATGTGGGACAGAACCTGGTCTGAATGAAGTGTCCCACCAGAGCTCAGGGTTTATTTCTGTGGTTCTTTTTATCTCTTGCCTTGGTTGGCATCAAACCCAGCTGAGTTGGCAGGACTCAGTTGACAGCAAACTGCTCATCATTAACCTTGCCCTTGTGGCAGTTCAGGATTGATTGTGAACATCAAAACCCAGGGAGTCTGTGGGGAGCTCTGCCTCCTGCTCCCTCAGCCTCCTCCTTGCTGTTGTGGCACCAGATATAGCAGAGGTTCTCTCCTCTGGGTTAGGGACCAGAAGCACATGGAGGAAGGAGGAATACAAAAACACTCCAGTGAGAAACAAAGGGAGAGAAAATATCCAGGTTCTTCTTTGGGTGCCGATGGGAGATGAAGAATGCCATGACCAATCCTTGAGAACCTGCTTCTCTTGCCACTTTGCAATTCAAGTACCTGAGGGTCTCCACCACAGCCCCTGCACTGGGCATCCTGGTGTAGCAGGTGCTGCCTTTTTACTGGAATTCTCCTCCCTGGAGCCACCCTTGGTGGAAGTTCCTGCCCATCACCACACCATCCTGCTGATCCGAGCGAAGCATAGCTCCAGCCCCATGGGGTTATCTGAGAGTGGTTTGCAATGTGCCAGTGACCAAGTTCCTCCTCAGCTGGCACAGCTGGATGCTCCCCATGGAGCCAGCCCAGGGGACAGTGGTGACTCCACAGCCTTGGGGGTGCTGCACCAACTGGCCACTTCTCCCAAGGTGAACACAGCACGTGAGCTCCTGCAGGCACACAGGCACAGGAGTCCAAGTGTGTCTCTTGGTGGCTGTTCCTGGACACATATTTGATCTCTCCCCTCTTATTTGTGGTCTCAGAAATCCCTCATCAATCCAGGGTGAGGTAAGGACATGTAGGAATGTAGAGTTCCCCATTGATTTCTGTTCCCCTGCCCCCAGCTTTTGTCAGCAGGAGCTGGGGTTTGAGTACAGCTCTGATTTCCCTTTCAGACTCCTTGTCGTTGGGAGCTGAGCCTTGTGTCTAACAATTGCAGCAGGGTTTGCACCAAAACTGCCACTGTCAGGAAGGGGCAGAGGAGCTGAAGAGCCACAGTGGTGGCAGCAGTGTCACCAGTCAGAGACTGGGGCAGGAGGGGTGAGAGCTCTCCTGCAGCCATGTCCGCAGGTCCCAGCACAGCTCTGCCTGTGGGTTGCACTTCTAAACACTGACATGGTTTTAAGAAGATTAATTTTTCTTAAGTAAACTGGGAAAGCACAGCGTAGCAGGTGTATTGATCCCCCTCTTCCATGATTCAGCAGCTGCATAATGGAAAATCTCTCTCATGTCTCCACAGTCACTAATGTCTCATCTTCTGTATTATCAATTATTCAGATGAGAACCATGCAACTTCAATATTAGCAACTGCAAACAGCCCTGGATCCCTCAGGCTGACATAAGAGTGAGAAGGGGAGTGGGAGACCATTGCTGTTCTGCAAAGCTGGAAGTGGATGATTTCTGCATGAGGAGATGACACTCTCCAGCAACTGGTGTCTTTGATTGCCCACCTTCTAAACAACCTCAGCTGTTTCCTTTTCATCTCAAAAATCCAATTTCAAAATATAAAACTGTGTGGAGAGTCATCTGTTGCATTGTCCCACACGAGTAATGTCTTTAGATTGCATTATTATTTCCATTATCGTAGAAATCACAGAATGGTTTGTATTGGAAGAGACTTCAAAGCTCATCCAGTTCCAACCCTCTCCAACACCTTCCACTACTAGACCAGGCTGATCAAAGCCTCATCCAGCCTGGCCTTGAACACTTCCAGGGCTGGGCCATTATCACCCCTTTCATTCTGCCACATGGCTACAGTAAAAATGACAGGGAGTCCCCTCTTCTGAAAAATAAGGGAGTTGGACAAGACAACCTTTAAAGGTCCCCTTCCAACCCAAACCCCTCTACGAAAGCCAGCACAATACCTGACAAGGAGTACAGCTGCACAGACACTGTCCTAGAAAGTGCCACATGCAAATAGACACAGGAAGGAGAAAAATGCAGGAGCAAGATCTGCACAAGCTCTAAAGCCCGTGAGTGTGTCTGGTATCTGCAGCCCTGCAGGGACCTCCTTTGTCCAGCACTTGACCCCAACACAGTGTGCCAGAATAATCCCACAAACACTGTTCCAGTGCACATCAGTCTGTGTGCAGAGCACTCTGTTCTGTACAGGGCATATACAGTTTGCACATCTGTGACTTCCATCTGAGCAAACACTCAGAAAGAATTTTCATGTTAGTATCTGCCAGATTAGCTAAAAACTCTCAAAACTTTCATTTGCAGAAATCTCTTTAGGCAGTCTCTCTTCCCAAGGTGTGTAAAGCACTGCCCCTATCAGCTTGTGTAAATTAGTGTGATCATGGCTCAAATTCCAAATTAGGTATTCGATTTATTCTTCTGCCAGAATTCTCTGGCATTTATGCCAGTGGCTCCACTGTGGCTCCACTGCCCTGCTGTGATCAGTCCCATGGGTTTTGATAGGGAATTTGGGATTTTGCCTGTAGTAAATGAAGAGCAAAGGATCCACTTTGATAACCAGCTACTTACAAGTCACCCCATGTTCCACCAGGTCTGTTTGCATGATCACCCCTCTCTGCTGAGGACAGTCTTCCCAACCCAACCCTGAACCAGCCAGTGAAGCCCACATGCACCAGGAGCTGAGGAATTTTGGCCCTTGTTGCACAAAGAGGTGTCACTTACGACGTCGATGAGCTGGGCGATGGACAGCCCGAAGCGGACGAGCACCACGTCCGAGATGTTGGCTACAGGACGGGACCATTTGTTGTAACCAGAGAAGAGTTTCTTCAGGAGCCTCTCCTCAGCATGGGCTCGGGTCTCCACCTGGCCAAAGGCTGTGGGGAAGGAATGAAACAGCTGCAGGTCCAAGGGCTGGCATAGCTGGAGCCTTCTCCAGAGGGAAACTCCAGCAAACCACAGCTACAGGCACTTGGGGACACACATGAGGGTGATGTGACTCAGGGGATTTGTCTCCCCTCTACCCCTGACATGAGCAGGTATTCCTCACTCTATTCACCCACTGTTACAGAGCAGGATTGGTCAGAAGAAAGTGGGGACACCAGTAATACCATTTTTAAAACACTACATGAGCCATTCTTCCCTGAATCTGGTCTAATTTTTATGGCCACTTTCTGGCAAGTTTTTAGCACTGGAGTCTCCGAGCAGGGAAGAGGGATGACAGAAGGGCAACTCAAAAAGGAAAAAGCAGCCTGCTGCTGGGAGATAGTAATTTTGGATCAGATTTATGCATAAAAATTGGCATTACCTGTATCAGAAAAAAAAAAAAAAAAAAAAAAAAAAAAAAAAAAAAAAAAAAAAAAAAAAAAAAAAAAAAGCAGACTGAAATTCATCTCTTTAACATGCTTAGTGGATATTTCACAAAAACAATGGGAGGAAGAAGAGGATGGTGGAGAGCACAATAACGAAATTCCAGTTTTGCTCAGGTATAACTTTAAAAGTTGGAGGCTGCAAGGAGCAGCCCTGACCCTGCACAGAGGCTCCAGGAGCTGTCAGAGATGCCTGGTGGTTATCAAAAATTGAAGCCCCGTTTGATCCAGGGGCTGCTGGAGGAGCTGCACTCCCGTGCCGGCTGTAGCAGGCAGAGGCGGGAAGGAGCCGGGGGCTCTGCCCACGTCCCTCGTGGAATATGGCTTCTACTTAGTCTTTAGCTGCCCTGGATTATACAAAGGGAAGCATTAGCTGAGCGCTGGCTGTGCTCTCCCCAGCCGGAGCTGTAGCCCCGAGACACATTAACACACTTTACCCAGGGAAGAAAAGCCCAGGCAAGAAGCAGGATGCTGAGCCCCGTCTGTCCCTCCTGTCCCCTTCCCCACCGTGGCTTTAACCCTTTCTCCATCAAATCAGACAAGGAGCAGAAAATAAAGGCTCAGCAGGGGCTGGTGCTCAAGGGAGCAGAAATGATGGGGCAGAAAGGTGGAGGAGTCAGGGAAATAAAAATAAATTCCCTTTTGACACGGGCTGGTCTCTGCAGCGTGTCTTTGAGAAGGAAAAGGGAGGAAAGAGTAAAGAACAGAGCAGGGGGAGAAGAGCTTTCTCAAACTTACCGGGGAAAATGCTGGCACACAGCAGGAGGAGGAGGTTTCCCTTCGGCACGAGAAATCCCATCGTGGAGCAGAGCTTTAGTGCGCACAGTCTCCCGTCAGGGCAACTTTTCTTCTCTGAGTCTCTGGATCCTGCAGGTTCATTCCCGTGAACTCCTTTCACTCTCTCCCCCTCTGGGAAGGGATAGCAGCTGGTGCTTTGGTGTTGGTTTTCTTTTATTTTTTATTTTTTTTCCTTCTCTCTTCTGAGTGATCTCCAGCTCTTCCTCCTCGAAGGATGCTCTTCCCTGGGACGCTGCTGCTGGTTGACTCCGGAGTGATGCCCAAGGGCTGCAGAGATCTCCAGTGGGAGCCCGGGGAGCCTCTCTGGGCTCTCCTGCTGCTCCTCTCCCCTTTCCTGCGGGGCTGCCGCTTTATTTGCTGCTGCTTTCAGCCTTCCCGCAGCCCTCGGGGCAGCCTTCGCTGGGGTTTCGCTGCTGCTGGCCCCCGATGATGCCTCTGGAGCAGAGAGCGAGCACAGGCTGTTTGTATATTTAATGTGGCCAGAGCCGCCCGCCTCCCGCCCGGCAGGAGGAGGAGGAGGAGGAGAGAATCCCTGCGCTCCGCCAAACAGGCTGCAGGGAGGAAAACTTTTGCAGGAGAAATAAAGGGGGAGATGCAGAGCCCAGCTGCAGCCAGAGGTGCATATGGGGCCAGCTGGGATCTTTACAGCAGCGGAAGCCCAAACAGTTCTTAATTAACGAAAGCTGTCTCTTTAATCTCATCCAACTGCTTTTCGAAATCACTCCAGTGTAATTAGACGGGGATATTTCTGGCTTGGGCACGCATCTTTGCTGTCAATAATTGCTCGGGTGATGAACCTGCCCAGGAGAACAGGGCTCTGCTGTGCTTGGTGCTGTACAAACACGGAGTGCAAATACAAATATTATTGTCTGCCCGTAGGCAATATTGCAAACCAGGGGTGAGACCGAGACAAGGTCACTTGAATTTATCTGTATGCTTGAATGTACCTTAAATACATCACAAAAAACTCTGTTGAAGCCTTGCAAATTTGGTGGGGGAAAGGATAACTCCCTGTGTTACCCAGGAATTATCCCTCCAGCCCTTCATCTCACATCCCTGATTCCTTACATGGAGTGGAGCTCTCCCCATCTCATTTCCAAACTAGCTTTGATATTAACACAATTACTTCCACAAGGATAGCAAATGGATTTAATTTTCAGGCAGGGGTAATGTTGCCAGCCACAAAATTAATCCAAGTCTGTTCTAATAATATTAGCTATGTATTTTTATGTATAATAATTTCCTTACTCCCAAAGCATCTCTGATATCTTCCAATATAATAGATTGCTGCCTGCAAATGGGGAGGATTAAAGTCACAAGAGAAATTAGGTCTGTAGTGAGATTATAAATACCAAACTCGACTTGTCTTGGCTTTTTATCTCATCTCTTCCTCAACAATTGTCACCATTTCCAGTGACAAATCACACCATATTTTCCCATTTTGTGGCTTCCTGTATAGTTGGCTCCTTTGCTTTTGGAGTCCTGACCCTCACTGCAGCACCTGAGCACCTGTGATATGCTATAAAAATCTGTAGTGCTCATTCCAGGGCACCATCCCGCATTAATTTAATAAGCAGCAGATGTGAGATCAAATTAACTCGGAGCTGAAGCGTGGAACACATCCTGATAGCCAGGTCCTGGGCAGCTCTGGGCACCTCCAGCAACAGGGGAGCAGAGGGGAAATCAGTCCTCACCAGGGTTGAAACAGCATCTCTCTGTCACCTATTGCACCCACACATTCCCAAAACCATAAAAACTCCTAGCGTTTCTTTAAACACCTTTTCTCTGTGGAAGCTGAAGTCTGCAGGTTCTTGTTGTGTCCAGTCCTGCTCAGTGCTGATCCAGCAGAATTAAAGGAGGGAATCCTGGGTTTCTGCCCACCCACATCCAGCCAGGAGCACCAAACACAGCAACAAATAGTAGGGAATAGGATTTCTAAAGGCCATTTCTCAGCGAGGCTGGTGCTCTGCACAGGTCACACGCTGAGCAGCCAAACCCAAGGGATGCAAGATCAACTATTCCCTTTTGAAAACCTTGGCCATAAATAATAAGGTATCCTTGACTACGGGCAGAGCTGATTCAAATCCCATGGACAAACCCCATCCATCTTCACCTTGCCTGGCTTTTCATGCTGGCGAGCAAACACTGCCTTTAGATTAACCCTATAAATTATTTTGATTAAAAAAGGATTTCCTTCTTTTGGAAATGAATAGTAAATCACTATTTCCCATGAGTGAAACATTCATGCCTCACCTCGCTGACCATGTGGGGAATGAGCATATTTTACAGTGGTTTCTGTGCCTTGAAGTGACCTTGTTAAATCTCACTGCCGGTTTCTTTCTGCATCATTGGGCCATAACAAAATTTCCATCAGCTCCTGTGTGCATTTGGAAGGCGATGACTTCCACTGCTACATGTGCAAGGGACTCTGACTGGAACAAAAGATGCCATTTAAAGGTCTTAATGATTTTTTTTTTGTTGTGGTAGGAAGCTGCAACTCCAGCCTGATTTCCAGGGACCCAGCTTTGAGTCTCCTCATTATTATTATCTTCCTTTGTCCAAAACAGACGTGGATAATTTGGGTGATCCAGATGTTCACAAAAGCTGATTCAAACATCCCAGCTATTAAAGATTCTAGACTGAGCAAAACAGAAACAAGGCAGTGGTTCCCCAAGGTTTCCAGTGAAATCTCAGACTTGTCCTTGGAAAAAGGACAAGCCAGTAACAAGCTCAGTTTTGAGCCATTTAGTAGAATTCCATGATTTTGCAGGGATCTGGATAGTCTTGACTGTGCCTTCTTGCATTCTGCTCTCTTGCAAATCTCTTGTCTACTTTAACCCTTTCTCAAATAATTTTTATTCTGTAAAAGACCCTGGCAGAAGTGGACTGAAGGTCCCTGAGGGGTGGGTGCCTGCACATAAACTGTGCCCCTCTCCTGCCATCACTCATTCAATATTGAGAATCTCAGCTGCTCAAGGAGGCAGAAGCAGCTGCACTGCCAGGGACTAGGACTGCACATTTCCTTTGAATTTGCTCTCTCTCCATGATCTTGTCTTGGATGTCACAGCCAGCCCTCCAGGGCGAGCCCTTGACCTCTGTTTATTTTGTAAAATGTCATCTGGATGTTTAAATCTACAAGAGTGAGACATTCTAATGATAATATCTCCTTTCCTGTTGCCCATTTGGGCTTGGCACAGGGGACAGCTCGGGTTAATGGAATGTTGGAGAAACACCATCTTTGCATTCAAAGGGGATTGGGATTTTTTTTCCTCGTCTCTCCATTCCTGTGATGAAGATTTCCCTCTCCTGTTCCTAACTGCTTTGTCATCAACAGAGGCTTCAGGTGGAGCAGAAGGAAGAAAACCAACAGTGAAAGGGGAGAGATCTCCTTTCAGTGAAATGTGCACTGAAATGAGCAGAGCAGAGGGATGTGCTGGGCTGTTTCTGAGCAGAGCAGACTCCATCTGCCTCTGGGGAAACCTGCGAGGTACTGCTGGCCTCTCAAGAGTGACTCTGATTTATTCATACTCATCTCAGTTTGTTTCTGAAGTGACAGAAGGCTTTGAAAGACATTTTTAACTAAATCTAAGATTTTTTACTGTGTAAGAGACTCCTGGCCATGCAGGGGAGCTGAGACACCTGCTTGGGAATAAGAACAAGAGTAAAACCACAGTGTAGAAATGTAAGAGGGTTCAAATCCTAACTAGCACACAGAGAGGAGGGAGAGATTCTGCCTGTAAATGCAGGAATTATTATTTCCCAAGCAGTAGGTACAATTATGGAGCCAGGCTTTTCCAAGCCTTCTCATCTTCTTGGAAGTTGGCTGTGGAGTGGATGTGTTTCAGCCACAGAATCCTACCATATCCTCTTCTTATTTCCTGGAGCACCCCCATGGCACTGACCAGGCCCTGCAGACAAGGGCTTTGCTAAACCTCACCCCCAGTGAGAGCCCTGAGATGCTCCAAAGCTGCATCTCCCACGTGATTCCCCTCCAGACCAGCATCTCAGGAGGGGCACACAGTGAGCAGACACCTGGCAGCCCAGCCCTGGGTACCTGGGGCACCACAGACACACATTGGCCACGCAGGATTTTAGCTTTTATATTTTTCAGATCCTATACTTCTTGAGTGTATAACTCCAAAGCTCCACAGCCTGTTAGTTACTGTCTTCCCATTTTATTCAGACAAAACTCCTCCTCTCTGGGCCTGAAACTCAAGGACACCCCCAGACCCTGAGAAGTGTAAACAAAAAGTCAGTTGGAGGTGGGAGGAGCAAACTGGGGGTATATGACTTCATTACCTGAAGCTCTAATTAGACAATTAACCCCTGGTATGTAAATGAACCAAATTTATAACTGTGTGAAAAACTCTTGATTAATGTCCATCTTGGGTGTGGCCCCCCTTGGAGGCTTTTGACTGCCCAAGGTGTACCTATTGGAAGTCTTTAATAAATACCTGCCTTAATAAATACTCTCCTAATCCTGTGCAGCCTCTGTTCTAGGGAGCCACTCCAAGGCCCCCCCAGTGCTGAGCCAGGGCAGCCCCACGGCTCCATCCCTGAGGAGATGCTCAGTGGGGCTTGGAGCAGAGATGGGCACACTCCACAGCAGGGCAGAGTGGCTAATGCAGCATCTCCTCCTCCTCTCTGTGTGCTCATTAGGATTTGAGTCCCAGCACAGGAACTCTGATGCATCAACCTTTTGTGTTGCCTTGGAATTCTCACTCATTGCTGGGCTGGGAGCTAAGGGGGCTCAGAACCTTGCAGGATTAACTCCATAACAAAGCTCTGGGGAGAATCCTGTTGTATTTACCTCTGAACAGCCTGTGCTGATGAGAGCAGGGGGAATTCTCTCATTCCTTCTGTCTCCAGGCTTGTTCCCACCTCTGTCCTCCACAGCAACACATTGATTCTCTTTCTCTCTGACCAATGACTCATTGTGCCTACAAAATGCAATAATCCACAGATTTCTTCCTCCCTGGATTTCTCTTCTTCCTGTTGCTCACTCAGGCAAATCCTGGGAATTTCTGAATAAAGCTCTTTATTAATGAAGCAACAGGAGGATTTGTGGTTCTGGCTGTGCTTAAACAAAGCAACAAACAAAGTGAGCCAAGCATTGAAAGAGGAAATGAAGCAAAGCAGAAAGTCATGGCCTCATTAAGACTTCCAGCTCTACAACTATTAAAGGGCTCATGTTACAGATCAGATGAACCTCTACATCTTATTTGTAAATGCCAGACTCCATTGTAAAGAGCCCGTAAAGAGCAAGGAGGCAGCTTTCACTTCTCTTAAGATCTATGAAGATGGATTTTTAAATTAGAGAACTGAAGCATGTTTCTCCAGACAAGTTTGTTCTCCAAGGATAGCTTTGGTTTCACTGCTCAGCTTTGTGGATCTAAATTAGGCTCTTGTCCTTCCTCACCAGAGGGCAAACACTGCCTAATTTACTCACTGAGGAAATCTGGAGTTGAGTGACTGACAAATCCTTTCCTCTCCCCAGTCAGCTCCAGCAGCAGATCACAACATCCCAGCCAGTGCAGACCTGTCTGAGGGTGCTGCAGGCTATGGGCAAAGCCAGGGCTCTTGAGGACAGGGTGCAATTACCTGGATGAGGTGACTGAGTAACTCACAACCTCCCCTGAGCTCCTGGCCCGATGATGGGAAGTGTCATAAGCCTGCTGAACAGCCCAGGCTGTGGAGGTCAGGTGAAGGACCTGCCCATCCATCTGGAGAGCAGGAGCTGGGAGCTTCTCCAGCCACCCCTGTTGGCATCACTGCAGCTCAGGAGGTCCCTGGTTTGAAGCTCTTGATGCCACTGCACAGACATGACCTAGAACAACTCCCATGCCAGGCCTCAGCTCCCTGAACAGAGGATATTTTAGCCAGGCATGGAGAGAAGAGTGATCTGAGCCTGAAACACCTCAAGTGCCCTCACCAAGGCTGCTGTGAAGACAAAGACCTCTGAGCTTTGTCAGAGGTAGACCCTACTCCAGGCTCTGTCTTGATGACTTCAGCCTTCATTCTCATGCCCACACCAGTGTGAATGTGCTCTGTGTCCTCTGTGCAAAAATCAGCATTAAAAAAATGCAGCCAGTGCTAAAAACTTGGTCATAAATATTGTGCTTGGCACAAAGCTTTGGCCATAAATATTTCCGTGGTTAACCAATAGGAAATGATAGCTCTTAAATCTCAATTACAGTTGAGTAGTAACTGGCTCACACTCATTGGCACCAGGGTCCTGCCTTGCTTGTGTGGCAAATAAGGGCAGCTTTCCCACAGCTTTGGAATCAGCCCTGAAACTCTGATTTCTGATTTCCAGAGTTCAACAGCATTGGTTTTCTTTCCTAATTTAGAAAGAGCTGGGATGAAAAAAACCCTTCATGTTTAGACTTCCTTAAGCACTGTCCAAAAGCTTCTTGCAGTAGATATTGTAGTGGCAGTTAGTTTCCAGCTTTTTATTTCTCCATCAATTTGTTTACTGGATTCATTCATATACAGCTCACAGACAGTCCTAGGGTGTGAATCTTCAGTAGCGCTGCACAAACAGGAAAGGAAAGGTGGTGTTTTTTTGGTGAATTTTTGGAAGTTGCTGAGATGCTGCCATCCTGTCTGGTAGTTTAACTATGATCAAGCCAGTTGAGATACCTTTCATACCTACTATAAAATCTACATTCAAAGTTAAAAAAAATAATAAAGAGGATTCAGAACATCATCTTTTATGGCTGCAGACAAGCTGTGGCCACACTCACCACACTGGCACGTGCTGCCTCTCCCCAGTGTGCACCTGGGAGGGTGGAGGGGACCATCCAAGAGCTCCAAGAAAAGCTGCCCTAAGTCTGGATTAGGGCCAAAGATCCTTTCCATCTTCACATCTCTTTTCGTGCAACAGATGAGAAAGCCTTGGGATAACCAGGAGGGCAGAGCCTGCTTTGTCTGCATCCTCCTCCCACGTTTCTGATACCTTCAGGCTCACATCTTCTCTCTGCTCATTAAGACACAGGCTTCTATTATTTTCCTGCTGACTTGCCCACACAAAAAGAAACATCAGCCATCTGTTACTCCCACAGTTTTCTGGATCACAAGAGTGTTGTTGATTAAGGAGGAAGTTTCTCCAAAAGGAACCCATTTCCCACTGATTTCCCAAAAAATACAACTTCTTTGTCTACAAATGACAGCTCCTTGTCCTGCACGTTAACAACACACTGGCCTTTCCTTCAGCCCCGTGTCCAACACTTGTGTTTGCACAGCAGTTACTTACAGCACTACTCACTGCTCAGGCAGAGTAGAGGAACACAAACACTTGATTTCAAGTGCCTGGATATCTTTGGAATTCTGGACCGTGCCCACCAAAGTATCGTCAGAAAACCACAGCAGTCTCATGCTATTCAGGAACTCAGTTTATTTTTTGCGCTTTTCTCCAACAACAATTTATCAGGATGTCTTTAGGCCCCATCCTGCCACTCTGAACATCCAAAAGTTCAGGGATATTTATACCTGGACTGCTTCTAATTTTGCCAAGCAAGATGATTGGGCTGGCAAGGCTACAGCAACTCCCAGCATGATGACTGTAGAGTTTGGAATTAGCATGAAGATACTTTGACATATTTTATTCCTGATTCTATTCTTCTTCTTTTGGCACAGACTGGTGTCCCATATGTCCCATTGTTGGACCCTGCACCAGCTGAAGGAAAAGCATCTTTGATTGACACTTGAAAATACCAAGTTGTGCCTTTGGGCTGGCTCAGGCTGAAAATGCTCTTGGCAAATGGAAACAGTCATGTCATTTTTATTTCACTGTTCAACAGGAAGAAGACATTCTATACACTGAGCAATACACATAAAAGTTTATTCTCTGAGGGGATGAAATATTCCTCTTTTGATCTCCTGTAGCATGTTTCCAACTGGAAATGGGCTTCAGATCACACATTCAGCTCTGGAAGTAACTTGGAGGAATAAAATCCTGTTCTCAGCTCTGGCTTCTGGGTTTAGAAATCAAATGGCTCCTTCCCTTGGGGAACACAACTCTTGGTCTGAGCAATCTCCTGATCCATGGGTTTGAAACTCTTGTGTGGGATTACCCACACGCAAGGTACACCCAAGGAACAAGATCAACCACCTCCTTTTATCTGTGAGGGTGGAAATGCAGCCAAACCATACAGAATGACCTGGGGATTAAAGTTCAGAAAGAGGAACATGGGGTATTTCTTTTTGTAACACATCTCCAACACCACAACGTGTCCCCACTGACTTTCCTTGAAGTCCTCTGGACTATCCACACCATCAGGAGTGAAAGTTGTCAGTGCTTTCAACACCATCAGGAGTAAAACTTACCTGTTCTTTCAAATTTTGCCATTATGGACTAGGAGAGAAATTAAAAAGGACTCCCCAGACCATTTCACACAAAACCAGGTGTGGATAAATGAGCAGAAAGTAATAAAACCCTCTGTTGGTAGGAAGGCCAGCGGTAACATTATTTTTTCTTGTAAACCTGATGAAAACATTTTACTGCA
The DNA here is from genome assembly GCF_009819655.1 of Sylvia atricapilla. Taxonomy (NCBI): domain Eukaryota; kingdom Metazoa; phylum Chordata; class Aves; order Passeriformes; family Sylviidae; genus Sylvia; species Sylvia atricapilla. The sequence continues at coordinate 8,896,182 of NC_089155.1, read as the reverse complement.
GTCAGAGAGGAGCTGACTAACTTGTGGGGTCCAGCAGGAAGTTAAATTTGTGTAAAGGAAGAAAAGATGGGCATGGAAAAATTATTCCCTCTGCCTATCCAGAAGTGTTTATAATAGAATATTTGCAATCTTCAAATATTCTCAGTCATGATTCTGTTACTGGCATGGGAATCAAGCCAGGTACTTGGAAAAGGACAGAACTGAAATCACAGATTATGTCCGTTTTGTGGGATGAAAATTTTGGTGGATAAAGAGCTCTTCCTGTGTGGCAGCAGCTGAGTTTGATCCTGTGGCTTAGGATATATATCATTTAACATAGAACATAGCTCCTGTAGCCCATAAATTCCTTGAGCAATGGAGACTGTAAATGGAAATCCGACAGACAGCTCCACACAGCACCGAGTGAAAAATCAATCAACGATAATAGCAAGTACAAAGGCGGTGCTGCAGGGCTGAAGAGCCATTTTGCTCCATGTATTCAAACACCTGCAGCAGAAGAGGCTCCTGTGAGGCATCTCTTTTCTGATGGAGAGAGATTTCTCATCTCAGTCCTTAATGAACGCTCAAATCATTGAGCTGAGCCTTCCTTTGTTCAAGGAAGAAAGTGCTGGCCACTTAACATAAAAAAGCGCCCACAAACATGAGTCATAGTCCAAAAAGCAGGAGTTTTTCTTTAAAATCATAGGAATAAACGTGTGTATGAGGGTTTTTGCAATCCTTACTATCCCCATCCTACAGAGACCATTCACTTCACTTCCTGACTATGATTTTTTTACATATATCAGAAGGGAAAAAACAGAGGTTGTCAGATATTTATTTCCCTTCAGTGCATGAGGTGGTGAGACACCACAAGCCCTGTGGTGTAACCCCAAAACCTGACAGCCCTGAACCTCAGCCCTTCCCCTGGCATCAGCCTCCAGCCCCTGCCAGTGACTCTGCTGCAGAATTCCAGGGGGGAAACAAGCTGAGAAAGGCAAACCTCTGGCCCCATCTCATCATGGCCTCTTCTCCTCTGGAATATGCTATTTCCTGGAAGTGTGGAAAACTTTCTAGATTTGACAACCCACACAACAGTAATTTTATTTTTTATTTCTGGGGTTTGTTGTTTTTTCCTCTTCTGAGTGAAGGTGCTTTGGAATTCATGCAAGTGTTTCATTGAGGGATATTTTTTTTCAGTGCATTGCCATTGTTTGGGCCTATATCCACAGAAGGAAAACACAAATTATGGAGGCAGAAATCAGTGAGGGTTCTGAGGGGGAATTCACTGACAGTGGTTTGGAAGGCAGCGAGTGGCTCCTCTCTGATGTGGCTGGTCACTCAGTAAGTTCCAATCACACCAGGATTTATTAAAAATCCAGCCAGGTCCCACGCAGAAATGATGTTATTCTAACACCCAAATCATTTCAGCAAGGTGTAAATCGCTGTGTTTCCAGGAATGATGTCGCCTGAGGCAAGCCACCAGCTTTGTGGGGCAGGGCAGGAGATCAGAGGTGGAAGAGAAGGCACAAGAGCAGGCAGGGAGCTGACAGGGAGCATTTCCATCAGGATCCCAAATGCAGCAGCCAAAGCTTCAGACAGAGACAATGATTGCTAGGATACAGGGAAATGTGTCCAGAGTCAAAGCAACAACTGATTACAAGCAATTCCCCAAGCGTTTGAGAGGATGGTTCACTCTAGTCAGCACTTCAATTTCTTGGTGATTATCCAAGACGTAAACATCTTTACCCAAATAATCCATCTGTCAGCCTTGAAAATCGATTAAAAGGGAAAGTGGATGTCCGCAAAATGGTCCCTGCCAGGATTTCTGTGTAGGTGGAATTCATGGGGGTCAGCAGCGCTGGTCCCAAAGCGGGAGCTCAGAGCCATGCACATCCTTTCCCTTTATCCACATCCCATCGTCCAGCCCTGCCAAGGTTCACCTTGCCCCTCGGATGCCACATTTAAGGGAAAAAAAGCACCAAAAATTTAAATTTAAATTTAAATTTATACCTCATCTCCCACGAAGATGCAGAGTGTTTAAGGCAGCCAAGGCTAGAGATGGCCCTTGACTGGCTACAGACACCCCTGGCAGGGTGGATGAGGGTAGGAGCCTTGGGAAATTTGGGCTGACAGCTCCTGCTGGGGAGCTGGGCTGCTGCTGCCACCAAATCGCCACCAGCACATCAGAGAGCGCCCACCATCACTCCTGGGACACTCAGTTCCTGGGAAAACACGACGTTGTCCCAAGCAGGACAAGGATTCCCACAAGGATCCGTGTTTTTGGGCTGTGCTCTGCGCCCAGAAGGTGCCGGCCACGCTCTCCCCACTGCTGGGATGAAGCTGGATTTCCCTGCATTCCCCAGATTTGGCAATGGCCTCGCACCTCCGGCAGGACAGTCCCTGTCTCGATGTGTCCCGTTTTAATTTCCCAGCTCCTTTCCCTGGATCCCTCCTCCCGGCTGCGTGTGACAATGCCAGGTGCGAGCAGAGCCCAGAGCTGCCTTCAGGGGAGGAAAGAACCAACAGGAAAGTCTGAACTAGTTAAATGTGCACAAGGGACGCTTTGTGAGCCTAATTAGAGGCAATTAGAAGTCCTCTGAAGCCATCCACCAAAGCCCTGATGAATATTTATTGCTCTTTTATAGACTGCTCCCAGGTATTCTCCAAGAGCACTGGTAGTTTTTGGGGCAAGGCAGTGATAGAAGTACTTTTAAAGCAATTCTCTTCCAGAATTGCAGTGGTCTGTACAACTTACATGACTTTAACATACTTTTTAAAATATGGCAGGGGAGCACAATGACTTTTCTCGGGATATGTAAGAAAGGTGACCTGATCTTAATAGAAATAGTTATTTCTACACTATTTGGAGTTACATTGATGAATTTTATTTGCACCCTGGGCTGTGTGAGCCATTGTCAGTGGAGCCACACCAGGCTCTCGAGCAGGGGAAAGTTTCTGGGGCCAGAGAGTAAAAGTCCAACAGTGACACAGTCACAGCAGATGAAGACTGAATGATGTTCAGGGATTTGGGATGTGAGCCCTCAGACCATTCGAAGAGAGAAGGTAAGGCTGAGTTGCTGCGTTTAGCCTGGGGTACCAAGGCAGGATTTTGGAGGATTTTTGTGATACCTGCCTGAAAAATTTTACACCTGAATAAAAGTCACTAAACCCAACCCTCAGAAATCTGGCTTGTGAATGCCTTTCCTTTAAAACTACAAATTGTGGAGCCATGAAACATCCTATATTTTATATTATTTTAAATGTGGATTTGTGAATTTTATATTCACAGCCAAAGTAAAAAAGGAAATTAGTAATTCACAAACAAATAAACATGAAAAACAAGTAATCTTTAAAACCTCATAATTTTAAGCTTTTTCTTGAGATTTTCGTTGAACTGATGCATTGGTTTGGAGAAAAGCTGCTATGAACAAGCAATTTGTCCCTCTCCCACACAGCATCACATATTGCCCCCAGTAAAGGCAGCACCTGCCCCATCTGCTCTGAAAACCAGCAACCACATCCCCACTTCAGGAACAGAAGAGGAGAGGGAGAGAAATCCAGTCAGGAAGGAAAGTTGCTGCAAGGCATGTGCTGGGCAGAGGGCTGAGGTGGGATTTCAGTGGCTTTTGTGTTTTATTTGAAGTACAGTGGACGTGCTTTGGAAGCAAAGACCATTTATCAAAGTGGGAGTTTGTGTTCCTGATCCAAACACCAGCAGGGGTAAAACACAAGGCTCTGGCCATGCACCAACAATTCAAGCACTGGGAGTGATTGACACGTCTCATGGTGCAACTCAGTTTAAAATTATGGCACTTGTGTCTCTGAAAACACTCAGGGCCCTTGAATATTCAGGCTCCATGTGAAAAAAAAGAATTAACCCTTGATCCTACGGTTAGGATCCTATCCACCCCACACCCAGCATTCCAGGGAGATGAACTGAAGAGCTTATGCACAGTCGTGGTTACACAAGCCACAAATCAACCCCCCTCCCAGCACACATCCCTGCAAGACACACAAGATAAATATAGAGAAGGCAGTATCTCAGCTAATTAAGCTCTCACAAAGGTGAACTGCTGCAAGTTTAATTAGCTCGCCGATGTTCCTGCTGCAAGGGTGTTTAAATCAAAGTCAGCTTCATCTGGATCTAATTTACAGTGCACAGGGATGCGGAGGGGTGAGCAGACTTTCACCTTTTGCTGGAAGCAGCACGACGTCTCAGGCACGGGGGAAATGAGGTAAATGACATCACCAGGCTCCTCTGGGCAACGTGTTACATTTTTCTGTTGAAATTATTCATCTGTTCTTTGGCTTTGCGTGGCGCCTGTTTGCGCTGAAGACGCTCAGGCTCGAAAATCCAATTGCACAATTCACCACAGTCATCCTGGTTTAATGGGAAAACGCTCATGGAAGGGCTGTGAGGGGGCCTTGGGTGACCCTTTCCCAGAGAACCCCACCATGGGGATCCAACTGGAGGTTACCAGAGCTCCTGGTTTGCTTCCCCAGGGACTGAGCTTCTCCTTACGGCATTTAAACAGGAGATAAATCGGTGTGTTTCAAGAAAGGTAGAAATGTGAGGCAGGGGAGAGGGGCAGTAAATAATCACTCCTGAGTGTCCATTTCACGTTTTAGCCACAACCAGAGCTGCTAAACCAAGTCAGCAGCTTCCCAAAGCTGGAGCAGCACCATTTCCCCCACAGCAGCAGTTTGGTGTGGGTTACCTCCCTGTGCAATGGGGGCCACTTCATAAATCACTACAAGTGCTACTTTTAATTAAACCTTGAAATCAGCTTTTCTAAGCTAAAATGAAAATCCTACCCATTAGCTGAAGATTCTCCAGAGCTGGAGAGAAGTGATCAAAAGCAGATGGAGGAGAAATAAACACATGGCAACTATTACAATTTTCAAATTGGGTTCTTTACCAGCTGTGTGCAAAACTTTCTTCTCTCAGGAGTGCAAATCCTCCTTTGAGAGTGTAGTATAAACTGGGACCAAAATTTCTGGCAGGTTCCAAACTCTGCCCTACACCCTCAAAAGGGAAAAGTCCAGCACAGGCCACCCCCAGCCTGGATTTCCTTCTCCATGGTCACTGCAGTGGGGTACTCTGTAAACATGACCTTTTCATGCCAAATTTAGCTGTACATGGAGAGATCAATCTTTGGTCAAGAATATTTCTCCCTGCCATTCTAGGGAGTGGTAATACACAAAGACAAGTGGTTCAGACAAGAGGGGGAGATATCAGAATTCTGAAATTATTGGATTTTGGGATTTTAGTGTGCAGTAGTACATGTGAGTTAAGATGGAGGACTTTGGACATTGTCTGGCTCCTTCTTCACCTTCTTCTTCCTGCTTCTTCATGGGTTCGGGTGGTTTTCTGGAATTAGGTGAAAAAGGTCTGCATGGCAGGCCTTAAGTGGTCATTATTGGGTCAGAAATACAAATAATATAGGTGTCACCTTGTTATTGGGTAATTAGGGCTTAAATAACCTTGGAAAGAGTTAGAGGTACTCCATTTTAGAGCTCACTACTCGTGAGTCTGTAAATAGGTAAGAAATTCATACAAGTCTGAACTCAAAACCTACGTTTCCCATGTATTTATCCTGACCCTGCCAAGGGAAAAAAGAAGAAAGAACCTTCACAGGGTCCCCTTGCTGGAAAAGCATTGCCTGCATCTGAGATTGCCCCACTGCCCACACAATTCCAAGGCAGTAAGAGCACGGAGAGTTCCAGAGAAGTTCCCAGCCCTTCCTCTGGATTTGGCCTCTCTTTGCCTCTCCAGCTCAAGCCCTGTGCTGCTTCCCTCTGGTGCCTTTTCCTCTGTCACTGCTTGTCCCACAGGGCTCCAGACAGATGTTGGGAAGCTCAGCAGGAGCATCCAAGGAGAAGGGAAGGTCAAACACCATCACCACACTTTTTGAGCCAAAACCTCCTAAACAGGAGGTCCTCTGGTTCACAGTTAACAATGATTTTCCAAGTGAAGAAAACCAGCATTTTCCTACTTATTCTTGAACGAAGAGACTGGACAGACAGTGGATTGGAATGGATGTAAATGGATCGATTTAAATTTACAGCAGTAAAACCATCTCTTCCCTCCTTGTTTTCTTAGCTTTAAAATCAAAAGGGAATTTTAATTCTGTCTCTGTCTGAACACGTCAGCTGTTCAGGTCTTCCCATGTGCCATCTCTTATCCCAGAGTGTGTGAGAGCTGATTGGAAATGCTTGACCACAGGTGATTTAAAATTTTTTTTCCAAAAACAAATCTTGTGAGTCTGAGGCCATCCTAGACATGAGAAATTATAATAATGTTTGTCTCCTCTAATTTAGAATAATCCTCTAATTTAGATCTTTGATTCCACATCTTCCCAGAAGTATCAACAAAGAATTAGTGTTTTTGCTGAAACTTGTTTATTCTTTCCTTACTTTCAAATGAACAGAAGGTATAGCTTCCTAAAATAAAATTATAAAAAAGGGAGAAAACCAGAATATGTCAGTAGGAAGGAATTACATAGTGCCTGGAAGAGAACAATTAATAGCCTCTGAGAAGCTGAGTAAGAGCTACAAAATTCATTTGTATCCTAACAGGATTTTCTTTTGTAAAGGAAAACATGAAATATAAATCAGCGATTGACATTTCTCCTTGGGGAAAAAAGAGAGGAAAAGTGACAGATGACAGATGGCAGAGAAGTGACAGTACACTCTGCAGAAATGCTCAAATCATTTGTTGACAAGGAGGGTTTAAAAGCTTGAACGAAATGAGATATTTCTGCTCACGCATTTAGTCAGATAGTGCTTAACTGGTTTTGTGATGAAGGCAGAAAATGCTATTTAAAGTTTCTGAAGATCTGGAGAAAAAACAGCTCAGGGATGATAATTTTCATTAAAGTCCAAGTTGTGAAAATATGATAAAGGACTGGCAAAACATTTTCTTCAGGATAAGACTTGAAAGCCAGCACAAGAAATAGGTTAAATAAACATAACTTTACTGTCACAAGAAATTATAATTTTGCATTTTCCCTAAACATCTTTTTATTTTTAGGCAGGCAGTAGGAATTCTTTAAAGCCTCACTTAAAACACCCATATATTTATATATACACATATATATATTTATATATACACGCAAAATATATTTTACATGCAAATATATAGATAAATACATAGATAAGTAAATATAAACTCCCCCAAGTATAATTTTATATTTTTACATTTGGTTTTTTTTTTTTTATTGTCAGTTGCTGATCAATGAAGAACAATGAGAGGAAACTTCAAAAGGTTCCAAATGGGATCAGGGTCAAACAAAGTGGAACCAAACTTCAAAGTCATGTCTGATTCTTCCAGAGGTTTCTCTGGAGCTCAAGAAGCCGATAGAATCCCTTGTTTTGTTTGTGTGGATCAACTTTGCAAAGCCCAATCTGTCAATAACAGATTTGGACCATCCCAGATCAGAAGAAATCAATGCCATGAGGTTTTCCAGAGCTGTGTTAAATCTGGTTCTTGTACATCAGGTAAATTATTTCTGTTTGGTGCTGGTTACACATTCCTGCAAATGATGGAAGGAAACTGGTTCATCTGCTCCCCTCCTCATGACATTTAAAATTGCAAATAACCAGGAATTTACTCCAAAAAGAGCATTTCTCAGGTTTCAACAGAGACCACCAGCTCTCTCCACATAGTAGAGAAAAAAGAATCTTTCACCTAGGTAGGCTTAAATACAGTGTGCTGGGAGCCAGAAATGCTCAGACAGGACAGGGATGGTGGGATGTGCACAGGGACCCAGCCATGGTTGGTTTCTCACTTCACAGCCCTATGACCAACCCACCTGAATTTTGCAGCACGATACAAATGTAAAACCTAACACTTAAAAAACAATGGAAACAATTAGTAGAGCTCCTTGACAGCCCCTGCCTGGATAAACCCAATCCACATTTCGTCTGGAGTGGATTTAAAAGTCTTGAGAATTGTGGGACCTTCCTCGCAGGAGGATCACCTCTGCACAGGACCTGCTGCAGAACAGAATCTGAGGGGAACTCTCCACCTCGTCAAAGAGGGAGCAGGAGAGAAGAGAGACTTTAACAAGGAGGAATTCACGGAGTCTATGGAACTCGGAGATCTGCGGTAATAGGGTTAACAAAGCTTTGTTAGCATAGAAGGAGGTGCACGGAGAGGAGTTTTTTAGGGTTATTAACCCTCATACCTTGTTGGTTGGGATTATCATGCAGCAGAGAAATGTGATTGCTGTGTGTTGCATTTGTTTGCGAAGCCTGGGGCGTTGCAGAGAGAGGACCACCCTCGGATCTGAGCTGTTTGCTCTGGCTGGGCAGAAGAGGATTCCTAATTCCTCCTCCTGCTCAGTGGAGCAGTTGGTTGTCTTCAGCAGAGGAATTCGCTGAGGGTCGAGCAGCAGGGAGATAACCTTGCCCTGCAGGGATGGGCCATTTTATGTATTCATCAGCCATTCCCTGGCATGCAACAACAGCATAGCAATGAGCTGCTCCCACCCTTTCCTCGCCTCTCAACACGTTAGGAGTCAGGCTAAGCTTCCTGACAAACCTAGCTCTATTCTCTTTCTCTTCGCTTCTCCGTTGAAAGACAAAACAGAAAAAAAGAGAGAAAAGACTGGAGAATGGAAATTTCATGGGGAGCAACAGCTTTAAGCCCATGAAGCGAAGACAGGAAAAAGCTGCAAAGACAAAGCCTAACACTGTGGATCTTTTCTATTCCAAGTTCCTCATTGGTAGTACCTGCTCAGAGGCTTCTTTCTTTTCTCTACTGCAAGCTTTTTTTCCCTCCTAAAAACTGTCTTTCCAGTGTTTTTGGGGGTGTTTTTTTGCTGTTACAAACTGAACGAGAGGAAGCTGCTTCACAGGGTGCAGGTGCCTCTGTTCTGGTGGGTCAGTACAACCCGAAGCCTCAGAGGAGACACAAGAGAAAGCACTCAGGTTTCCAGGAATGGATGAAAAAAAGATAGGTGAACCAAGATGATAAATAATTTTCCTTTTAGTGTGTACTTCAAAGAAATGGGTGAATTTCTTCCTTTCTCTGGCAGGAAAGAGCAAACTGGACCCCTGTTCTTGTGGCTCAGCAGGAAGGGAGTATTGGGGGTTCGTTAACACACATGGAAAATTTCCATCCCATTTTCTGCACTTCATGGGGATGCCAAACATCAGCTTCAGCAGCACCAGCGAAGGAATAAAGTTGTGAGCAGCCTGCTGCACTCGCTGCCTGTGTTTACTGCAGGGAGAATGACTCCTTGTCAGGACTAATTCCGTAATGGGAGTGACAACCATTTAGGGGCTGAGTGGTGTCATTAGACGTGGCTCGCCTGCTCTCCAGCTACTTTTGCTGGCAATTTGTGCCGTGTTGTCTTTCAAGATGTGCGAGGGGAGGTGACGAGGGGAGGAGGGAGTGCAAGGCGTTATCTATTTCCAAACCTTTCCAGCACGAAATAGCAAGATCCTGCCGGCTGAAGGGGTCACTTGGGTGAGGCATGGAGAAGAGAAGGGGGAGTGTGGGGAGTGGGGAAGCAACCCCAAATCTGCTCTTCATCACAATGTGTGGATCCCTGATGTTGCCCCATGTTCCCCTGAGCATTGGCAGGTGTCAGTGAACAGGCACCAGCTCCCACTGGGAGAGGAGCCCTTTTTTCCTGCACAGCAACATGTAGGATTTCTCACACATCCAGAGGACTGCTGGACCCTCATTTTCATATCACTCTTCTGTCACTTCTTCAGACATAAAAGTGCACATTCATCCAGGGTTTCCCTCCTGGAATTGAAGAGGAAGGAAGTGTTAAGCCCATTACAAATACGCTTTTAGACTGACAGCTTAAAAAACTTCAGATTGCTAAGCAAGTTGTGCCCTGGTCAAATATTATTTACTTGCTATTATTCACCATGTAAAATAAAAGTTGTGGTAGCTCTCAGACACTCATGTCAGCTCTTAACAGGAGCTTGACTTTGACCAAGGGCAAACAAAATAGGGAAGGAGAACAAGGTGCTGTTTGAGCTGGAAATGCAGTTGAGGTTTTCATTTTTTGGGATCTCACCCTGAAGCCACAAACCAGCGTGGGCTTTGCTGAAACAACTCTTCTGAAGGCACCTGGACTGGCAAAGGCTTTGCAGTTCTCATCAGTCAGCTGGATAACAAATTTCACCTTTCCTTTGGATAGAAAGAAACCAATATAATGAGAGATGTGGAGAGGGTAAAACTCAACCAAAACCTGGAAGAACCTGAACAGGACCCCCCTGACTTCATTCCACCTGCTGACCACAGGCTGGCATTGCCTTTTCTAACTCTCCATGGCCACAAGAAGCCCTTGGTCCCAGCAGCTGGGGAAGTGGCTGTGTCCCTCTGCAGGTGTCAGACAGCAGCAGTGCCCAGCTGAGCCCTGGCCATGTGCTGGGCAGCTAATCTGTTCTGACAGCAAATGAAGATGTTTTCTCTTCTCCTGTGGACAGCCATTCCTTAAAACAATGTGGGTTTATTTTCAGTGCTCACACTGAAAACGGCAGAGATGCGTTGAAATGACTGAATTGACAAGGAGAAGATGGTTAATCACATTTAGCTGTGTGACACGTTGGAGCCTCACTGCAGTGATACAGTTTTCTGAATCATGTTCCCACAGGGCATGAAAGACTTGCACAGTTTTATGTAACAACAGGCATTTGGGTGATAAATCCCTCATGTACTTTACCTGGGTGGCTCCACAGGTCCCCACAAACACTGTACTGCCTGATTTTTATATTTTTGGGGGGGATTTTTAGATCCATTTGCATATACAATTGGCGGGTTTGACAGCAGCTATTCTTAGGAGAAGGCAGGCAGGCTGGGATTTAAAATAAATACAGATGTTAGACAGAATTCATGTTGATAAAATATTTCAACTCTAATCTCGGTATAAACCAAAAGGCAGTGGTGGGTTATTATTTTCCCAGTTGTCAGGTGAAACTTAGATTTACACAGGGTTGAAGGAAGAGGGTGGAAGAGAGAGCTGCTGGGCTCTCTCAGCAGCCCCAAGCTCTCACTTGGAAATAATAATTTATGGAGCTGACATTCAGTGGACAGAAACCTGAGGGCAAGTCAGCCCTGTGAGGGGAAGGACACATCTGAGAGATGCGAAGTGTGAGGTCCACATTGCCATGAGTGCTGACATGTGTGATGGATGGGAAAGAAGTTGAAGCAAGTGCAATAATGGATTATGAAAGCTGTCCTCACTCTGGGAAGAAGAATTGCCCAGGTGCTGAAAGAAGCAGCAGCAATGGTGCCACAGGGAATGAAACCCTTTATTTCTGTCACTGGAGCCATGCCAGAAGGCTGTGTTTAGGATCTGCATGTCAGAGAGATTCTGCGTTGTCCAATTTCTTTTCTGTCTCCTGATGGTGATTGATTTACTGACCTTGAGTCCAACACCTTGCCCTGCCAGCAGCACACAACCTGTCCCTGCTCTTCATCCAGGCTCTTCCTTTAAACTATCTCTCCATGCATAATCCAGGAATCTCATGTGAATTCAGTACAAAATAACAGTTTTATGCTGCTGTGTAATATAACATGGGCTGAGCCTGTTGCAGGGACTTGGGAACATGCAGCTGAGGGAGAAACACCTCTAATACTTCTCCATGCCTCAGATTCTGAAGGACAGGGCTCTGCCGTCCTGGAGACTGTGGAAACTTGGTGGGGAAAGGTGTTCTCTGTAAAATGAGCCTTGTAACAATTCTGAGGGCAGAGGAGGCTCAACCATCCCAAAGGTTTCCTCCCAGCCCCGCTGTGAGCCCGGCGAGGGACGGTGTGCTGCTGTATCCCTGCTTTGGGAGAAGGTGGGAGCTGAACTCCGTATCCCCAGGCAGAGCTCCCAGACAGCATCTCCTAAAGCCGGCGCCTCAGTGACCCTGGTGTCACCTGCGGACCAGCGGGGCTGAGCCCGGGGACCTGCTGAACCGCCGTGTCCTGTCCCCGCTCCCGACACAGCCCTTCGCTCATCTTCCTCACTTCACCATCTCTTTTCCTCTCCCCTGCCTGCTCTCCCCTTTCCCCTCCCCTTCCCTTTCTTTTATTTCCACCTTATTTCCACCTTTCCCGGCATCTGTCCCGGCTCCTCTCCCCTCTCCCCACCGACAGTGTCCTTCCTCGCCTTCCAAATCCTTTCTGAGTCTGAGCTTTTGTCGTGCTCGCTCTCCTCCCCTGCCGGGACCTGCGCTGCCTTGCTGTGTGCACGCGTGTCTGTGCAGCCCCTGCGTGTGATAAAACATGGAAAAGTGCCCCTCTGAGACCCGTTTTCCTTCTGCAGAACAGCCCCGTCCTTTGTGCCAAAATAATGACTCAGCGCTGCCGCGGGGGCTCCTCAGGAAAGAGGGATGAGGAGGAGCTGCTCGGGCTCCGGACTGGATCTCTGCCTTGGAGAGGATGCCTTCAGGTGAAAACAGCAGAGAAACAGCGAGATGAGGAGGAGGAGAAATTATCCAACAGCACGAAATTAGCTCTTAGTTTTGTTTTTCCCTCTGCCTGGATGGACCAGAGAGGCCAGACAAAAAGCTGCTCCTCTCTTGCTCTTGCCTACCACGTGCATGCAAAGATTTCACAGTTCCCTCTGTGTAACTTGAAACTTAACCATATTATAAACAAAAATTGCAGCATTTTGAGCTTTCAGGTGAGGTTCTTGAACGGTCACTTGTCAGCTCGACTCCAGCATCCTTTATCAGTCACTTTGTGCCATGGCATTTCAGCTTGGCAACCGGCTGCATCTTTTAACATTGCCCACTTGATCTGGATGCCAGTTTCTCTCTGACTCACAGCATTTTATTTTAAGCAAAAGGAGTCATGAAATATTTATCCTTTTTCTTGGGAAACTTGAAACTGGAGGCAAAATGTAACATTTTTGCTTTTTCTCTTCCACCTCCGTGTCTCTGAACTGCACCATTCACTCTCTCTGGGATGAGAGAACTCAGGAGTGACCACCAGCCTCACTTTATAGATATTGGGGTTTTTTTTCTGGGACAAGGGTGTGAGAGTCTCAATAACACAAAACCCTTTTCACATTCTGCTGTCCCCACAAATTCACCCTGTGCAGCTCTGTGTCCCCACATTCCCTCTGTACCTTCCTGGTTCTGCTGGGGGTTTCCAGCATCACTTCTGGAGACAGGTAACTGCACACTTTCTCTATGGGTTTCTTCTTTTATCCTAAAGGAATTAGCAGAACCCAATGTTACGGTAGATTTCAAAGTCACAAAACAATCTACTGATTATCTTTGTGTATTTCTGTGCTCTTGGCATCCTTTAGGGATGGTTTGCCTTTTCCTATCACCAGTGGGAAAGGGGAAAGGCCCTACTAGAGCCTCTTGGTTGCCTCAGTAGGGATATAGTGGGACCAAGCTGATTTTACCCCCAGGAGATAATAATAATAAGCCCACGGGAGGAGGTGATCAGTGGAACAGGTTTCACAGGCGCCCTGCTGGCTTTAAGCTGTCTGTTGTCATTCTGCTGCTGCTTTCAGGTCCAAACAGCCAGCCAGGGACACAGCCATGCATTTCCATGGGGTTTATGTCAATCTTCTGACTTTTCATTTTACTGGGCTGGGGTTTTTTTTATTTATGGAAGGGATGGCGTTGGGCCTGGCTTTGGGTTGTGGATAATCTCCGCTTAGAGCTTTTTTTGATCCATTTTCCAAAAAGATTATTTTAATCTCTTCCTCCCCTCCCCCAGAGCATCTCGCCACACCAAGGGATAATTATTTATCCTCTTGGCTCACCTCACTCCCACTGGCCACTGTTTAATGCTGGCCAGATGCCTGGAGCAGAGGAGACAGGGTGTGTTTTTGTGCAGGGGATGCGATGTGACGCGGTGTCAGTGATTTGAGACAGCAGCACAACAGGGATAAATCCATACTTAAGTAAAGGATCACAAACAACAGTTTTTTTGTTTGTCTGTGCCCTGAGTCAGGCAGAGGCCAGGCTGACCCTGGTTTGAGCAGTCCCTGGGATGCTCTGTTTTGCTGTGGCGAGTTTGTTCTGCAAAGCAGGAAGAGAGCGAACATGAAAACCCTTCAGGCAGAGCCAGGCAGGACCCCAGCACCCAACACTGTCTCTATTTTGCCAGCAAAAAAGGCAGCAGCTAAGACCTTCTGCCTGTTCAGCTGCTCAGTGTAAACAGCACTGAGTTTGCCCTGGAAGAAATGATCATATTCATGTTCAGAAGCCCTAAACTCTCCAAAAATGAGTCTATTACTTCCTTCAAAGGCTGCTCTAAAGCCACGCTCTGGGAATGGCTGGGTTTGGTCTTCAAGATGATAATTAGGGAGAATGTCAGCAATCTCAGGCCACATAGAGCGGGACAGCACGTACAGGCTGATAAAGGGAATTAGAAATTCACTCAAAAATACAATTCAGAATGCATATTTCCCCCTTTCTCTTCCTTCTGCTTTTGTCTTTAGCAAACCCCTCTTCCTACTCACCCAGTCCTGGAGGGTAATTTGTCAATTCATGACTGGTGGAGACTACTTGAAAAGGTTCAATTAGTGAAGAAAGGCTCTGGCTCTGTATTTGCAGCACTTCCATTCCCTGGTTTTGCTGAACCTCTGTCTTCATGGAGATTACACACTCATCTTAATTAGGAAGAGGAAGAGGAAAAGAGAGGCTTTTTAGCCTGCATTATTCAACTTTGATCTGACTCATTCCCTTTCATTCTGGAAAAAAAACATTTCAAAGACTTCCAGGAGCCTCAGTCTAATGGCATTGACCAGAGGCACTGTCAGTCTTGCTGGAGAAGAGAAGAATGCACTGATATCGCAGTTTCTCACAGAGTGTAATAATGCCCTCCTTAGAAACCAGCTTTCATTAGACAAATTTCTAAATTTAAGGTCATACTCTTTTCCTTGAGTGATTCTCATTTAAGAGTCTATAATGCAGATGCATCGTATATTTTGGTTAGCTTTACCCAGGGAGAGAAAATGATTCATTGTCTCTTACTTTAGGTTTCACAGGCAGTTATTAAACACACTTAAATATACTGAATATTTTTAGGAAACTTCACAGGCTTTACCCTCAAAAAGGAGTAGGAATTCTAAATTCAACTTTCCTCCCTCCTGGTGTAGCATTGAGACATCAAGAGAAGTTATTTGCAAACTGGGCTGAGTTGTTCAAAAATATCAAAACCATAACCAGCTTCTGAGTGTTTTTGAGAAAGAGTTGGGGCCTTTTTGCCATCTTTTCAGGTGATATTTGCTTTAAACATTTAAATGTAGTCATGGAGTGGGTAATCTATTGCTGGGTACCCCCAGAGATGCCACATTCTGTAAGGGAAATGCACATTATAGAAGAGGTAATTGCACCCACACTAAACTGTATCACAGATCTTCACAACCTCTGTCATTGTTGTGGTGTGAAGAGCAAATGGCACCATGGAAATGTCCTGGGAGATGCCTTTGGTTCTGGAGCTCACACTTGTGCCTCACTGCTTTAGTTGTCATCCTGCTGTCCTCCTCCCCAGGCTGTGCAGTGCCTTCAGCAATAATGCATTATTAACACCCTCTTTCTGGGCATCAGAAATCAAACATTAATAGACTCATACAGAGTGCTCCAGTTCAGGTTACTCCTTTCTCCCTTCTTTCTTTTGCTCACAAGAGATGTCAATACAAAGCAAACTCTGAGCTGGGGGTTGGCTCAGGGTGGAATTTCACCCCAAAGTTACTGTCAGAAAAAGGGGAGGTTTGGTGAAATTTTGGTTCACTTAGTCACAACTAAATCCCTGCTGCAAGATGGAAAATCCAGCTTTTGCTAATATGTGAAACATGGAGCTTCATCTGAGGTTTAAGAATTAAAACAAACAAGCAACCACTCCCTGCAGAACACACCCACCCTTCTCGTGTCCTTCTTGTTGAGCAGCCCAGTTTCTCACTGGGACCTCCCACTACCTTTATTTAAAATAATAATAAAAATAATCTTTTAAAAAGTGTATCTGATTTTTCAAGATCAGGCAATTCTTTCCCCCAAAAGCTCCCATTCAGTGCTAACAATTCCTCTTGATTTCAACAGAGGAAGACCCAGGGAGACTCTAAACCTGTGTGTGAGTCTTCACTTGCTGTCTCCAGCAAGAAAAAACCGTGAGACAAATTTCTCAGTCTCTCAGCTGCCTTCTGCCTTTCACAGGACACAGACTTCTCCACCTTTCAAATGTCAAAAGGCTGGGTTTGGGGTAAATAACCCAAGCCACAGTGGCAAGATTTGTCAGATTGTTTTTTGAAAGGACCATGGGGCAGTGGAATGGAAGTCACTTTGCAAGCTTGCTGCCCTTTTTAACATACAAACAATAGAGCATTATAAAGATAATCACATCTAAAAATAGATTAGAGTGAGGAGACCTGCTTCCCAGTACAAAATGTGGAAGATCTTATAACCCCAACCCTAAATTTTCTATCCTGGCTCAACTGACCCCACAATGTCCTTCAGGGACAGGGCATTACCAGTTCTGACCTAGAGATGTTTTGTCAGACACAGAGGCTGGGAAAGAGTCCAGGATCTGCCATCAAGGGTCTGCCAAGGATCCTATTTACAGACTGTTCTGGTGACAAATGAAACGTGAAGCTGCCTGGCCAGGGCTGAGGGCAGAGCCTGCCCAGGAGGGGCTGAGCAAAACTCTGAGAGGTCCAAACTGTGCCACCTCCCACCCTCTGAGCAGTGCTGTGTTATCAGTTCTGCCTCAGCACAGCCAGGTATGAATAAAACATCCCATGAATACATTCATCCCACCTGGAGAGCTTGTCTGACACACTGAGAAACCAGCCAGCTCTATTTAATAAAGAGCTTCCTTTGGTGCTTCAAAGGGCCTGGTCACACCAATCAATTGCAACTTTCAAAAGCAGCTTAAATTTGACTTAGATTCCTTTTAAAAAAGTTATTTATTTATTTTAACGAGACCCAACAAGGGGACAGAAAGGGAGAATCATCAGATGGTGTCAAATTTTAGATTAGCTCCTGTAATATGGGAAAATCAAATGAATTTCAAGCTATAGCAGGAGTGATTTTGTATTTAATAAAAAAGGCAGCAAGGAGAGATTCCAAATGCAGCCTGGCTGAAGATGGATAATTGGGCAATAAATAGATTTCCAGGTTGTAATGACGAGGAAGTAATTGGTAAGGGCAAGTGTTTATCCTTGCTGTGTTGCCTCCAGAAAGAACTTGCCTGTTCCCACACACAGCACTGTCATGCTGGAGCAATCTGGAGCAGTAGAGCCTGGGATAAGTCCACAGGACCTGAGGACACATTTGGTGACCTCTGGAACATGAACTTTTCCAAAATAACAGTGGGGAGGAGAAGAACAGACAAACCAATGAGGAAAACCAAGAGGGATATTTTTTTTCTGTTTCACTTCCCCAGATGAATATAGCACAAGGCCATTACTGTAGAGCTCACTCTGAATTTAATTTCAGTGGCACATTTGGGGGAAAAACTCCTGCTCATCACAAAGATGTCAGACACCGTGTGTCAGTGGTTCCCCCTGCTCCAAGCATTGAGCAAGTTTCTATATTTTACTTTAATGCAATGGGTTTTCCCCCGTTGGATGAATCACATCCAAACCAGATTTATATTTGGCTCTGTAATTCAGCTCCTTCCTTCGTGGCCTTTCAGGATGGAGTGTTCTCCCTCTTCTCTGCCTCCCTAAATGTGTCATTAGCTTCCCATTTTATTTTGGTGTCTTACCTGCTTTCCAACTTTCTAAAGGTATTATTTTGATCTCTTCAACTGTCCTAGCCCCTCTCTGTGTCATTCCTGGCATAGGTAGGGCCAGATCATCAGAGGGGATACAAATCTGCATCATTCCAGTGAAAATCATGGAATTCAGCTGCTTTTTCAACCTCTGGATGTGACTGACAGATCTTGCAGGAGCCAAATGAGGTTTTGATACACCCTGGATTGTGGATGTCACAGTGACTCAGAGCCTGTGGAGGTGGGAATAGTGCCTGGGCACAAAAACATTTTACTTTTTTGTTGGTTTTTTGTTGTTGTTGTTTTCTCTGCTTAAGTTAAAGAATGAGCTCCGTTAATTTTGTGTTTATTTTCCCTTCGAATCCTAACTCTCCTTCCCATAATAGTTTTTCCTCCAAGGTGTCAACAGGAGCATCCTTCTCTACAAAATACCAATCAAGAGGATTCCAGTTAATTGCTTCCTGCAAACCCTTATAAGCTAAACAAGCCAATCCACTGTTCTTTAATTCCCTTTTGCTTTCTGTCATTATGGGTTGGTCAGTGCTTGGGGATGCTGCTGATAAGCTAATAGCCGATTAGGACTCTAAGCACGTGCCATCTGGAATGAAAAGACGACTCCGGGGAGAAACAGAACACGGATTTAGCATTTCTGAAGGAGAGAGCTGCTGCAGTGCTCGTGGTGTGTCTGTGGAGTGGCCAAGGGAGAGATGGGATGGCCAGGCAGGACTGTCCTGAGGACAGGGATGGGGACAGGGACAGTCCCTTTGCTGCTTTTGGTCGAGGCAAATCTCCTGTCCCCTCCCCTGGCTGGATGCACAGAGCTGGGTTTGCTGCATGGAACTGTTGCCACTTCTCTTTGAAGTGCTCAAGGAATATAATCTTGTTTTTCCAGACTTTCATCTGCCTCATATGGACTGAGGGCTGGCAAGCACTTCGGTCCTGCTTGGGAAGGTGTGAGAAGAAGGTTAATTTGTCTGTCCTTCACCCCAAAGATGGGTTCTGCCTCACTTTTCCCAGATGGGTTCTGGGTCTTTGTGCTACAAAACCCTTCTCACCTCAGGGAGTGCCTGTGGCCTGTGAATATCTGAAAGTCTGACTCCTTCAGCTCAGGATTTGCTCCCTTTGGGTCAGCTTGAGTGGTCAGGACCTGAGTACTGTGGCTTGAATGCAAGGAGCACAGCCCATCCTCCCTCCCTGTGCCTGAGATGGCAACAGGCATCTGAGATGTCCAGCCCAAACCCACAAAGGCACATCAGCACGGCCAGAATCTGCTGCCCAGAACCTGGGGGTCAACAGAAAAACTCCACTGCGGTGTGTAACCTCAGGTTAGAAAGAGAGCAGGCAAAGAAAACAAAAGACATTGTCAGGACAGAGTTCTCTGAGCTCCTTTCTGAGGGCACAGACTAAATCACAGCTCAGTTATCTGGGAGAAAATCTGAATCCTCACCTTCCCCAGCTATGCCCAGCTCAAACACCGGGAGCAGGCAGTTCCTGCCTCTAAGGGGAGGGGAGCTGCCCTAGGTCAGGGCTGAGTGCAGCCAGGCTTTCCCCTTGCCTTTGGACCTGTTTACAAGGTGATGGTGATCTTTACCTTTCCATGGTCTATGGCACTGTGAAAATGGCTGTGAATGAAAGAAAATCTTACTTTGTTTCAGGTTTTTTCTTAGCGTGTGTTTAAGGAAAAGGCTCGAGATGGTGCCAGCACCCAGGTGTGGCACTGTGGGATGGAGAGGCACCAACCCCAGCTGGAGCTAGTGCCAGTGGAGACCCACTTGGGAGCTGCTGCGGATGGGAGCTGTGGGTGACCAGGGGTGGGATGAGGGAGATCAGCATCACTCCCCCAAAGAGGGAGAGGGAAGGCACAAAGCCCTGGAGCCGTGCAGAGCTGCACCAGAGAAGTGTTCTGCTGGGCTGGGCTGTGTGGGCAGACGGGGCTGAGGGGATAAGCACAGAGGCTTTGTGTTCAGGGTCACCTCAGCCAGGGACTGTCCCCAAGCCCTCAGAGCAGTCAGTTTTTCTCTTCCACAAGTGTGCATTTTAATGGGTTGAAAGAGGGTGTCTGTGCTTTTTAATTTTTTCTTGCTTCTTGTTTTTTTTTCTTGGCGAGAATTTTTTTCTCGCTCAAATAAACGTTTGGTATTTGAATAGTTTATTCAAGCAACTCTGCTGCCTGTTTACTGCATCCCCTCCTGCCCAGAAGATCTCAGCATCTCACAGACTGAAGGGTGGATGGGGGAAACTGCCATTTTCATTTTACAGGGAAATGAGGGATGGGGAAGCAAAGTGATTGATCAAGATTAATCTGTGGTAAAGCAGATACCCCCCACCCCAAATCCTACCTCGTGTGTTATCCTTGCTCTGTATGCCTTTAATAAGAGCAGATTCTGGTCCTAGAAATCAGGCTCCATTCATGCTCAATGCAGCGTGAAATCCTCCAGCCTTTACTACGTCTCTGGAGACTTGGGTTGCTTGTGTGTGAGATCTGGCTCTCAGCTCAGGCTCCTGATTTTAATTTCCATCGTCTACAGGTGCTTGGCTCGAGAGCCTGCCCTGCTGCTGGTCCTGAATGCTAATTCCAGCCACGCTCTATGGAAGAGCTGTTGTAAATGTGATAAGGAAGCACTGGGAGCTAGTGCCAGAGTCTCAGCTGATTGCAAACTGATACTGCTGCCTTGTTTAAGTGGAAAATTAGATGGGAAAAAAAATCATTAAAATATGGTAGACATTTTCTTCGGGCTCTTTTGAGGGCTGCTGTTTCTCCGTGCATTCCAATAAGGTCTCTATTCCCTATGCCCTTGTAATACAGAGCAACTGCAACTGCTTGTCAGGAGGTACATGACTAACTGCTGTCTTTTCTCTGTTCCATTGTAATTAAGGCACCAGGAATGTTTATGGGATTTGGGCCCTTGCTTTTAATGAGAGTTGGGCTCGTGCCCCCATTTTAATCAAGTATGGGACCAGTTATTATTAACATAAGACTTTGGATGCACATGACTGCTTCCAGAGTTAATGAAGATGGATTCCTTTCCCAGAATAGATTACAGGTCCAGGTCCTGCAATCTCTGATTGTGAGGTGTTCCTGGAGAGTAAATCAAGAGCTGCTGCAAGATGACAGAACTCTGAAGATCAGCAAGAGCTGCCCCTCCTGAGGATGCTCATGTGGTGGGAAATGATTAGGAGGCAAATGGGATTTTCTTGCTTTGGATGAAATTTGGGCTGGGGTGTAGGAAATAAAAAACAGCAAGAAATGAGTCTTGAAATGCTCCATAGCTGGAAGGGTTCAAGGCCAGTCTAGACAGGGCTTGGAGCAACCTGGTATAGTGGAAAGTTTCCCTGCCCATGACAAGGGGATGGAATGAGATGAGCTTTAAGTTCCCTTCAAATCCAAACTGTTCTGTAAATCTGTGATTTTGAACTCCAAAAAGCCAGTTTGTTCCAGGCATCAGGTTACTGATTCTTGACACTTTGCTGTTCTCAATCCCCATCCATCACACCCACCAGCATGTCTGTGTCTGCACCCTGACACACAAGCTCAGGCCTCCCTTGCCACAATATTCCTTCTTCCTGTGTCCCTTCTGCCCTTCACATGCCCTAAGGCAGATCTGCACCTCCGTGTGTCTCCAACTGCAAAATAGAAACACTGCTGTTTCTTGCTTAGTTTGACAGTTTTCAGACAAATCACATCCATTTTGTATCTGCATCTTTGTGCACAGTGGTGCATGATGGCAGTTGGGGCTTCTTGTAGACAGAATAATAGAAATACCAACTGAGTGAGAAAAATAGGGGAAAATAGGACAGTGTGAAGGACAGGGATAAAATCCACAAGGTCAGGGATTTCCAGCCATGTCTGGCCTGGTCAAGTGCTGGCATTAGTCCTGCTTCAAGCTAGAGGTTGGATCAGAGGCTTCCAGAGGCTCCAGCCAACACTGCTATGATCTGGAGATTGTTCATAAAGTCAGCACATGCTGAATTTCACCAGTTTTAAAACAGAGAAGTTGGGTGAATAAACTCATGTCCCCTGAGATTCCTGCCTTATTTGCATTGGAAGAAACGTCCTTGGTGTTTAATCTCCTGTGAGGCAGCTCGACTGTGCAGTGAGGGAAAGGGAAGGGCAGAGGGCAGCCCCCAGTTTGTTCCCAGAATCCACATCAGCTTGGACTGGCCCGGTGTGCCAGGTAATATGGCCAAGTTAGACTGATTTAATGAGGAAACTTCAGCAAATACATTTCACCATCCAAGGGGATGAAAGTATGTACAAGGTTTTCTTCCCTCTTCTGCTGAGCTGAAACTTGTCATGCCAGGGCTTGATTTCTCTTGATTATGTGCTTACATGGTTTGGCAGAGAAACTGCACAAATGTAGCACTTGTCTATGAGTCTGTTGAGTTTAGATAACTGAGTGCTGTCTCTATTTTGATAAGGACTCTATTTTGATAAGAGCAGCCCATCACTGGGTCATCAGCAGAGAGTCAAGATTGTGTCAACCCTTCTGCTGTTCAGCTCCAGGCTTCCCCTGCAGGATTTCTAAGGAAGCTGTGAAGTGCCCTTCCCTGGAGACATTCAAAAATGGATTGCAAAGTGGCCTGAGCAGACTGGTCTGACTGCAAAGCTGGGTCTAACACCGTTGTCCTCCCTGCTTGGGGAGGGGATGGAGCAACAGGCACTCAGGGGGTCCTCCAGTTTACAGCCCTCCATGGTGTCACAGGGGGAAAATGAGCTCAGTTTTCCTCAGGAAAAGCGCTCAGATCAGCACTTACACAGGCAGGGCCCATATAAATTACAGTGTCAGGAAAAGTTACCAAAGCATGAAATTCCTCCTTCACCCTCAGTTTATTGGAATTGATTCATTCTCCTGAGAAATGTGCTCACTCTTGGTACTCAATCCACTCACTTCTCTTTCAATCTGCACTGAACACCCACACTCCAAACTTGGGGTTGATCCCTGTATTTTTTTTTTTGTGTGTGTGTGAGGCTCTGTGCAGGTTTGTAGATCTGATGGTTGCAATGAGTGATTGCAGTAAACACTCCTTAAAAAGAGAGTGATGAAATACCCTTTTAACTTTCCTCCCTTCCAATCTGTCATCATATTAGAGCAAGCATGGCAGGCTCTGTGCAATCAAATCCTTCCACATTTAAGCAGAATTCTGCTTTCAAACAATCGGTGTACAAAATTCCAGGGATATGCTGCCCTTTTCGAAAATTTCCAGAATATTCCCACACTGAAGTCTGAGTGATTCCATATTTTTCTGGACTTTAATCTTAACCTCGACTACCAAAAGGGATGAGTTTTCAGCATAAATATATTTTTTTCTGGCAGTAGCACCTGCCCTCCCTCACCTGTCAATAATTTGATTAGAATTTAAAATTTTTAAGAATTCCATAAAAAGCTTGGTATGAAGAAGACCCAATGCATCATCTTTCATTTCCTCTTTATATTCAGAGTGTTCTGCTTCCAGGCAAAGGAGATTTTAACTGTTTGATCATCCACACTACATCTTATTCTTCCTGTAGGATGTAATGCTCCACAGAAGCTGATCCACACTGAATGGAAGCTGTTCTAAAATGCCTTTGAGAAAACAAAATGGTTTGATTACAGCTTCTAAGTCATGAAGTCATGGAGGGAAAAAATAAAAAAGAGAATACAGAATACATTCTGGAATACAGAATATACCAGAACTGGTCCTTCTCCCTCTGGTTTATGAGGACTGGGATTTTCCTGTTGGGATGATTCTGGGCAGTGCCAAGGGCAGCAGCATCCTTTCAGCGAGGTGTTTCAGGGTCTGCACATCTTGGGGACAGGAGTAAAGGTCTCAGGGACAACCTGGGGCCTGAAATGCTCCTGTAAAACCACAGAGTCTCTCCTGCTGCCGAGGGGGTGGCACCAGAGTTAAGGAAATGCAAACCAATTTCAAATGCAAATACCAAGGCAACAGTTAGCATTAAAAAATAGCAGCTCTGAATGTCAGGGAAGGAGTTTTAGAGGCTTCGTCTGCCTCGTATCAGGCAAGTTGTCCAAATGTGGGCAGGCTGCTATTTCCAGAAATCTGGGCTGGAAAGGGAGAAGGGGTCTGGACAAGTTCTCTAATAATTTCCATGGAGCAGTGGCCTGGGAGAGCTCTGACCTCCTGTGAGAGACCTTTGTGGGAAGTCTGGGAGGATGAGGGCTCCAAAGTGGGAGTGCAACAGCAGAATTAGGGAGAAGATGGTCCAAGCTTCTGGAGACAGGGGATGATTTGAGAACATGACACAAACTTGCTCAACAGCAGCAGCAGAACAAGAGGTGTCTGGCAATGCCAAAGGCTGGAGTTTGAAAACAGGAGAAGCACCAGGGATGGGCCAGAATAGATATTGTTTTGGAAGAGGAAGATTCAAGGATCTTGTCTCAGACTGTGACCTGATACTTCTCCCTCATGTGCTGTAAAATCTGGTTTGCTCACAATTTTTTTTTTTTTTTTTTTTTTTTTTTTTTTTTTTTTTTGTAATAGAATTTCAGGTTAAAAAGAAAATTTCACAGAGTTTTCCAAGGAAACAGAAGCTGATGTTACCTCAACAGCTTCAGCCACCCCTTGCCAAGTTCTGCTCTGGCACAAACAGGTCTGTTCCATCTGCTGTGTATTTCTAGCTCTCTAAATTGGTGCTCTGTCCATGTGATCCACTCTGTAACAGAAAACTTCGTGGGCCATTTCTAGCAGCTCACTCTGTCTCTCTGTCCCTGGCTCTAAGGACCATAATGGATTTTCTGCCAGCACAGCCCATCAGGGCAGGCAGCTGGGACCCCCAAGAAATGTCCCTGAGTCACTTTAAGATGTACAATCCCACGAGGAACAGCACCTCCAGCACCTGAAGAAACTGTGATTTGCAAGATGCTTGGTTCCTCCAGGGCACTGTGCTCACTTCTAGAGGATGGGAATTAACCCATTTGAAAATACTACCCAGTTTCATTTGCTTTTAATTTTGTGCCCTGGCCACCATTACAGTTAAGAATAGCAGTAACTGCTGGTATTACAGACTGTTGTACCCACACATACTTCTTTACAGAAAGACAAACTTTCATAGAACTCTTCTTTAAAAAGAAATTTTCTAGTGAAAGAAGACCAGAGGCACATTTTCTTTAAATTGTCCAATTAAAACCAAAGTGTCCAAGAGCTAATAATCAAAGCAGATGCTAGCTCAAAATCTAAACCAATTATTTTTAAAATCTGCTCTTGATGGACTTATGCTAATGAACTATTTTATTATCATGCGAAATTGTAGCTTGTGCTGTGGTTTTAACAATCTAATTACAGAGATAACACTTGTTTTGTGTGCCCATGATAAGCACAGACTTTTAATTCACTCAGCAAATAGTGGCATGACAGGAATTGGCCAGGACTCTGCATCTGCAGCTCTACAGAAGGCAAAAACCAGGAGTTCTCAACATCTGAAGAAACGTTCAGAGCTTCTCTGGGTCTTCTCTCCATGGGGGATTAATGAGTGTCTCCAGAAGAGCATTTCTTTCAGTGCTTGTCCCTCTGTAGACCCCAAGGAAAGCTGCCTTGACTGTGCATAGAGCTGGTGGCTGGAGGTTTTAGGACTAACAAATATTTAAGGTGTTTATATAATTTTTTTGCCTGGCTTTACTGCTGCAGAGAGGGAGAGAACACTGGAGATGCTGTCCCTGAGATGTTGAAGAGCAGACTGTGGTGCTGTTATGTTGGCTTTTGATTTCCAAACTGGGAACTCATTAAATGCTTTTAAAAATCCTTGAGAAGAGAGCAGATCCTCATAATCACCCCCAGGCAAGGGGAAATCTCTGCTCAGGAGGGAGAAGTCAGGGTCAGTTTGGA
The DNA here is from genome assembly GCF_009819655.1 of Sylvia atricapilla. Lineage (NCBI taxonomy): Eukaryota > Metazoa > Chordata > Aves > Passeriformes > Sylviidae > Sylvia > Sylvia atricapilla. The sequence continues at coordinate 8,870,690 of NC_089155.1, read as the reverse complement.
GCTTTCTTCACAAGGCCTCTGGCTCTCTGCCCACATGTCCATGAAAAACTTGGCTTCTCTTTTAATTTTGCCAACATTATTGCAGATACTTTAGCCAAAGGCAAGAGAACAGAGCTTCTCTTCTCCTTGGTAGAAGTTGCTCTTTTTAATTTTTCTTTTTCTCAGCCTAAATCATACCTTGCACAAAAATGAAAACTACAGTGCAAGGACCCACAAGAGCAAGGGTTTCCAGAAATCAGGCACCAATCCCATCTGCCACCACATCTATGAGATGCCTGGCCATGGCTCTGACCTCATATTAATAAAGCCTCAATAAACAGAAAAGTTCTAAGACTTTTTCCAAAACCCTGTGAGCAAAACTGTGTGTATTGCCTTCAGCAAGGTCTGGCTTTATAAGATGCCTTCACTGCAGGAATCCAAAACTCTGTTTATGCTCAGTCACAGCCACTAAAGCTCCAGTCCCAGCACTTGTCCTGTGATTCCCTGAATGCCCCACAGCCTGAGAAGATGGATCTGGTTTATTGAAGGGATGTGAGCAGTGCTTGGGACCATCCCACAGGTCCCATGTGACACTGGAGCCCAGAGGTGTGGCTCCTGGGAGGGATGCTGGGAATCCCACAGGGTGTGGATTAGAGGAGCACGTCTGGGTGGGGGTGATGAGGCTGCACCCATTGACCAGCTGACAATGGTGTTCACAAAACCACTCAGCTGCACTCGGCTTCAAAAGGGCTGAATGGGACAAAATCTCCACTGGAATAAATCTTTATTCAGAGTACAGAGGCAAATTCTGCTGCCTGTGTTGGTCTCCTGCCTACATCAGCTGCCCAGCCTGAGAAAATTGCCAAGCTATAATCAAGATATTTTTCAAGTGTCTCTGACTGCTGAATAAGTGTGGAGGTCATGGGGCTGTTTTCTCCCTCCTTCTTCTAAAATCCATTTTCATACAGATCAATATCTGTGAAGTCTGAAGGAGAAAAGAGCCTTTGGGAATCAAACCTTTTCTGCTTGGAAGCAGGGCAAGAACACGAGGCTCTGCAGCAGTGCTGTATCAAGGAGCAGGATTTATCATCACAAGCCAAGGTTGGCTTCTCTTTCATTCTTCAGCTGGATCCTTCCTTTCAGCGACTCTCATTTCTTCCTTGTACAGCAAGAGGGTGAATTCTGAATAAAGATCAACACCTGGCACACTCATCCACTGACAGTTGAAAGGAATTGTCTCTTTGCATAGCAGAGGACTGAGCTTTTATCCCATCTGTTGGTACAGGTGGTTCCTGGGTGCTGGAAATCTTGGAAATTGAAGAAATTGAAAAGTTCCTTGCTTGCTTTTTTGTTTTTCCAGGTCCTCATTCACCTGGGATGATTGAGGTGCAGCTTTGAGATTCAATCACTTTGATCAAAATTCCCATTTTGAAGGCAATCTGGTGAAAAGCCTTCTTAAGATTTACTCCTACACAACCCCATAAAGTGGCAGATAATATTCTCCAATGCTGCTGAATTTGTGTTGGCGATACTGCTTTTTTTGGTGCCTTGTCGAAGATGAGTCTCAGCCACTGGACAGCTGCAGGAGCCTTCCCCCATCCCTGTGTGTCCCAAAATCTCCATGTGGGTGCACAGGTCAAGCTGTCAGACACTTTGGGATACTGTGGGGAAATGGGATTTCTGAAAAGCTCACATTTCTGCAGAAGCAGTGGTGTTTATCCCACATTTGCTAAAGTCCAGCCCATGAAAGCAGCTTTTTTTGCATTTTGTGTTACACCACCTCACCCACTTTAAAGCTGCAGAAATTTGATTTGTAAGCAATCTGCCTTTATTCCTCTCTCAGCCACCCCATTTCTCTATCAAACACCCTCCCTATCAATATCCATCACAGAGCATCTCCTTCAAAGGCCAATTTCAGCCTCCCAACCCTCTCTTCATTAGGAAGAGATGAAGTAAATCAGCTCTTCAGCTGGTCCCAGAGGCTCCCAGGCTGTGGTGGAAGATGAATTGCACCACTGCCTTTTATGAGTAATGCAGAGTAATCATAGCAGGGCTTTACAAAGGGCCATACATCTTCCAGGAACCGTGTGTCCATTAGCTAAATAGCTCTGCTCCACACAGGACAATCATGCGAGGTGGGGAGAACTAGTGCAGCTGTCCATCCAGCTGAAACACACCTGAACCCGTGTGGGAGCTCCTTCCTTTCTCACAGGACAAACCTTTGGGTGTGGATGAGGGGAGCACAGCCTCTGTAATCTGCAGGTGAAATACCTCAGGGTCAGTTTAGCAGCACTGCGTTAACAAAAATCCCAAATTAAACATGCCAGGAGCCATTGACTCTGGAAATAAAGCTCCTGCACCCTCTGCTGGGGAGAGGCTCGAGGCTGCACAGCCTGGCACACCAACGATGTCCTACTTGGATGCTGCTTTTTCACAGGACTTTTACCTAAAATTCCTCATTTTACCATGGAAATACACGCAGGGATGTGGCTGAGATGGGGAAAACAAGACAGGATCTCCGCCCACCCCAGCCCTTCCTGCCGTGCTCAACAAAAACCCTGCAGACCTCAGATGAGAAGGAAGCCTTGAATAATATATTCGATGCTATCAATAAATTATGTAATAAAACCTAAATAATGTTTCTTCTCCTCCCATCCTCAGCTTTAAGGGCAAGAGGCCAGGAAACATTAATATTCCTGTTTCTGGTTCTTCCCACACAGCAGCTTTTCCCACTTCACAGAATACCCCATTCCTTGCAAGAAAACATGTTTTTTCCCCATTAGGAGCCCAGTTTCACTCAATGCCTTAATTTTTGCCACCAGTACCGTTTCCACTCCGTAAAAAGCAAGGGCGAGACATCCTAAGGGAGACTTGTTAAATCAGAGAAGACCCCGAATTTTTCTGGCTTTTCCCCTTATTTAGGAGCGATGAAATGCAGATGCTTCGAGCTCCCGAGGTGAGCTGGGGCACAGGCGGTGTGTGTGAGCTCAGTCCTGGGGACAATCTCCTGCTTCTGCCCGGAGAAACAGCTCCAAGGCAGCTGGTTGTGATGCTCCCCTGGGAGTCCTCAGTGTGTTTGTCCAGTCGGTGTTTAGCGGCAGGAATGCGGTGCCCTGGGCTCTGCAGGACCCGGAGCTGGGCTGGAGAAGGGAGGGAACAGGGCGATTCACCCAGGGGATGCTGAGCAGCCGCGGGCGCGTTTCCAGCTCAGCAGCGAGTTCCTTCTGCCCTCTAGGGTCCAGCTCCGGGGAGAACTGCTCACCTCCTTCCCCGAGAGCAGCTCCAGCTTTTCTGCAGGATGGGCTGGAGGGGAATTCCAGCTTTGGGCCGCTCCAATGCCCTAATGGTGCTGCACTGATGAACAGCAAACGGGATGAGGCGGTGCGCCAGTTCTCCCAGTTCATCTCTTGTGCCTTGCTGCTGTTTGGCTTAACCACTCAGTTAAAAATTAATTGTTTTATAGTCATAAATCAATTAATTAAATCATTTATATTTGTATTAATTGGTTTATATTCACTGGCTTCTTCACACTCTGATTTTCAGTTCAGCTGAGTCAGGAAAAGGCCAACTATAAAATAATATTTTAGCATTTACCTTTTAAGAAGAAATCAGGATCTGAAAACACACAGCAACTGTGGTTTTTATTTAGTTTGGAGAACCAGCCCCAAACCCATGTACTCCTTTTGTGCTCAAAAAGGAATTGAGCAGAAAGCTGCAAAAATTAAAGATATGCCTGTATAACAAAACCCTCACACCAGTGCTGACCAGTGACAGAGGGAGAAAAAGAAACAGCAGGGATTTCCACTCATTTTTGGTACTAGAAAGCTGGAGAAATGAAGTGTGTCAGTGCATCTTAAAACACTTGTTCAATAAAACATTGGGAAATGTGTAATTTATAGGTCTGGTGATGGGGGAGTGTCTGCAACTGGCTCAACTGAAGCTGAGAAATCTCTGAAATCCAAAGTGGAAAGAGGAGCTCAGGGACACTTATTTTATTTAACAACCATGGTGTAAAGAGTAACCTTATCAGCTTTTTAGGTGTGTCCAAAACCTCTCCATCTCTGACTTGTCTCATGCTAACAGGTCTTCAAGGGCAAAAAGATGGAAAAAAAAAAAAAATTTGCTCATGAGTTTTGTATGAAAAGTCTCATGTTCCATTATTCACTGAATCACTTATTCATGCCAAATTATATAACCCTTTAAAGTGTGTCCCATGCCCTCTTCCTTCCACTTCAATTTCTGTCTGCCTTTCTCTCTGACTATGTATTATTAACTCTCTTACATGAAGACAGTGACCACCTTGCTGAAAATGGTTTCTCTTTCCAGAAAGGCACTTCATGCCCAAAACCACCATTAAGTTACTATTGATGGAAACAGGGTTTCATCAGGAAACAGGAAACTGCTGCCAAGAAAGCAATAAGGGTAAATTATACCCCAGAGCAGAGCTGGAGTAGCATTTAATGCATCAGAGAGATTTCATTCACTGTTCTGCCACTGAGTTATTGCACAGCTTCTTAAAGGAAAAAGGTTTCTGCCCACCCTGAGCTCCAAATCAAAATGCTGGAATCAGGTGTTGTCAGGATCAAAAGTTGGCTTGTTTTTCACCTTGGGCTGAGAAGAGACAGCTTTGGGTGTCATAAATGCAGTGCCCAAAACTAGGACTGAAGTTTTACAAACTGCATCTTAATCCTGCAACACCTCCTTACCCATCCAGTGAGAAGGAAGAAATGTTCCTTTAATTTTCAAGGAGAGTAAATGGTTTAATTAGTCAGCAAACCAGGCAAAAAAATACCCAGACTGGGATTCTGCTTAGGAACAGAGCAGAGCAGAGTTTTTGGCAATGAGTTCCTCCTGCAGAATTTCAGACTGCATGTGCTATCCCAAATGACTGGGCTAATTTGGGAAAACCACGTTTACTTAAATGCTGAAATTTAATTAGAGTCAGGGGGCTGTGAACTTGCATGGGATCATCAACAAACTACTGAAGGTTGTTGTCACAGCTCCTGGCATCCTGATGGGCCAAAAGCAAAACAGCATTGAGGGCAAAGAGCTCAAATAAAATCAGTTTCCTTCGAGGAGCTCTGTCTGTGAGAAGACCAGGCAGATGTGTTCCTATGATAGCAACTGCTCTCCTAAGGGATATAAATAGTTTAGATTCACATAAATTTTTTCTGAGGCTCCAACATTTATTTCTGCTGCAGGGAAAGGGCCTTCCTGATTTTTGCAGACTTATCAGGAGGCCAACACCCAAGGAAAAGTAATGCCTCCTCCTGCTGGTCTCCTCTCTTGGCTTGATAAACATGTGAGAAAAGGCTGCAGATCTGCTTGGCAGCTCTGCTGTGGTACAGCAGGTGCCACGTCTGGCTCCATCAGCATCCCTGTGGGATGCAGCAGGACAGTGTTTGGATGCAGCTCATAATCCTGTGCAGACAACTGGGGAATGTGCCTCAGCAAACTGAGAATTTTCCCGTTTATCTCACTGGTGTGAAACCTAATGAGATAAAATATAATGGTGTCACTGAAGCCACTCAGTGTGCTGCATCCATTGGGAAATGCTCACACCTGGACTTCTCAAACAGCCCTGGGGAGGATGGGGCTGCCGCAGGCTTCCAGCCAAGGCCTTGGCACAAGCAGGGGCTGTGCCTGGGCACACTGTGCATTCTGCCAAGCCTCTGTCACTGCCTTGCCCAAGTGACTGGCAGGATTTCCAAAACCCAGGCCCTGGATCATCCAGATTCTCTTGCTACATCTTTCTGGAAGGGAAAAAAAAAAAAAAGAAATCAGCATGGAGGAAGGGATTGTACTTTTTCCTTTTCTCGTACAAAATGGAACTGCTGTTTCTTCAGCCAAGATCACCACAGGAAATACTGTCAGTCAATCCACTTCACTACTAGACAGTTCCCAAAATCCAGTTTTCTTAATTTAGGGCTGATGCCTGGTAGAAAAAAAGTAACTCATGGGCAACACCCTTGCCAGTGCCATTTCCTGGCTCTGAGCCCACCTCAATAACACCAAGCTCCATTTTTAGCAGGGTGATAAGAAGCTGACACAGAGGGTGAAAAGCTTCGGTAACAATCTTTTATCTGTCAGGATGTGGTTGATGTTGAACCTTAAGAGAGTCAATATTGTTAAAGGACTCCAAAGGGCCAGTGTCCTTGTAACTAAGGGCATTTGAGATTTATGAGCTTGATTTTATGCATCAGGAAAGAAATATATTCTAGCATTGGAAATAAAAATGTGTGGAAGTTTAATGTCAGGAAATCGGGTCCCCATTTCTCTTTTCTTCATCAGCCATTAAATACATCCCCAAAGCACCAAGAAACCCCCAGAAATAAAGAAACAACGAGAACAGAAGAAGTGCAAAGAAAAATAAATGTGTATTTCATCTCATGAAGGTTAAATCTCTGGTATTTTTTACTGAATGCAAATTTTCCATTCTGATGCTTCGAGGCTTAAATTAATGACTGCGATTATTTAATTTTCCCTCCATTTCCCTTCCAGTTGCAGCCGTCGCTGTTGGTTTTCACACCACACATGAAGAGTTTTGCAGCTGCCACAGTCATTCCTGTGAAGGTACAAGCTGACCCACGCTCAATGCTTCAGTGTCAAAGTCTGGGCTACGTTGCTTTTCCACGGTGCTCATGTAAAAACCATGTATGACTGTGTCTGTCGGCTTCTAGCCAGTCCCTTAGGTAAAACTACAGGTCATTCCCTTGGCACCTGTCCCTAGAAAATGTACATTGCACAAAGTCGTGATTGAAATGTACAGAGGAAATTACACATTCACCAACAGAAGGGAAAAAAAAAATATGAAAAAAAAAAAAGAGAGAAAAGAAAATCCGATTGCTATTTTACAAGAGAAAAGTGTGTCTCATTCCATACATACAAAATGTTTTCAAATTGTACATAAGTACCAAAGGCATTATGAGAGATTCTTTGGAGATGAAACGAAAGTGCAAGAAAGCCAAGGCAACAGAGCAAATGAAAGGAAGCAAAGCAGCAACTGTCTTTGCTTTCTAAAGGACAACCAAACTTCCCGGCTCGGCCGAGCCCCAGAGCTCCTCCTGCTGGGAAATTCACCTCTCAGCTCTCACTGTCAGGACAAAAACATGAACCATCCCCAGCCCAGGTAAGGCCAAATGAGCCAGATGCTGTTACAGTGTCAAGGTATCTCAGGGAAGCGGCAACACACTCTGGCAATGGATGTACCCTTTGCTCGGTAACTCTTTAGGGCTGAAGCAGCTCTTACAGCTGAGAACTTTGGACCCAGAGATGGACTTCAGCCCAATGCAAAAATTACATTACTGTTTATTCAAGGCATCCAGCAGTATTAAACCAGAAAAGCTAGCTCTTCGTGCCTTTGTTTATTTAGATTAAACACTGAAGGGTAAGCTCTACCCAGTAGAAATCTTGGATCTGTGAAAATATTGGCAAAATTCAATCCTAGAGGATGATTCATTTGGTGAGGCTGGTGAAATCTCTGTATAGGGGCTATTGGAATCTGTGGGCTGAAAAATCAGACTTATTGGTTATAATATGGTCCTTTCTTCCATAACTCTAAGATCAAAGATGGTTCTTAATGTCTCTTTTCTTAAGCATCTCTTACCTAGGGTTTTTTTTTAAATATAGGCAAAGGTAAGAGCCATGGGGCACTGGGATCCTCTGCTTGGGCAGTGGGTTTGTGGCAGACCCTGGCACTGCCCTCAGTCAGCACCGCTGCCGTGGGACAACCTGGCACAGCACGTGAGGATTTTGCCCTTGGATCTCCAAAGGCACAGGACAACTGTTTGACCACACATTTTAGGAATGAGCTTTTTGGACTTGAAGCTGGCACTGGCCACTTTACTATATTTGTTTGTTTAAAAGGAAGCCAATCAAATTATCACTCAAAGAACTGCATCGCTCTGCTGCACGGCCTTGTGTGGCCTCCAGAAGTGGGATTTCTCCTTGGGATGGCAGTCACACACCAATCCCCCTTGCAAATCTTTCCTTTTTTGAACAAAACTAATAATTGAAAAAGTAATTTGGTTTTATTGTCACTGTCTCACCTCCAAAACAGATTTTTTTTTCCCCCCTGTGCATCTCAGATGCAGCTTTATCTGCTTTGATAAAGAACACGTGTGCACACGTGTTCGTACCCACATGCACATACAGCCACACGTGGGTGCATGTACTTGAACCACATGCACACGTGTCTGCAGCCAAAGTTGTGTTGTCCTTTTTATCTTGCAGGTTATGACAAAGATAAACTGTGAGCTTCATTCAATCTGTACAGAATTTACAGTTCAGATGAATAGCAATGAAGAGTATATAGGAATTCAGTAGCTGTTAAGTATTTATGGGCTGTGTGTGTTTTGTTCAGGTATTTTTTAATTAACATCACAGAGGCAATCTTGTATTTTAGCTTCCTGATAAAATCTGTTTAAAGAAGCATTCAAATGCAGTGGATTCCTTAACAAAACAGGATGTTAATTTTTTTTCCCTTTTCCTAGTTGAGTCACATCACAAACCAGGCAGGTGACACTTTGGTGTCTGTTCAACGCACATATGTTGATTACATGTAGAGATACCTATCAGCACGTGGCATGTAATGTGCAATCCATGTGCAGTATGTGTGGATAATGTGCCAAAGAGACATCAAGCAAGATAAATTTCATAAATACAGTGTCTATATTGGAGAAACAGGAATATAGTTTTAGTGTGTGGAGTGTTGTTGCTGTATAAGAACAGTGGCATCCACCTATATGAATTACTGATAAAAGAATAGAACATTTCTAAGAATAATTTATTGAATCTCCTAAAGCGTTTGATACACCATGCAGCAACTGCAACTATGGTTAAAATCTGCTCTTGATTTAAAATAATAAAATCTCTGTCATTTATCAGCTGTATCTTGTTTTGCCTCAATGTTCCTGAAAGTCTCAGGTACTCTACACTGTGCGTGAATTTTTTGAGAAAAAGTGAAGAAACTTCAAATTTTAGGAGTTTGGGGGAAAGGAAGAGCAACCAACAAAAAAAAAGGTCTCCATCCTGCCTGCTGACAGGAGCATGGGGTAACTCCAGCTCCAGGGAAGATGCTGGACCAGCGTGAATAACCAGGCAGGACAGAAAAAACCTGTCACCAGCCTTGATGACTTGAACAGGTCCTCAGCAAGGCTGAACATGGTGCCTGTGGAGATGCTAAAAAACCCAGACCTCCACATCCACACCTGTGATCAATCCTCTTCATGAACATCACTGCATATGCAGAACATTGGGTCATGGCCACTGTGTGGTCAAGTTTAAGGGACTACTGTGAAATGCTGCTTCTGCTTTGATGGGAGGTGCCCATGGCATGTTAAAATAAGGAGGTATTTTCCCATTGTGGCTTGCAAGGTTTGTGCTGACCTTTTCTTGTGTGGAGTGGGAAGGAGAGAGCATCTCCCCACATCCACAGCCATCAGTGTCAAATGGAGCTGGAATTCCAGCAGAGGCTTTGCTGGCAGCGTGACATTCAGCCTTGTTTTGGGGTCAGAACCATCCAAACTGGAGGTTCTGGCATGGCTTCTACCTGAAATCATTAACCCTGCCCTAAAATTATAGGCAAAGCTGCAGGTAAAATCCAGCCTGAGCTTGGCACTGAGCTTTGGAAAGCTTTGTGGTGAGCTCATGTTTCTCAGAACCAGGCAAACAGATGCTGCTTGAACAATTCACCTGCAGCTGTATTTACCAGGAAATAGGAGAGGGCAAAATGCTTCCAGGCTCACTGGCAGCTTTGGAAACAGCACAGCTTGGACCAGCTGCTTTCCATTCCTGAGCTGGAGCCTGGCATGCACAGCCGCATCTGTGGGTTGCCAAAGGGGACTAGGGTCTTGAAAACAGCTCTTTCTTCAGGGAGCAAAAACATCTACACTGGTAGAGCCTGTGAGCTCCTCTCAGAGATGTTCACCTGGACAGGAAAATCTGAGCCAGACCCTCACCCCTGTTTCCCTTTAATCAGCTAAAGCCACGGTGACAAACCCTCACAGGGCACAGAGAGACAACACAGACCCCATCCCTGTATGGAAAAGCTTCAGCAGAACAAACTGGGATGTGTTGAGGTCATGGTGGCTCAACGAGGAAGCAAATAAATTGCCAATAGAAAGCAAAACTGTCATGCAATCAAAACACAAAGGCTCTCTGGTGCATCTGGTGATGCCAGGCCAGGTCTCAGAGCTGAGTTCTGGCATCACAGCTTCCCTGGTAAATGGTCTGGTCAAGGAAGAGGAGGATATGGGGCCAAGGTCAAACTAGGTCATGGCAGGAGTGCCAAGAGACATGAGAAACTGCAGACACCAGCCAGATGGGCAAACCCTGAAGGCCTCATGAGAGCCTGACATTGCAGTGGGGAGAAAACTGGCAAAATATTTATGGAGATGAAAATGTAGCTCAGTGCCACTCCGTAAGGAGAGTGAGAGATGTTCCCATGAGGAATGGTTATGGCACAGCTGCAGAGTGCCCGAGACCACCAAGGCTGTAGAGGAGGGTGGGTGGAATCCCCAAAGTGTGATTTCCAAGGTTTGGAAGTCACATTCCCCCTTGTGCCTTGGGCTGTGCTGCAGGCACAAAAGCACACGGCACCCCAGGGCTGGATGAAGGTGAGAGAATTAAACCAGACATCTGGCAGGTCCCACACATGTGCGTTCAAATGGCATCTTTGAAATGAAGACCAGGCCTCCATCCTTGGCACTGCCTGCTCCTCCAAACCCACAGAAAGGGCTATCTGGGATGCTCTTTTTCAGAGGCATCCTGATGGAAAGGAGGTTGTGACACACAGCCAACACAATTCGTATTTTTTCCCTCCCCATTCACATGTTTGAAGGAACCACAGGTACAAACATGGATTTTACCCCGTAGTCACAAGCAGCAGAAATGGCGTCTGTGCATGCTGTACCAGAGGGATGGGGTGATGACCAGCTGCAGCATGAAAGACACTTGGTATATCAGTGTTACCTACAGAAGCACCGCAGCACCCTGAGAGGTGGCTCACAGGACGACAGCCTCTCCCCAGAGTGATGCTTTTGGCAACGTTACCTTGTCAGGTACTACAGCAATCTGGGAGTGCAGATACAGCTGGAGCGTATTGCTGTCTACTCATCTCAGGCTGCATGCAGTAGCAGGCAAAATTGAGAGTACAGTCAGTGAGATAGTCCAGAAAGCACATTCATAAGTTAAAAAGGACCCCGCTCCTACCTAAATTCAAAGCGTGATTAATAGTGTATCAAAAGGTGTGTGATCCCTCTCCCTCTAGACACTAAGGTAAGGCAAGCAGTATTGTGTCACTGGGGCATCAAACACTAAGATATACTAAAGAAGATTCCTATGCAGTATTATAATCCTTATTATTAAAAACCCACCCTATTGTTATTGTTAAAAAAACCAGTGAACTCACACCCCTGCTCTGAGCAGGTTTTGCTCCATGAGGCAGAAAAGTCGGGGTGTTTGTGTGCTAAAAGCAAAGGTTTGCTTTTACACCTCTGGGCAGCAGTGACCCCATGGGGCTCAGAGGGGCTGCTGCCCTCAGCCCTCCCCACAGCCTTCTCCTCAATGCTACCTGCAGCTGAAGGAGCTTTTGTATCTGATTTCCTTGTTTCTGGCTCAGGAAAAAGGAAGCTGATGAGAACAGAAGAGGCTGAACTGTGATGGAGAGAGGATGGAGAGAATGGAGATGTGCAGCTGTGGGCTGGGGAGAAAGGATTGGAGGCTCAGGGCTCGCTCACCCTGAGCATTCACATGATGGAGAAACAGAAATCCTTCTACTGCTCTTGGGCTTTTTAACATTCCCAATAAAATACTCACTGCTAAAGGTCTTCGTATGGGACAACTTTGGGTTAATTCCTTAGGAATTTCAGTTTCTCTTTTAACACTTACATGTTAGTCTTAGCAATGATGTTGCTGTGACCACGGTGGTCGGAGGCTATCAGGAAAATGAGGTTTCCAGTAGCTCCCTCTTGGGAAAAGTATGAGTGAAGGTGTTTTTCTATTCTCGTGGGCAATTATCTGCAAGGGGACCATTTGTATCTGAGATGATGCTCTGACTTCTCAGGTAGATAATACAAACTTTTTCTAAAAATATGCATAATTTAAAATTTTAAAAATCAATAAAAATGTAAAAATATACCTATTTATCCATAAACAGCAATGACCCTGCAAAATTTATTTGGACCTATTAAGCAGCATTTGAAACAAAATTCATTTTTAGAAAATCTGATCTATCGCATAGTCTGTCCAAAGAAATAGAATGGCTTTCTGAGCTGGATGAGAGGTTTGGTTTTGGTAAGCTCCTTGACATTTTTTGCTTTAAAAATTGTTATTAAGAAAGTGGGTCAACAAGGAAATTCACATACAAAATCTGCGCTTGAGTAACATTAAAGTCCCTTCCCAAATATTGGGAAATTTGACTTATGGCTGTTCCTCTGTCTTGGGGTCACATTATGAAAGGCCACCTTGCAACATCTTCAGCCACATCTCCTCTTCAGAGAACTCCTCAGACCACCTGAACTCACACTTGGACCTGAAGGACCCAAAACTTTATTGTGGCTTCATGTTCCAGCCCCAGGCATTGCTCCATCCCATGGGTGGGACAATTGCAGGATTTCTTTCCAGACCTAGACCCAGATTATGGGGGAAAAAAAGAAAAAGAAAAAAAAAAAGAAAAAAAAAAAAAAGCCCAGAAGTTTCTTGGAGACCAGAGCTCAGCCTCAAGGTCATGACTTCATGTTCAGCACAGACAAACCTGGAACCAGACTCTGGGCATGAGTGTGGGCATGGGCAGCCCTGGAGCAGTTCAACATGGTCTGCTGGAAATTTGACTTTCACATATCCAGCTCTCTTTGGATTCCTCTGCCCACACTTGGCATTGCCTAGAACTTGTTTCTGTCCTCCAAAAAATATGGAATAAGATTTGTGAGTAAGAGGGGAGCAAAGAGTAGCCCGAGAGAGGCTCAGCAGAGGCACAAAGTTTTCCTGTCCACCCTTTTAAAGGTCTTTGTCATCAAGACTGCCTTTTCAACAACACAAAACTGATTAATTTTCTTGTAGTCTGGTGGTTAAGACTTCTTATGGGAGAAGGTGTGGTACAGCCATGAGGGAGCTGAGTGATTACAAGAGAAGACTTTTCAGAGAGTACTGGACTATGATTCAGGAGAAGAATGAAATTATTTATGTCAATAAGCAACAAACAGGACCTATCACTATTTATGCAGGCTTAAATAATTTCATGGAAGTGATGAACATTATTTGTAACTAATTCTAGTGTAAGCTAACCCCAAAATCCATGGGGTTTTGCCTGGATGAATGAGAAGTGATGATTTATGGCACGGTTGTGCATGGAGGTGTGTCAGAATGTCTTTGATATGACACCACAGAAAATTATATCTCATACCTTCAAAACAAATTCTATGTGAATTCTATGTGAAATGTGGATAAAAACCAGTTTTCTGCAATCACTGATTACGGGACAAACCCAACAACTTTTCAAGATACAAGTCAAAAGATCTTTATATATTTCAGCGCAGGAAGCTGAAGAGGAAAAATTTGATTTTTCCTGCAGCAACCCCTGAAGATGAGCTTTAAGGCCCCTTTCCATCCAAACCATTCTATGGTTCTGTGAATGGATGCTTCTGTGATTCTGTTACTAAAGACCAGGCATGTACCTGTGCTGCAACACGACTGCATGACATCATCCTTATCCTCATCCTCATCTGGCATTCCTGCCTCTGTATCATACCCTCTGTGCCAAATCTCCAGCAGGCCTTGAAAAGTAATTGCAAACAAATAAGAGAATAAATCTTTCTTATCTCTGACTTGGACAAAATTTGCAGCAAGCAGCTGGCTGGAGCAATGTTGATTTTTGCCCCACCAAATGCAATTTCCATTCTTGTGGTCGGTAGAAAGCCCAGGCCACCACCTTTGATTTAGGACCTGCTGACACTCTTTGTTCTAGCAGAAAGGATCTCATTTTGGAACACACCAGAGGCAAATCTGCACGATTTACAGCCATTTGGCATTTAAACTTGTCTCTGTATGGAAGTCAAGGGCATTGCTGTGTTAACTCTGCACAAAGAAATCTGGAGCCTGAAGGAGTTTTGGAGCACAGAGAGGGAAAAGCTGCAGAAGTTAACAAAAACATGGCTCAAGAGGGGAAAGAAAGGAACTAGCATGGCTGGAAGCCCAGTTTCTGCCTAAGAAAAATGCTTTCCCCTCCTCAATGGTGAAAAATGGCAGGAAAATTGTGAAGATAGTTCCCCCTTCCTCATCCTTCCTCATTCCTGTGTGCTGGCCCTGGGCACTAGCAAAAATAATGGTTTTATTCCCTGTCTACAAGTTGTCAGACTGCACCCACATCTTCCCTAAGGCCAAAATTATCCTGCGCCTCCCCTGGTTGCTGTGTCTGGTCAAGCAAACAGGAGGAGAGAAAAAGGCTGTGAGTCTCCCTTCACCCCAAGCAAATCAATGTTCAACCTCTCAAAGGCCACACAGAAATGAAGTTGTCCCCTAAAAATCCTTAACAGGCTCTTGATATGACACAGGAGAAATGTGGAAAGACAGGGTTTGAAATCACAGCAGAAAACACACATGGGATTTGGGCTGTGGACGCACAGCAAGGTTCAGAGGCACAATGCCACTGTGGTGTCCCAGCCCTGAAAACAGATCCCAAACCAAACTTCTCCGGATCCACCCCCTTGTAAATAAAACCCCTACCAACCTATCCACGTAAAGGATCACTTTGTGGCTTTGTTTTGGTCCCAAAAGAAACTCTGAGCATCACTTTTTCCCTCGCTTTCCCCCAGCTGAAGGAGCTGCTGAGGGTGCTGGCAATGACACAATGACCTTTCCAAGAGGAAGAGCTTCCACAACAACAAATGGGGCAGACTGGAATTGGCACAACTCGAGGGCAAGCATGGGCAAGAGGCTTCTGAAAGACCATAAAGAAACAAAGCAGTGCCTCTTAGCTCAGCTTGAGGGATCCAAACAAACCAAAGGATGTCCCCAGAACGTGGGGGTGAGATTCTTGGCAGGGCAGAAGAAGAAAGGAAAGATTTTCACGGGCATAGTATGTGCAAAAGTGTTCAGGCACAATGCAAACTGTAAGAAAAGTGCCCACGCTGACCAACAGGGCTTCCAGAAGATGGAGCTCAGCACTTAACTCGCAGCAAGGCAGGGACCACAGCATCCTGCACCTCCACCCTCTCCCTTTGCCTGGTGGCTGTGCCTCTCCAACAGTGCTGCTGGCCATGAGAATGGCTTTGGGATCATGGCAGCCTTCCAGAGGGGTTGCCTTTGGTTTCTCTTTGCTTTCAAAGCACCCCCAGGTCCCTGGTCAGCAGAAGGGGATATAATTAAATATAATACATGGTTTAAAATATAAAATTCCATCCCCACAGTGTCTTGTCCTCCTTGTCTGTCTCATTTCTCCTCCCTCTAGATTTACCCTCTTCTTGCATTCAAGCTCATATTTCTGAGTTTTTCCTAAGATGGGATCATTTCCAAACTGCTCTGGTTCAGAGCAGTGCCCCAGCAAGTCCCACTTAAGGCCACATTTTCTGTTCATGCAAATATCCCAGCCAACATCCCTCTCCTCCAGGGATTTTCCATGTATTATATTGGAATTATGTCACCTTCCTGACATCTAATGAGGGGTAACAACCCCTCATTATTACACGTGCCCTGAAACCTAAGCCAGAAACAGACACATATGCTGTCTGTGACTCCAAAACACCTAAAGGTGTGATCAGCTCCTGCCACGACACAGCAATTCCCACCTAGCACTTGTCAGCCACCAGTTAATGGGATCTACAAAAGCCCTGGCTGGGTGAATTATTCCTGCCCTGCGCTTCTGAAGATTCCCAAGAAATGCATATTGCCTACTCTGCGCCATGGAAGTTTCACCTAATGATCTTAGAAAGAGAGTATGAAAGAAATCTGGACTTCACGGCTCCAGTTCGCTCATCACCGTGACCTCTTCCAAAAATGCAGGCTCGGACCTGCTCATTCCACACAACCCCCCCAGAGTAAGCTGCAAGAAAGTATCTGCCAGCTAAGGGTGTCCTAGAAAGAGGAAAACCTTAGCTGTCAATCTCCTTGAGAAGTTCCACACGTGGACAGCCGGAGCGGGCAGCTGCCAGCGCTCGGACGCGGCCGGGCGGCTGCAGGGAGGCTTCACTGCCGGGGGGTTGACCAGCCCATGTCACTGAAGGGTCCCTCGCCCGTGGCCGACCTCGGGGGGGGCCCGCAGGGCGTGCAGAGGTCAGAGTCGGTGTCTGACTCCCCTTCTGCAATGTAGGGTCTGATTTTGGCCACGGCTGCATAGCAACCGTTGTTTAGGATGTCCAAGTTCTCTTTGGACTGGGAGATGCTAAAGCCGCTGAAAGAGCGCTCCAGTTCCTCGTGGTCCACCGAGGGGATGGAGATGGACGTGTCGCTGTCTCTCATGGCACTCTCGTGGTGTTTGGTTGTAATGTCTTCGTTCCTCAGGTACTCGGCGCTGGCCCGGTGCCCGCCGCTGTAGGCAGACAGGGAGCGCTCGTGGGAGGGCGGCGGCGGGATCCGGACCAAGGAGCCGGGGTCTCCGATGGGAGAGGAGCCGTGGCTCTGCCGCTGGCACGACGTGGAGGGCGGGCACGCGTTGCTCGGGGCTGGCGGGGCGGAGAAGTTCTTCTGACCCATGGAGCTGGTGGACCTGATGATCTTGATGATGCAGCCGTTCTTGTCGATGTGCTCCCTGCTGTCTTCGGGGCTGTGGTAGGGAGGGGCCGGGTCTGGTTCTTTGGACCCAAAGTAAGCCTCTGTCTCCGTTGGGGGGATGCCCATCCTCTGCATGTAGATGTTCACCAGGAAGTCCAGCTTCTTCTCCATGGACTGAACCTGCAAAAATACCACAATTCCAGCAATACATGCAGGTTGAAGCACATTAACATCATGAGTATGAGCAACTTCCATCAAGACACAAGTGTGGGGCCAGGCTTTGTAGATCACCTCCGCCTACACTGATCCACAGCATCTCAAACTTTTAGTGAACATTTAATTGTTCTGTTCTGAAGGGTTTAATTGTCCACCTGTTCACAGTGTTTTCCTTGTTACAGGATTTTTCTTATGCTCCTCTAATCTTTATGACAGGCACCAAGTTCTAGAAAAGCTGGAGCACACTTGCTTCTTCTAGCTCCTTCCTTGCACTTGTCTGGGCTCAGAAGGCCATGGGCATTTCTGAGCCTTATGCTCTAGGAAAATTTTAAATCTTCAGCAAGGCCAGGAGCTCCAGCAGCCAGGCTCAGGGACTCATTTGAAACATGTCCAGCATGGTGGCAAAGAAACCAATGCACTGTTTTCAATAATAATGCAGGCTTTTGACAAACTCACTAAACTAGACTCAAAGTGTCTGGTTTGAAAGTAGCACTTAGGCTTCCAAGGCATTTAGTGTCCTTTCAGAACATCCACCTTGCTTCTTTTTCAAAGTATTCTGGGCTCTCACTTTTTTTTTTTTTTTTTTTTTTTTTTTTTTTTTTTTTTTTTTTTTTTTTTTTTTTAACTAAAAGGTAACATCCCAGTGAGGGAAAAAGCCAAGGAAAAACCAACACAATGCATGCAACACCCTCTGACAAGAACCCCTTCCTGACCCAAGATACCTGTTTTTCAACTTTCCCAAGCCTGCCCATCATGCTGGGGTCTTCAGGCAGCTCTCCTTCTGCGGGCCCTTTGGTGCGATCCTTGTCGGTCATGGAGGATCCTCTCCCAACGATCTGGTCAACTCTACCAGGATCAGAAAATCCCCCCGCCCCCGGAAAAGGACCTGGAGTCAGTTGGAGGCAGCAGGTGAGGAGAGCACCACTTGTTGTGCCTCCACTGGACAAAGCAACAGCCTCTCTCCCAACTAACACTCCAAATTACTCACAGACACTCAGTGGCACTGAAGTGTTAATTCAGATGCAAAATTCAGAGCAGTATTAGCAGAGTTTGAAATTATCCATTTCTGTTTATACAGATAAAACCTGGCACATTATGCACAGTAAATTTACTCACTGCAAAGAATTTCTTTAACTGGCTTGCTTCCAAATCGATTAACTTCTTATTTGCACTGAGAAATTATTGTTTTGGGGGAAGATCAAGTTTTCTGCCTAGCAAATACCAGTGGGATCTTTTTCAGTCCTTGCAGCAGTTCCCTCTCCTCAATGCAAATGTCCATGTGTAAATCTCATGTCCATGAAAATGAGCTGCTTGTTCTAAGACCCAGACAAACAGGTGCAGTAATAAATGTTTTAGTGGAATTACATCAATGCTGAATTTGACCAGAACTCATCAAACATTTCCAAACTGTTTTCATCCCAGTGCAGTTCACACTTGTACTGTTAGATGTTTTTTATTAACAGGGCTCCCAGCTGGGAGCAGCAGAGGAGGCTTCTGCCAAATCAGCCAGGAAAGGTTACCTGGCACATAATTTGGTACTGACTTCTTTACACACGTCACATTTGCACTTCCTTATTCCCAGTATGGAAACAACTGGGTTGATTAACAGCTCCATATGCAGAGGAAGGAGGAGGGCAGAGCCTGGAAGCTGAAACTCAATTTTATTAGAGGCATCAAATATAAATTCCTGGAGAGTAAACCCAGGAGCTTGTTGATCTCTCCAAAGTCTGAGGAGCAACTCATTTTTGGAATAACTTCTTAATAGCAGCCAGGTTTATTAGAATAATTCTGTGCTGGGCAAAGTTTACTCTTGCATAATGCACCAAACATAAGGGTGGCAGGGGGAAAGAAGGGTTAATTAATCTGACTGAAACCAAGTTGAGGTATCTTGAGCGAAAACTCAAAATGCTTCTTACGCAGTTCTGCCGTGTGGGCCATGGGTCCATGCACCAGGAGGAGGAAAAGGAAGGAGCTGAACACAGACAGACAGGGGAAAATGAACAAACAAAAACCAAGGAAAGGAATGAGATGCGAGGCTATTTCCAACACAAGAGCCATCTGTTTTCTTCACATTGGACAGGGACTTCATACGGATGTTGGCTGTTGACACTGAAAGACAGGTACCAGTGGGAATGGACCAGGGTGGCTCCCTTAGCTTATATTAGAGCAACAGCACTTTACAGCACCAGATCTGGCTCAAAGAGATGAAGTGGATGAGCACATCACACCAAAGACAGAAAATATAAGCCAACAATCGTTTCAGAGTTTAGCTTTGATCCCAGAAGCTACTTCATTTGGGCAGGGATGTGACAGAATTCTGTTCTGCTTAAAAAGCCATGTTTGATCCTTTGCTTAGCAATATAAGCACAGGAGTACAAGGAGCACTAAGTGCTGGAATTACAAGTGTGAGGAATATGCATGCCTTATTTCTCTCTTGTAATGGGAGAAGGAAATCATTGACATTTACAGGAACTCCCCACGAGGGATGCAATTACTGACAGGACATACAGCACAAGAAATCCTAGGACAATGTCGTTACCATGTAAGCAAAGAGCTGTTAAATTGGATACCTCGGGCTACCTTGGTGGGGAATCACAAGTCAAGGCGTGGTACAGCCACTGTATGAACTCCTCTCCTGTATGCACAAGCAAGTAGACTGGTAAAACAATGAACACGAGTTTAAAGAGGCCCAAAGTCTAAAAGTTATTGAATATTGTAGAAGGCCAAGAACAATCAGGGTGCTCAGTCCTCCTGTCCCATCCAGCACCACACTGACACTGAAATGTGTCCACTAATGGAAATGAGATGTCCCTCAGCAGCTGTGGAGTACAGCAGGGAGGCAGGACAGACTGTGACACAGAGAGGAGAACCCAACATTGCACTGCAATAACAGAGAGACTCTTGTGTACCCTAATTCTAACCTTGCAGAAATCAAGGCAGGACTTCTGCTGTCTGTCATATCTGAAGAGAAGAGCTGTCCTGAGTGAACCTCACATGGCCCATCTCAGGGGCCAGTTGACACTTCACAGATGGAGTGATCACCAAGAAGAGCACTAAGGTGTTGTTCACCTTCAAGGATACAACTTGCCTTTAGAGCTGCTGGGATTTAGGAGCAAGGCTGCAGCCCTTCACAGAGCTCCCCTTTAAAGCATTCAGAAGCCCTTTTCCATTGTCTAACTGACACCAGAGCCCACAGCTCCTGCTTGATTCATTCCCTTTGTGTCTATACCTGAATACAGTCCTGACTCCTGGGGTGGTTGTCTTCCACAGCTCTGAGGAACCAGAGTCAGTCAGATGTCTCCTTGGAGGCAGGGCAGCACCAAGGATGGTGCAGGGGGGCAGCTCTGGGCTCTGGCTTCAGTGCAGAGTGAGGAGAAGAAGGTGGACCAAGTCCTTCTCTATGGGAGAAACCAGTTCCAAGGTCTCCCACCCCTCTGCCTCCCATGGCACAAGCTGGACCACAGGAGAGTGCTCCTACCCTCAGCACAGCACAGAGATTTAATTTGTGCCTTATCTGACACAAGAAAAAAGAGGAAATTCCTTGTAAGCCCCCAACCCACCTGCACTTAGCTGAGGACTGCCAAGAGCAGGAAGTCCTTTTAGCCATTACAAAACTTTGAGATTTTGTCCAAACTGGGCAACAAAGCTCAAAAGATGAAGAAGAAAGAACATATTCCACTTAAGCAAGCAGAAGGGGATAATTTATGTTTTTACTGCATGACAAAGGACCAAGAATCTTCTGAGGTGCCCATCCCACTTCTACACTACAGCCCATGGGGAGCCTTGTGTGTTCTCAACACCTATTTTGGTGTGTCAAATACACATGTGCAGAGGGAAGAATTCAGCTGTAGCTGTGGAAGAGCCAGCCCCATGTTTTCCTTTCCTGGCAGAAGAGGATTCAGAGATTTTTAAGGATGCACGACAAACTGTGCCATCTGCTGTCCTTGGTCGGCTCTGCTGGGCCTCAGTTTGGGAGGGAGAGAGAAGAGGGGATTGCTCTTTAAAGTGGACTTTACTGTCTTTCCTTCTTTCTAATGACACAAAAAAAATGTAAATTCTTGCATCAGCCACAGTGCAGGTTTTCTCATGCTTCATTATGCTTCATGCTAACAGTGCATGCAAAGAGGTGTAATATGTCACCCTCGGGCCAGAAGCAGACATCAAAAGGTCAAATGGCTCAAATGAGATAAAAATGAAGTGTTTGGGAATAGATAGTCAAATATTTTCTTTTTTTTTTTTTTCCTTAATATCTCATAAATTTTTGTAAACAATCCAGGCATTGAAGCCAAACCCCCTTCATCCATGTCACAGGACTGGCTACTTACCCCTTTATTTGGCAATAAAACTTGCTCTGGACAAATTTTGATCAACAACTGTTGTCTAAAAACTACAGCTGAAATCGCATCTACTTCTAATCAGGCTAAATCAGCTGATCAAGGGAATTTTAACCAAATTTTCTGTGTGTAGAGCATGGAGCAAACACCATCAGCCAAACCACAGCTGTGGGCATCTACCAGGTTCCCCCTGACTTTGCTGGGACCTGCCTGCAGAAGGATTTTGGCTGAACTGAGCAATCCATAGGGTCAAGACAGCTCATGGGACATGCCTCCCTTGATGTTTCTCTGGGCAGAATTTGGCTAAAACAGGGAGTGCAGAGTGAAAAGGAGAGGCTGGAGCCATCCATGGGGACCTCACAGGACACATCCCCACGGCACAGAACCATGTGGTTTTGGGGTGACAAAGACCATGGCAGCAGCAGAGGCTGACCCAGGGTTTTGGGATCTGGCCTTGGGGCTCTCAGAGCTCTGCTTCCCATCCATCAGCCCCTTGAGCTCCTTACAAATGCCACTGGTACTACGGGAGGATAAAACTGCCAAAAATTACGTGCAGCATAAGCCTTTTCACAGGTGGGAACAGAGATTTTAGCAGCCTTCTGTACCCTGCTGCTTTCTGCAGCCACAGCTTGAGGAAATGAAAAAAATCATTGGAAAAAGGAGAAATTACAAAAAAAGTCTAAACATTCCAGGAGCCTTGTGGGCATGTGCAAAGATTTTTTAATCAGTATTAGAAACTGTATAAACAGTGAGGGGCAAGTCATTAGCATGAAGCTGATACAGCAACAGTCTTGGGCTGAATAAAATAAATATTCCAGTTTGAGGCCTCCTCCCCTCAGATCCATCAATCACCTCTGCTGTGCGTGAGGCACAAGTTTCCACATGAAAATCTTGCTTTTAGTGAAGGCTTTTTGGACATGTCATCTTAAAGGTTAAATACAACAAAATCCCTTTGAATATGTATTTTTAAATATAAATGCTTCTGCAGATAACAAGGTTATTTCATTTTCAAAGACTTCTTTTGGCAGGGAGGAGGAATATGAAACAATACTTTTCTGAAAGCGTGTTTTCTCAAGCCTAAAGCTTTGGGCTTCTAGAAAATTCTAATTTTTTAAATATTTGAGCTAGCTGAGTGGGAAAAGGTAAGCTTTCAATATTCCTTTTACTTACATTTCTCTAGTGAAGATTACTCAGAGCGGCTTAAATAAAAATCAAGAGATTTGTCACATATTAGCTCTTAGGGAGGCAAATATATTTAGGGAAAAAATATTTGAGGTTAAGCTTACTGCATTTAAAAATCACCTACTATTTCTGAAAGGAAAATTACTTTCTGGCAAATATTTATACCTGCCTTGGGCTCTAGTGATCTCAGTGCAAGGAGAAAATAAAGTTCAGCTCTTGGCCTTGCTGCCCAGACCTCAGAACACCCTAAAATGGGAATTTTTGTGAGAATATATTCCTCATGGCATCAGCTTCAGATACAGTTTTACTTAGGGAGAGAACTTAATGAGAACTATCTCGCTGTGTGACTGAGGGCTGGGTTTGACTCCTGCTCCTTCTGCTTGGAAAATCAGGATTATTTATTATTTTTTGGAATATGAGTCCCATGGTTGCAGTATTTTAACACAATCTTTTCCTCCATGGTCAGTAGAGTGGCACCAGGAAGAAACAGAGACCACTGCATTCATCAGCTACAAAACACTTCATTCTTACTTTGCTCACTGAAATAATTTCATTTCATTGTCCAAAGAGCTGCAGAGGCTCCTTTGCTTGTGTGTGGCCAGTGTCATCCTTTAGGAAGTGGATTGTTCACTTTATATTGGCTTTGTGGGTAAATATTCTACCTTTTATGTTTGAAGACAGCCTGGTAAAATATGAGATCTTTTAAAAAGGTACAATTTAGCTTTCTAACACCTCGAAGAAGACTGAAAACAGGAAATAGGCCCGCTGAAGGAACTGATGGTTATTGATGACTGAATGAACATCCCCTTTTTTGTTCTCCTCTGGCTTGAAGGCAAATCAGAGCACACCCAGAGCAGCAAACCCTTGTGAGTCACGATTTAGCAGGCTGCACTGCTAAGTGAGAAACGCCGTCATATAACTGGCATGAAAGGGGTTTGACATTAAGCAAATGAAAAAATAAAAAAAAAAACTCCAGAGAAAGCGGCATTTTGGTGAATCCTAACCTAGGCGAGTATTGGGGAGACTCTTTGGAAGAATACATGGGTCCTTTGGTTGGATACTTCTTATGCCGGGGAGTTGAAGGGGGTGGGGGACCCACAATCATATCTATCCTGGCAAAGTAAATAAGAGAAAAGACACCAGCAAAATGCATAATGAAGCAACACGTAGAGAAAAGTCGGTCAGAGAAAAGTCGCAGGAGGAAACAACTGACAAACAGAATGACAGGGAGAGAAAGAGAGAGATTTTGAAAATATATTCCGCTGGAAACAGAAGGCTCGCTCCTACCACCTGGTTGTTGGTGAAAAAACAGCGTCTTACCCACCTCGGGGTAAGATTTGGAGATTTAGGCACCACTGCAACATCATTAGGAGCTCCCCCCACCCCAGATATAACAGGCACCATGCTTTACCCTCTGGAATATATTTGCATATGTGTGGCAATATCCCATTGAGGTGGCTGGATATGAAACAACATATATTCATCCTCCTTTCAGTTCCAGTGCTAGAGAACACATCCTCAGCTAGTTCAGGGAAGCATGAGCTGCTGGGAGTCGGCGAGGAACGCTGCAGGGCTGGATAACTCAATGAATGGGAGACATCCATGGTTGGCAAGGTGTCAGGATGGAACACGAGACAATGTGAACACAACACTGAAAAGAGCACATTGCAGACACAGTGACAGAGGCTTTACTGATTAAAGAGGAAAGTGCATGTAAACACCCCAGAAATGTGCTTGGATACAGCTTTAATCCACCAAAGCCCTGGCTAGGGGAGGTCAGAGCCTGCCCTGCTGAGCTGAGCTGGCAGGCAGAACACGGGGCTCTGATTGATGAAGGAAAGGGGCATTAAAATATCTATTCTTCAAGGTGCCCCATGAATTCCTCCCTGGGATCTTTTGTATGGGTGCAGGGTCCAACACTGGCCATGGCCTTGTCCACAGCTGTACTGGGCAGGTGCCCAGCCATGGGACCTGCTGGTGCCCAAAGCGTGGCCCCAAAGGGATCTGCTCCCATCACCATCACCAATGTCCTGCTCAGTGGGGATAGTGAAACCAGTGAAGCTGTCTCATAGTCTTAGATCCCAAATCCAGGCGCTTCATGCTTTTGAAGCAGCTCCTGGTCCTCCTGGCTTCCCTGTGAGAGGATGGGTGGTGGCCTTGTCCAGCCCCAGAACCTCATCCTCACAGTCCCAAGAGCTGCAGCTAAGAGGAGGAGCCAGCTTGGTCTTTGAAAGCTGCACTTCCTTACCCCAGCCTCCCCAAAAAAGCAGACAACCAAACTGCTTTGTCTTTGCAGCACATGCCCCTGAAGGACTGGCAGACCTGGGTGGGTGGTGAGGCAATCTGCCACAGCGCTCAGGGGGCGGGAGACTCAGGCATCCCACCTGAAGCCAGTGGAGATGACAACCCAAATGCCCACTACCCACTGAGGAGGTGGCCTCAAGGCCTCTTGTTTCAAGTTACTAAAGTTAGGAAATCTCAATCCACTCCCCCTCCTCTTCCCTCCTCTATATTCAGCTACACATCTTGGATCTATGATCACTGAATCTGTACAGAACAGGAGGGTGAGGCTCACACAGAGGAAATTCTCCAGGGTATTTTGGTCTCCATTGCAAGGGAGAATGTTCCTTCTGGGAAAAGCACAGTGTGCAGCAGGGCTGAGAAAGTTACCTCTACATCTTGAACATCAAAAATAGCAGAGTTAAAATGGTCTCTGAGAGATTCATGGCAGAACAGAGATTCCTCTTTTTCCCAAGACAATTTTCCTACTTTATTCCTGAGGTTCATGTCAACGGTTTGCATACACAAACACTTCTTTTTTCTTCACATTTGCTGACTCTACCAGGGCCTTAGATGGGTCTGAAATTAGAGGAAAACTTTCTCAATGGCTTCTAGGGGAAACTGGGCTGCCACAGCCATCAAGGGAAGTAATTTCATTCTCCAAGTGTAAAAGCAAATGGTGTATTTTTTTGACTGCAGATTGCCCATGGCCAAGCCCTGCCAAAGTTCTGGGTGTCCTTCAAGCTCTGCAAAACTGGAGCTACTTCTGCTGAGCCAACACAACCAGGGCTGTTGGAGACTTGGGGTCTACTTTTCCATCAAGGCTGAGGGAGGAGTAGTCAGACTAAAAGATTAAACTCCGATCCTCTCTTCAAGGAATCAAACTTATGTTTTGGGGTTGTTTCTTTTTTTTTTCCAGGAGAGACATGAAAAACATGGAGCCTTCTCTGTTCCATTTGTCCTTTTTCCACATTCCTTCTATTAAAATGAACACATCTCGCTCTGAAATCTGAGCAGAGAAGCTGAAATGCAGCTCAGCTAAACCCCACCTACGTCGGTGGGCTTGGATGAGAAATTCCCATCTGCATGGATCTTCTGCAGACTGTGCCATCCGAGGAGGGATTCCTCCTGAAGTGGCTCAGCATCTCAACAGTGGGAGGGAGCTGCTGCCACCTCCTCACTTCTCTGTGTCCATGGCAGCAGGGCCACAGCCAGGACACAAAATTTTGTCTTATTTCACTCCCAGAAAGGTACCAAATGACCCACATGAGCCTTAACACTGGGGCACCAAACCTTTGCACCCTGCCAGGAGGACCATGGAGATACCCACCCACCTTTCCTGTGGGACATACCAGAATGCCAACAGCTCCCAAAACAAAGCAGGAGGATGAGCCATGATTTTTGTATGTCCTGAGATGGGCAGTAAGGGAGTTTTAGACTAGTCCCTGTCCTGCTTATCCCTGTGAGTTCCAGCCATAACCACTGATGTCTTCCTTGGGGATTTGTCTTGAAAAGGAAGAGTAAGCTGTAGCTGAAAAGGGAAAACTCTCCTGGCAATACCTCCACAGTGAACAAAAAGCAGTGGGAAATGAAGCAAAGAGAGGGGTCTCTTGCCTGGCCTGAAGGTTTTTAATCCTGGAGAGCATGTCCAGGTGCCCAGCTGAGTACTGCTCGATGACGTCCATCACGTCGTAGGGCCGAAGGCTCTCCTTAAACTTGCGCTTGGAGACCAGAAACCTCATGATGCTGCAGGAGACAGAGAGCAAAATCATCACACAGTCCCTGGGTGCAGCCTGACCTGCTTAATGGCGGATAAAAAACACTGCAGGGAGCTGCTCTGGAAGGAAAATGGAATAAATCCCAACCCTGTGGGTTTGGGAGAGGATGCAGCAATAGGAGAGAGGAAGGGGATTGCGGGGGCTGGTGGCTGAAGCCCTGTCTGCGCCAGGGGGGCCCTGATGCCCCTTGGACTGTCATCTGTGCATGTGCTCTCTGCACCACTTTTAGAAATGTCAGCGTTAAATCTCAGAGCTGGTGAGAACCGTCATTTGGATGCATCCCTGCAGGAGATTTTCCTGTTTCTCCATTTATTCCTTCCCTAAGCAAAAAATTGCCCTTCCTGGCAGAATTGTCTGTAAAGCAGGGCAGGCCACCCAGGGGAAAAACAGCCTGCAGCACACACATGTCAGCATTTGCCAGCCTTTCTTGGGCTTTACACTTCTCATTTTTCTCTATAATTTATTTTTCTGGACTGCTTCCCCCCCTCCCTCTCTTACCACACTGCCCTGATGCTGACTTTCAGCCCTGGTGTCAAATCTTCTGTCACAAACTCGCAGTTGCAGCTTTTGTTCTCATCAGGAATGTCTTCTCCAGGGAGGCTTGCTTCTGGGTTTGGGACAGGGAAGGAGAAACACAACACGTTACTGTTTCCTGTGCCAGTGCTGAACAAGGAAAGATGAGGCAGATCACAGCAACCCCCAGGGAAGCAGCAGAGAAGCCTTTGCTGAGCATCCAGATGAGAGCATTTCCCAGGATGTGCTAAGGGACATCCAGCAGTGCCAACTGCAGCTCTCACCCACCCCTATATCAGTGAATCCCAGGATCATTTGGGTTGGAAAAGCCTTTTAAGATCATTGAGTCCGTCCACTCCCCCAGCATGGCTAAGTCCAGCCACCAAACCATGTCCCCAAGTGTCACATCTAGATGTGTTTTAAATGCCTCCAAGAAGGTGACTCTGCCCCTGCCCCGTGCAGTCTGTTACAGGGCTTGACCACCTTTTCAGTGAAGAATTTTTTCCTAATATTGAACCTAACCATCCCCTTGAGGTCATTTCCTCTTGTCCCAATGCCTGACTCTTCCGCTTTTCCCCATCCTTACATACAGAAATATAAACATTGTCATGGGTATCCGAAGGGGTTTTCTTGCCTCTTCTGATCATTTTTGCCAAGTTTAGGTTGGAAGGAACCTTTTGAAGGCCCTCTAGCCCAAACCCCTGCAATGGGCACGGACATCTCCAACTTGATCAGGTTGCTCAGGCTACTCCAAGCTAAAAGACTGGGAGGGGAAGGACTTCCAACACCTTGGTTGGCAGCTCTGCCCATCTCAGGCAGGGAGGAGAGAAGAGTTGGGGCCAGCTGGGAGTTTGTGGCCCAGCACCCCAAGCCCTCACCTTCCGAGTTCTGCCGCGACGCCGCTCCCTTGATGCGGAAGGCTTGCCGCGCTCGGCTGCGGTCTCCGAAGCTCCAGCTCTTGGGCACTTTGCTCGGGCTGTCCTCGATGCTCTGGTCAGCGCTGGGGGACCTCCTGATGCCCTGAGCCTGTGGAGAGCCTTTCCCTTTGGTGCCAGCACCGCGGGGACTGGAGAAGACACGATCTTTCAAACTGACCTTCTGACTGTTCAGAGAAACACGTTGAAACAAAGACAAAAAGGAGACAGCAGGAGGAGTCATTCTGGAAACCACGCAGTCCTTCCCCACCAGCCATTAGAAACCAAGAGCACTTCCAAGCAGCAGTGACATGTAGCTTTGCTGTTGGTTTTTCTTTTTTTTTTTTTTTTTAATTTTTTTCTGATATATTTTTTATTTTTTGTTTTAAAGAAAGCATTGTAGAAATGTTTCCGTCATCATGAGTGAAATGGGAATGGTTTGTAAGAGAGAGAAAATAATGAGGACTTAAACAGAAGCCCCTCATGGGATGCCAGGGCTGGTGGGACAGAATGACATTAACAATGAGGTTATGATTCCTTAAATCACTGATCGACTCCGATCACGAGTTAGGAAGCTTTTCTTTCACAACTGCCTTCCAAAACTCTATGGCTAATAAGAAAATACCAATTAAAAACAACCCCAAACCATTATCTTAAAACTTTTGTGCAAACACTTCACTTCTGGTGCTCAGATACGTCCTTTCCCTTTCTTCAGCTCCTGTATTTCCTCCCTCTTAAAACATGATCTGCCCCCTTTATATATTCCAAGGAGTTCCTCTTTATCCAGTTACATATTGAAACACATAAATACAAACACTTTGCAACTCCTTTGTATCCTACAAAAATCCCATCTAAAAGCTATCTGCCATCTCCCTGGAGGTCTGCTATGGGTGTCATAAACATGGAAAGTAAAATTTTAAAACTCCAGAATATGGCACTTTAATGTTTTTTTCCCTACTAGAATCCTTACAATTATGGCAGGAAAAGAAGGTCTCTCCAGAAATAGAGGTGATCTCACTGGGAAATAGGGACCACCCAGCTCTAATTAGTTTCCAAATTCTGAAATTCGTATTTAAAGCCTTTTACTGAAATGAAGATGTTGAATTTTCATGTGAAAATTTAAGAGCAAAGAGATTTTGTGTAGCTTTATGAAACCACAAACTTTATAGGGACAGCATCAGGGAAAGCAGACTACAAATAGTTTTGGATCATTTCATATCTTCTTAATAGCAATCAATGATTAAATTCCACTGATTAGAGGTTGGACAATCAGTGCAGGATACTTGCACAAATAGCCAATATTTTATATATAGGTATATCAAAACTGAGTGAAGACAGGGATTTAATTCCCAACACTCTGTACCACTGCAGCAGCCACTTATCATTCTGCTGCCAACTCTGCCGCAATTTGTGGGAAGAACATTTCAGAAATTTTAATTTCCACATCACCAACCAAAGACCTGCTTTTTTTTTTTTTTCCCCCCTTTGGTGCCTTTCAGCAACACCAACTTAAAAGTCAGAGCCACACGGCCCCTCTTTGCCTTCAAAACTGGCACGAGGTCCTTCAGTCAGAACTTGGCTGCTGGTTTTGAAGCAAAGCAAAGCGCTGCTCCCTTTTCCCAGCCGCCGGCTGTTCCCTGCTGACAGGAGCAGACACCAGCTCTGGCCAGTGAAAGATGTGACTCGAGGACACTCAGGGAGCAGATTTGTCGAGTAAGAAGGTGCTATTTTTACAAAGTCACTTTACATTGTGAGACAACAAACATTTACAGGGAGAGAAAGGTGCTTAGGCAGCGTTTCACGGAGTTGTGTGCAATCCCCTGGGCTGCAGGGAAGGGTTGGCTGTGGCCACAAGCTCAGCAGCAATTTCACATTGGAAGATTGGATCGGACAGAAAATAAGATTTGCTCATGACCAAATTTAAAAAGGCAAAATTATTCCAATTAGAGATGAATTTTAATTCAGGCAAGTGCTGCGGATTGAATTTCCAATGTGTTGACCATCTGCAGGGTCTGTCTGAAAGCCATGGGATCAGCAGAGCTGAAATCCAGGTCAGAGATACAAATCCACACAGGAATCTGGGAACAAGTATGTACCTAAACACCTTTCTGGATGCAAGCCTTCATTACTAATGCTACCAAACCCATTGTACATAATGGGCCAAAGGTTTTAAAAAAATTCTCATTCTGAGTTTCTTGGATTAGAAACCAGATTGAAATTTCGTAATTTGATTCTAAATAGGCCAACTGGATGATTTTTCTTTATTTTTGTTGATTTTACAGAATAATATTTCTTGAATCCTCTGTGTTTCAGTAGTACCATTACTGTGAATTACCTTTTTAAAAAGTAAGTTTTTAAAAGGGCTTTAGCAACACAGCAATTTTCAGGATTCAGAGTGATCTCTTTGTGTCTCATCCTCTCCTGAGTTTCTCCCATCACCAATCCCAGCATGGTGAGTATGGCAGGGCCTTTTCCTTGGAGCCCTTCTCCATTCCCACAACAAAAGTGCTACAAATATTTGCAGGAATCACAAAGAGCAAAAAAGAAAGGGTTGAACTTGGTGAGGGATTCAAGCAAAGAGTTTCAAGCCTGACAGCATGAGGAGCAATACACTAAAAAATCTCATAGAAATCTGATGAACCATTAAGATCTGGGTGGGTTTTCTCCCCAAGTAGTCACTAAGGAAAAAAACCCAACACTTGATGTAACTTCTTTGTTTCAACATAGACCACACAAGACATCATGAACAGGTAATTGGATTTTTCCTTCTTCCATGCAATTCCCTCATTGGAAACAACACCTGGAATCACATGCAAGTACAATCCCTGCAGAGGAGGATGCTGTCGGGGTCTGCAGGAGCTAGTAGGAAAAAAAATCTCAAAGAAATACAGACATACATAGGGATATATGCTGTCAGCTAATCCAAGATCATGTTCTCACTCAACCAGAAAGTCATGCAGAGGGACGCAGAGTGTCTGAGAGAGGTGGTGTTTGGATGTCACTCCAGGATGGTAAATGAGCCTCAGCTGAGTGGGGAGTGTTGGTGACATGAAGGTGGGGACAGCAGGGACAGATGGACACTCACAGTCATGACAGTGGCACGAGCACAGGGCAGGAGCTCTGCTCGTGCCAGGGGAAGGAAGGGAAAGGGAACTGTGGCTTTGCAACCAGAGGCACAGGTTAGGGGAAGCCACAACAGCCTCACAGGGTGTGATTTAATTCTAAGTCCTCATAACCACTCCAAGTGACATCTATGAAAACAGATTTGATAGCAAAAAGATTACCTTTCCAGGCTGACTGTGGGAAAAATTTATAAATATTCAGGTTTTGGCTTGAATTTAACAAAGGATAGAAACTGAGCTGATGTTTCTCTGTTGCCAGTCAAAAAAATGAGAGTCCATGCTGGAGAAATTGGATGATGTTCACTGCTTTAGTGGGCTTTGTATTTTGGTTAAGTCCAACTGCCCAGCACTCAGCAGAGAAATGTGCAAGTATTGACCTTCAAAATGAGCTGCCATCAGCCTCCTTAGGATGCCAGGGGTTTAAACTCCTGTTTGAAATGCTCTGGTTTGGGGTTCATTCCAGTTCTCTATAGTATTAAATCAGCACTTAAAAAAAAAAAAAAAGTGGACTCATTACATTAGCAGTAATTTTAGATCAATAAAAAGTATCAGTTGTAAGGTCTTGCCATTGATTTTAAACTATGCTTGAGCCATTACTTCATTTTCTTCTCAGCTAGCCAGAATGAGTCGGACTAGCACAGACTCAGATCCATCTCTGCATCCAAACTCAGCCAGAATCAGAGCTCATTCTTCTGAGAAGCTGTGGCCAGGAGAAAAACATTGTCTCCTGTTGGTAAATGAGGGGCTTTTTTTAAATCAAGAGTTTGTGCTGAGCTCGTGGCATATGAGAACAACTCATTAAAACCAGGCAGGGGTGCCAGGAGTGAATGATGGCCTTTGTGACTGTCACTGGGCTCCAATCTGCTTGCTGGTGTGAGTAAGAGGCAGAAACCAATTACTGGAGACATAAAGGAAAGGAAAATAAAACTGTGTATGCAAAATTTGCCGTGACTAAAACAGAAACCAAGAGAGGGCCCAGCTCAAGCCTGGTTTGCCTCTAGCTATTCCAGAAAAAAACACTGCTAAAAGGTGAATTCAGCCTAGAGAATGCAGTTTCTAGAAGCAGAGAAACCTGGATGTGAGGGAAATGAAACATCAGCCATCGTGTCATGGTGAGTAATCCCTCTCCTTTTCCTCATCCACAACCACTGTGCTAGACTTGGGTGGGAGCCACTGATGCTGTGATGGCAAAGGCTGGAGCTGCACCATCCCTGCAGCCACCACACAGGCATGGAAAAGCACAGGGCCCCGGATGAGTGAAGGGACACTGGAACCAGACTCGTGTCTGTAACCTTTGCTGTCCTGCAGCACTCTGTTACAATCACCCATCTCTTCCTAATTCCCAGCCCTGTTCTCCCAAACTGATGCTGGGTGCTGTCAGACACCACATCAGCCCCATCCTGCCCCTCTCCCGGCCCCTCTCCGTTTGCCAGCTTGGCTGTTCTGCATTTTGGGAGCAAAGCAAAGTGGCCAGGCTGCACCTCCGAGCTCGCTAATCATTCCTGCACCAGCCTTTAAGGAACCTGCTCCACCCAGAGCCACAGGCCAGTCAAGGGCTCTGCAAACACCTTTTCTTCACTGCTCTGGGTGCCAGGTCTTCCCACCGTGAGGTGCCCTCACCCCTGAGTGTGCCCAGAAAGTGTCTTACAAAGCAGAATATGATAGAGCTGATAATCCGTCCTGGTGTAGTTACATTACTGTCTAAAATGAATGTGTTATTGCATTTATTGACTAAAGATCATTGGTTTAGTACATTAAGAAACCACAGCTTCTAAGGAGTTTCCTATTAATTTACCTACATTGAGTTTTCCATGATTGCCTCACCGTGTGCTGTTATTTCGTTATGTGCATCCTAGATGAAGGCTTTTAGCACTCAGCCTGAGCTGCATCAAAGTGCTGGCATCTGCCCCAAGACTTTGTGCAGTGGGGATTGCTGGCAGACACCCAAGGGTCCAGAGAAACAAGACATCTGAATTATTTTTACATCCCTTCACAGTTAACCCACAGTTTTACTAAAGCACAGGGTGTATAACACTACATTCAGGATGGATGCAGCTCACAAAGATGCTCTTGTAGCTATTCCAAAGTTCAAGGCTCCTTTTTGACTGGAAGAACCACAGTCTGTCATCCACCTTTTCAGACTCTCCAACAGATTAAGAAGACATTGAGGTAACACTTTGTTTCATCCTCCCTTTCCCTTGCAGAACTCAAGACGGGGGAGATGAAATGAGGACCACAGTGGGAAGAAATTCAGTAGAAAACAAAAAAATTACACTGTCTTTAGCAAGTAAAATCCATGCCTAGGAAGACATGCAAGGAAGACATTGAGATCAGAGTGGCTGATATTCCAGAGAACAGAACTAGACACGAACAGATGAGAGGACAGATTACAAATAGCACTGCTCGTTTTCATCTCTGCCAAAAACAACCTCAGTGTTAAGCAACTGAGAGGAGGCTTTCTCTGGGGAGGAGTCCCAGCTCACACTACACCTCCACACATAAAACAACCTCACCTGGCAAATGGAAACACCACAGAAGTCAGGATCATTTTTTCAGCTAGACTATTGACCAAATCTTTGCCATTTGTCTTGAAATGCTACCTGTGGAACTGATGATCCCCCAATATTTACCCACATTTTTCAAGGCTAACCTTCAAGGAAGGTCACAGCACCACCAAATATGTAGCAGGAGGCTGACTCAGAGGTTCAGGCTATTTATCCAGATGTAAAGGATTTCCTACCATGGATAAACTGGTTTTTATGAACCCTAAATCATGCCCCATTCCTCTTTGTTACCCATTCAGAGATGGGATTTACCACTCTACTTCTGAGCACCTGGTACACGCAAACCTCAGCCGTGAGTCCTACCCTCTAGACTGACACAGAATAAAAAGAGCCAGCAGGTCAAAAAATAGCAAGAAAAGAAAAGAATACAGGTTGAAACAATTAATGAAGAAAATCAGAGATACATATACTGTTAGAGCTGCAGTTTTATACTTTCAAAGCTGTCGTTTGTTGGCTTTCTGAGGGATACAGAGACTGGTGATTTTGAGAATTCAAACGGACTCCAAAAAAAGAGCATGCAAAAATCCGAGTTCACAAACATGCGGCATCACTCAGTGCCCTGCCACTCCTGGGCTGTCCACCTGCCTGGCTGCGGGGCGAGGAGCTCGGGGGTCCCCTGCCAGCATTCACAGCATGCAAACTCTGGGCAGTGGGAGATCAAGAAGGTGCATGTTTGCTGCTGAGGAGCAGGGGTGGGGGCAGAGACTCTTCCAGTGCAGGTGTGGAAGGATTTACGCACAAGTAAGGTAAGATCTACGTGTCTGTGTCTATGGCCGTGGGTGCACTAAGGGATGCTGGTTGGGAAGTCCCTGAAAACACCTCGCAGTTGTCAGCTGGATGAAAAAGATGCAAACTCTGCCTGTAATAAAGCCCTGAGCTAAAGCTGTCTGTCCCCCTCGGGGTCTGGAAACAGAACCATTCACAAGGCCAATGTCAACGCTCAGGGGAGCCCGTGTCCCCTAGGTCTGGTGGGACGGGCTGAGATTAGTCCTTCTCTAGCTGCGTAGTAGAGGTGCTAGATAGGCAAGCTGTGGCTTCCAAAGGCCACCAGGCTAGGAAAGGTCAATTTGTCACGGTCAGAGAGCCAAAGGAATGGTGACTGAGCAGAGGCAGGAAGCTGGTATTTCTCACGCTACTAACTGGACATTGTACAGTGCAATCAATTTGGAAGGATTCCTTGGACCTTGAGGAGGGGTGGAGCGATAGGGAGGAAGGGGTCTTTAAAAAAAAATAAATTTAAATTTTCCATTTTGCTCGCTTTTCTTTCTCTTTTTATTTTTTCTTTAATTTTCCATTATTTGGTAAATTTAATTTCCTGGCCACCTCCCTGGCTGAGCAGACACTGGCTTGGCTAGCCCAGCCCAAATTCCCCATCCTCATCCCTTTGCTTCATGCGCTCTGCACAGCCGGCGGCCAGGGAAGGCTCTAATTTCAGGGCGGGCAGTGGGGAGGCTCTTCCACCTTTTTTTTTTTTTTCTTTCTTTTTTTTTTTTACTCATCTAGTACCTCTATTAAGCAGAGAAGTGATCAGAACGGGTGGTAGCAGGGTAGAGGGAGAATGAGCCGTGCAGCTTTTGATTAGTTTCGTGCGACGCATTTCCCGTGGTACCTAGAGTTTCCTGAGCAGCATCCGCATAGTGACTCTCTGCACGGTTTGCTCTTACTGGAAATGAGGGGAGAGTAAAAATTAGACCTGGAAGCAAATGCCAGACAGGAAACTTTTGATTACTGACTCTAGGTTTAAAAGACAGGTGTTTTGAGGGCCGGGTTCATGACAGGATTGTTTCTGCTTTGAGTGTTCAGTGAGGAGAAAAAAAAGAAAAAGAAAAAGAAAAAAAAAAAGAAAAAAAAAGTAAATCAAAAACCAAGAGGGTTTCTGAAATTTGTTTCACTGTGATCAGGAAATTTAATTAATAGACATTAGGCATTCTGCTCATTGAGTTCGTGGCATCAGTTTATCTACAATTAACTGCAGATTAAATTTATCTACAATTAAACTGCAGAAAAACCAAAGGAAGGTTTTTCATCTGCATTGGAAACAAAAAAATACTCACTCTTCCTCTAAACATATAAAAAATTCGTAAGATTGTTCAAATTGGGTAAACCATGGAAAGCCAAAACTTCGACTTGTTTTGCCAAATAGAATCCAAAAAGTTAAAATGTCTTCTTTTTTAAAAAAAAAAAAAAAAAAAAAAAACACTCACAAAGAGAGCTAGTTAATCTGCAAATTATTTGCACTTTTCATATGGGAAATACCATTATATTAAGCCTGGCATTGAAAAAAATCAAAAAATAGATAAAAACAGGGTGTGGTGCAGTCCCTTATGGGAAGGGAGTTGAACATCTGTGTTCACACATCTGGTTTTGGTAATGATTTTCAGACAGGCCCTACCACTTCGGGGGAGTTGCTGACTTTGAGGAGGCACCACCCATCCAAAAAAGCTCCATCCCAAACAGCTGCTCAGGCACTGCCCTGCCAGGAGATCCCCACCAGCACCAGGGTCCTCCACGCCATGGAGCAGCCCTCTACCTGTGGAAGGGGAATGACGTGGCCCCATCACCCCACCAGGCCACCAACCACCAGCAGGCAGCTCTTGCCAAATTCATGGGCAGACTGGAAAGGCTGAAGGGCATCAAATCCCAATCTTGTTGGGTAATCAGAGGAGCTCATGGGCACAGCATCCCAAGCAAGCTCAGCCAACTCCACCCTCGGCATCCTGGGGACTGCTCAGGTGTCCACAATGGGACCCTGCATCCCCAGGGAGCCCCAGGGGTCAGGGGTGCTGCCAGGGCTGTCCTGGAGCTGGCGTGGGAGTGGGATATTGAGCATGCAGAGCCTCAGGGAGACACGTGGGTTCCTCTCCTCTCAGTCTCCACTGCAGTCCCTCCAGAATGATGCAGTTCCTTCTGTGCAAATAATCCGCTCCCCTAAAGGCAACTGATTATTTCCAGATTACTGTCAGTCCCAGCATGAGTCTCTGACACCAGTTAAATTGGTTAGAAGGCCAAACACCAGCCCAGGCTCATGTGGCCCATGGGGTTCCCATGATTGACCCTGGTTTCCATGGGCAGTAGAGGTTTGGGACACCTCGGACATCCTTGGCTGGATGAGCAGGGGCCCACTGAGTCAACCAAAGGCATCCTCCAGTGCGTACAGAAGCCTTAATCACACCCCTGGAGAGAGATCTTGGGGTTGTGTGTATCTCAGACAGACATATACACACACTGAGAGAGAGAATACACACAGATATACACACACAGTACAAGGGACCCAGCCCAGCATTCACCCAGAACACGGCCAAGGTCCTGCTGAGCTCACTGGGGTCGAGGACAAACCACAGCTGAGAACAACCTTCCAAAGAGGTTCCTCTCATTACCTACAGCACTGAACTCATGCTGGACAAAGTAATCTGAGTTTTAGCTTCCCGCTTCCCTGGAATCCTTCCGTTTCTTTTTCTCTGATATTAATGTATTACTGCGATCATTTGGTTCATTAATTTTTAGCTTTTCACCCAATTGTACTTTGGAAAATGCAAGAGCAAGAAATGTGGTCGTGGATGCCTTCAGATGTTTCTCAAGCCATCTGTTCAAGAGCATCTGAAGCCCACATTTCACACAGGAGCCTCCATAGCCCTGTCGAACCATGTGTCTGTCTTTTGGACATTACAATCAAAGCAAAACAAACAGAAACGAGATGCCACAGCTAATTTTCAGCCTGATTAACGGAAGAGTAATCACCCCCCATTACCATTCTGATCTGCTGCCTTTCTGCAGCAGGAGGGGTGAGAAAAGCCCTAGCACGGGGCAGGCTCCCTTCCCTGGGGATATGAGGGAGAGTGGATTTGTATTTGGACCCTGCAGGGCAGCAGTATGGTCCCAGAAATTAGGATGGGTGCCAGGGCCCCGGCAGCACAGCCAGCCTGGGGAGGGGCAGGGAAAGTGAATGGCTGGGGCAGGGTGGACACAACACCCCAAGTGATGGGCAACAGGAGGCTCTGAAAGCATTTGTTTTTTAACAGGAGGAAAATAAAAAGGGGGAAAGGGGTGCAAAGCATGTAGAAAAAGGTCAGCATCTCTTCTGCTCATCACAGCCTAGGCTCCACCTCTGGGGGAGGTGAGCTCCTGGCCCCCAGCACAGAGCATTCCCAGCACTCGGATGTAGATGCAGACAAGCTCGTGGTGGAAAAACAAAGCAGAAACCATAGAGAAAGGATGTAACCTGTCTCTCAGTTCAGCTGTCCCATTTTGCACCAAGACTAAATCAAAAGCCACCCAAGAGAAATTCCAGGTGACCCCAAGCCTCTGCCACACTGATCCCATCAACTCCTCACGTCCTCCTAGCCCAGGCAGCAGCTCTCCCAGTGCTGTGTGGGCAGAAATCAGCACGGCCACAGCAGCATTGGGGTCAGAGGGCAGGACCCCAACAGCCACCCTGTGCACTGGCAGAATGCTTGGGATGCTCCCTGACCTCACAAGACAATGATATCCTGCATAGCATAATCCCATGTGCCATGCCAGCATCTCTTCTCTAGATTGAAATATAATCAGGTGAAAAAGCTCTTTCTGTTCCATTTGCTGCAGGGGGTTTGTGGTGTATCAGTTATGGAAAGAAGGATATAGGAAATCAGCCACTCCCTACACACCACTAAAACAGGAGGAAGATCCAGCTACCTCCAGGTGTTAAGACTCTTTCCTTACAGCGATGGAAATGCAAAGTGGAAAATCCTTTCCCAGCTGAAGCAGTAAAAGTGTGGAGCTGGGGTCTGCTAAGAGAGACACTTCATCCCCAGGAGCTTCCTGAGTGAAACATCACCAGCAAGTGGGTGATTAACTGTCAGGTGGGCAGAGAAACAGGATGAGTTCTCTTTGCTAAGGGCAGGATGACACACTGAGCATCACCGGGAGGCTGCTGGAAATTCGAGTGGGTGGAAGATTTGGGATGTGAATGTAAAAGACCCAGAAAATTTTATTGGGGAAAATAGGCAATTTGGGCCCCTTCCCCCCAAATGTAAAATTCCTTCCTGAGGTCTGAGGCATTATCAGATGGAAGGAAAAGGACGTGGGAAGAGATAGAATTGGTATTGTCCTAAGAGAACAGAAGGAAGGAGCTTTGGTGCTGCCATGGCAGCAGAACTGAACGATGTGGAATAAACTCTAAAGCTCTGCACAGCAGCTGCAGACCCTCAGCTTGAACCCTCCTTGGGCTGGGGTTTTGCAACAAGACCCATCAGTGTCACAAGAGACAGATGCACCACAGGAGCAGGAAACAGCACGTGGAAATTACTCTGATGAAGGACCTATAAATAGTAAAAAATACTCTGAAAAAAGAAAGGGAAAGACTATTTTTACTTCCTTCTGTGACATAAGGTTGAGAAAGTAAAAAAGTGATCAGGGAAAAACCTGCAACTTCTACAAAGAAATATTGTACTCAACTTCAGGTTTCAAGTCAATAACAATGAACCCTGCAAGACAGGACCAAGATTCAAAAACTAGAAATAAGGCTAGTGACTCAGAAATAAGATTATTTAGTCTCATTAGATTGCAGGGATGATGGCTGGTGTAACCTGTAAGGGACTGTCAGACATCAAATTTCCTTGGCTATGGAGCTGATGGGGCTGAACAGGGATTTTTTTCTCACTGCACTGTAAGAATGTGGATTTACCCTTCGATGCATCCAAAGTTTATTGCTGGCTGAGGCAGGGCAGTGGAGCAGCCAGACCCTGGGATGAAATTCTGACCCTCCTAATGCCACAGGCAGATTTCAGCCAAGATTTCAGCCTTGGTCTGCTCCCAGAGAGCCGTCCCCAAATAACACTCCCTGCTTCAATAATGCTGGATGGAGGCTGCCTTCACTCGAGCTACACGTAAGACCTCAAGAAAAAAAAAAAAAAAATCTGGGTAGTAGAAACATGATCTTGGAGATTTGGGTTTTTTGGCAGGAAAATAGATGGAGTGCTACAAAGGTTCTGCTTGCAAAGTAAAGCTCAAATGAATGACAGGAAAAAAAAGGAGGGGAGAGGGAGAAGAAAGGAAGGAAAGACAAAATTTTCCACCCTTTAGTCAGCAGTATATCTACCCAGATATCTTTGGTTGGCTTTTATGCCAAGGAAATATCAGCTTCTGGCCTCTTATAAGCTAAGAGGCATGGCAGAGAGGTACATCTGCAGAATGCCAGGCTCTAGCTGTACTTCTGAGAAATGTATTCGTTGTTTACAAAATTTAGGCTTGCTTTGAGGAATGAGATGGAATATCTGAAAGCCAAGCAGATGATCTCCACTGATCACCAGTGAGTTTGTGTCTCATCAGCCAAGAAAAAAAAAAAAAACAAACCAGTGATTCAGTTCCAGAACTGTTCTTTAAAATAACTGGAAAATATAGGACAAAAAAAGAATCCCAGAATTAAATATTTCTAAGTGGATGAAGAGTGTCCTAGAAGCATCCCAAAAACCAGCCCTGCTGCTTTCCCTGGGAGTTGTGAAGGGAGAAAAGCTCTACCACCAGTGAGATTTAGGGCTGCCCTTGGAAGGTGCTCGCCACGATCCAGAGCACGCTCTGCACCGTGGGCTGGAGGCGTGGAGGGAAGATGGAGCAGGGAATGTGCCTCCTCCCCAGGGAGAGGGGTGGACAAAGGGTGTCTCTGCCATGCCACCTCGTGCCGTGCCAGAGAGCCCTCCTGTGTCCACGGAGCAGCAGGTCCACGCCGTGCCCCGCAGCCAGAGCAGCTCAGGAGAAGTTGCTGATGCGGTGATGGGGCGATGGCTTCATGTTCCCCACGTCACCTCTGCCCAGCACAGGTGACAGAGACACGGGCAGAGTGTCACTTCTGCCCAGCACGGGTGACAGAGACACGGGCAGAGTGTCACCTGCCCCTGGGCACGCATTGAGCCTGCGTTATACCGAGTGACTCAGCTACGACCCCAGCAACAAAATAAAATAAAGCAGCGTAACCCAAAGCCCTGCTGTCACCCCCGTGAGTGTCTGCCAGCTCTGCCTGTGCTGCCACCACTCTCTGCAACCTCCCCCCAGCCTCGCTACCCTGCAGCTCCAGCCCGAGGCGGACTGGAAGGAAGGTATGTATGATTTAAGGTCCAGCATACACGTAGATACATCGGACTGCACAGCACAGGAAAAGCACGGTAATACCTAGGAATGCTTCCCTCGATGGTGCCACGACATGGTACACACACGCACACACATAGAAATCTACAGGGAATGCATGGGCATGGCGTGTTGGCAGTGATACAGACCTTGGCGATGGTTCAGGCTGCTGCTCTTTCCTTTAAACAGAAGCAATAGTACATTAGCATGGTGTCAGGTGGCAAAAGATGTTGCTGCTTCACTGTTAAAACATAACGAAACGACAATACCAAACAATACAACTAAGTGGAAGTTGTGGACAGAAGAAAGGGAAAGGAGCACTTAATTCCTGGAGTTTCTGGCCCGGACAGAAGATCACTGGAGACTCACACAACCTCAGAGAAGACACATACAACGCACAGGGTTGTAGATTTCACCCCAACCCATCCTTGTGGCTCTGCACCACTGAGACACCTGAGGGTCGTGTGATTTGTGTGAGCACAGGAGGACTTCTGTGGGCTCAGAGAGCGGCCCCCTTCCTTTGGAAATGCACTGGCCTCATGTTTCTGCACATGGGGAAAGGTTTGGATGGTTCCCATGACCTCAGTGCATTCATTTTTCCTCCCTGGCCATCGGGACAGAGCTCATGTCAGATCTCTGAATGCATGGATTCACACCAGGTGCTGGGGTTGGACATGGGTGGGAAGGAGCAGGGACTCCTGCCCTGGGATCCTGACACCTCAGCTGGGGTTT
This sequence comes from Sylvia atricapilla, assembly GCF_009819655.1. Classification (NCBI taxonomy): domain Eukaryota; kingdom Metazoa; phylum Chordata; class Aves; order Passeriformes; family Sylviidae; genus Sylvia; species Sylvia atricapilla. Next base: position 8,829,274 of record NC_089155.1, on the reverse strand, counting down.
ATGCCTCCAGAGCCTTTGGCAGCTACTTTACCAAAGTAGTTGGCAAAGGCGACGTGGAGGGAGTGGGACACCACAGTCTATGTTTGCAGTTTTGTATTGAGATCCGAAACTGCCCTGAAAAACACATTGAGGACAAAGTGAGTTGAATGCCTACAAAAGGGCAGCCAGGACCAGGACACTGCAAGCCATGCTAAGGCCACACTGAAAAATACCCCACACCTTCTCCCTGAGCAGGCATTGTGGTGATATTTCCCTCCAGCAATGAGGAAAAGCTGCTCTGCCTTCAGCTGCTGTGATTCACAACTCCTACACTGGGGAGTGGTGTTTAGTGGGGGCCTGGAGCAGCCCTGCCCCTGCAGCCCCCCAGAGAGGGAGCAGACTGTGTTTCTCAGCAGATACAGCTCTGCCTGCCCTCACACTGGTGCCCTCTGAGTGTGATGCTGCACCAGCCCTGGCTCTGCCACTGCTCAGCAGTGACCACTGAGACCTGCACAGAGCCCGACCCCTCCCTCAGCTAAAGGCAGCAGCCTGGAGACATTAATAAAAATTTATTTTCCACCCTCTGCTTCTTGCTCAGAAAAAGCTTGGAAGCCCAGCCTCAGTCACTAGCTCAAATACTCACATTTTAAAATTTTCAAGCTGACCCAGGGGTGTATTCTTTATGGAGGCACACAGCTCAGGGCAGGCCCCATCCCACATCTCCCAGCTGGTGTCGATGCCCACTGGCACCTCTCCATCCCTCCCAGGGTCTGCACCTCCCCATTCACCAACAGGGGCAGCCTTGACTGCTCAAAACCCCCAAGAATTATCCCTCCCAAGCAGAGGGTGAAGGTGCAGGACTCCCACCCTTCTGGGGGATTCATGTAAACCTTGCCACAGCCAATTTAGCAAAATTGTCTCACTGCTGCAACCCTGCCTGCTGTCACTGGAGGGAACAGAGAATGAATTAACACATCATGGGCCTGAGTGTCCTCGGAGTGTGGTGAGGAGCAGAAAGGTCAGAGGAAAACTGGGATCACTACCTCCACCAGCCCCTTTGAGACTATGACTTTGAGTTGTCAGTCGAGCACTGTGACATTGCTCCAGAGCCAAGTTAGGCTGAAGGAATTCATGTAGAGCACGGGAGAGGGGCAGGGAGGAGGTCACTGAGTGACACATGAGGGACCAGCTGTCAAACCTCTTTCATCTTCCAGGATGTCCATATGCAAAAGGCAGAAAGGAAGAAAGGAAAAAGGAAAAAAGGGAAAAAATATTGCAAAGTGTGTGCGTTCCAAACTCTCTTAACTCTGCTGCTAACCTGAATGTCAGTCCCGACTTGCTCTTCAGGTTCCTCAGGAGCTCCAGCTGGTTCAGAGGAGGGATGAGTCTAGAAGGAGAAAACAAAGAGCATTAATACCCAGACAGAGCTGATCCCAGAGCCTCCTGTCTCGGCAACTTCCCCTGCTGCCCCATCCTTTCAACCAGAACCAGCTTCGTGCCACCAACTGCAGCTGGGGGACAGCTCAGGAAGGATGGAGAGGGGTTTGGCTACTTCCAACAGTGTCCTAAGGCAGAGCAGTGGGGTAAGAGAGAGAAAGTGACAGCAAGAGAGAGAGAGAAACTTGTCTGCACCACTGGATTTTGAACCTCTCCAAAACCAAGCAGCTGCCAGGTGTCCTGGGCAGCCAGGTGGTGTTTTGTCAGAGCGGTATTCTGGCAGGTTGGCACTGCTAAATGGAGAGAAACTCCAGCTTTGGGGGAAAATAGCAAAACTCAACCCTGCTGCTCTTGGGCATGTGGGAAGGTGTGGGAAGGCATGGGAAGGAGCAGCTTGTGGAGCAGAGAAAACAAGGACTGGGGTTGGGAGCATCCCAGGAGAAACAGCAGTATGCTCCAGAAGTTTAACCAGTTCCCTACTCTCCACGTCAGATTTTCGCCCCAAAATGAGACAAAATCTTGTGTCACTGCCTTCTAGAAACCACAGGGCTTCTTTCCCTTCTCAGTAAAAAAAAAAAAAAAAAAAAAAAAATTAAAAAAAAAATTGACAATGGGAATCCTGGTAAAAATAAAAATCCAGTGAACAAACATCCTGTGGCCTACCCTGATTTTGTGCCTAAAAGCCATGGAATTAGCTCCACATCCATTTTTTGGGTTCTTCCCTGAGACCTTGGGAGACCAGGGCTTGTTCCATAAATATTTAGTATTGATATTCCCAGCCAGGTTTTCAACCAAGAGAAACACAGGCTGGAGGTGTGAGGGGGAGACTAAGAAATGAGGCTTCTAATAAAATAAAGGGAGAGGTATTCATGCCCACATTTTTTCAGCCATGATGAGACCAATAGTTTCACACTTTAACAAAAAAAAAAAAAACCCAACTCAACTGGAAGAGCCTCTTCTCTGCAGATCCTCAAAACCACAGTGGTTCAGCAGAGATTTTGTGTTCACAAGACTGAGGCAATCAGAAAATTTTCCAATTCTAAGTATGGAGAAAAGAGTAAAAATAGGCCTGAAAAAATTTTGGCTCGGCTCCCCAGTCGCTTCCATCCAGAGAAAAGCACATCCTGATCTGCTGAATTAATGATCCTCTTCATTCCAGACATCAGGAAGGAGCTGACCTTGATGCAGTGGAGCTGTGCATGAGTGCTGGGCTGTCACCTCCCTTCAAACACACCGTGGGGTTTGGAGGTGCATTCCAGGTTGGGAGAGGTGGTGCATAAAATCCAGCACAGGGTGTACTCAGCAGGTAATGAAGGGTGCACAGCTCTTCTCTGGTGAATTAACTCCTCAGGGAGGTCCATACCCAGCACAATAGAGGAAAATTGCCCCACTTTCTCCAGCTGAGGTTGCAAATCCCAGGCTTTCACTGGTGCTAGTCTCAGCTGAGGAGCTCATTAGCTCAAAAAGACTGAAGGAGTCAGGATTCCAAAAGGAATTATTTCTTTTGCATCAGCCCATGGTGTGCAGTGTGCTGAAGGTGGCCACCTCTTGGGCCACCATAGATGCTTCCATGAGGAAGTACAGACACACAACAAACACAGAGATTCACCATTTCTGTGGCTGCTTCATGGGCCTGGTACACATGAGGTGGAAATCACCAGTATTTTACTGAAATAATTATTATTAAAAACAGGTGAAAACTTACACATATACTTGACCTGAAATTTCATCCCAACTAAGTGCTCAGCCTAACCTATCACTGCAAGAGCAGCTTGGGGAGCAGCTACTGCACCACACCATTTCTCCAGAACCTTAAAAAACAACAACAACAAAAAGGCAGAACTCTGCACAGCTCTTGAACTGAGCTTTGCTGTGGAATGCTGGATGCATGGCACCCTGCCCTGGTGTGTGCTCAGGGGACACAAATGCCACTGTGCCAGGTGCAGAAGGAACCTCTGTCTGGGGCTCCTCACATTTTCTCTCTCTCCTCCTGGTCCGTGTGTCACTGGTTAGCGAGGGAAGCGCGTTCCGGTTAAGGGGGAGCTGGCTGAGGGATCTGCACACCACGGGACACACACACAGCTCATGCCACCCACCACAGCAACACTTCTGAGCTGCTGCAGGTCCCCCCCAGCTGCCTCCACCACCCCTCCCAGTACAGCACAGAGAAAGGCCACGCTAACTCCAGGTGCTGGCTCCCATATCCACAGGGAAAGGCGGATCCGCTGTTCCTGGGCGCACAGAGAACTTTTCAAGCATTGGGGGACAGGAGGGAGGTCATGCCTCGGGCCAGGACACCACCAGAACCCCACAACACGAGGAGGGCAGCAGCACACGACACAGTGGGAGCTGTGCAGACACACCACGACACGCACACGGACGCCACGATGATTTTTTTGAACAGTCCCAGGATGAACAATTAAGGAGATAGTGACAAGGGGATGGGTGCTGGAATGGGATGGGAACCTAAATGAGCCTCCATGCAGTGCTGGAGTTCCTATAAGGAGGCAATTTTTGCCTTAACCATGACTTTATGTCTCCAACTGAAGCTATCTTTCATGACTGAGAACATTTATGGTGCTTATAAAATACTTCATTATAATAAATGGAATGGAAGCAGCACATTCTTATTCCTCTCCCAGTAGTAGAAAAATGTCTGAGTCTCAAAACAGGCTGTTGTTCAGCACAACAGGAAAATATATTCTTAATATTAAACTTGCAGTTCATTGATGCAATTTGTTATAAATTAAGCACACAGAGCAGTAAGTGTGATTTACTAAGGCTGTAAAACTTGCATCTGTGAAAACTGGAACCAAGTTTCGAAATCAGACACTAAATCACATCAGCTCTAGTGGCATTACTGCATCTAGTGAGGATTTAAACTGCTCTAAGAACAGAGCTTGGCCTGCAATCTTGAAATGTAAGTAATTTATTTCCCATCTTAAAATATTAACTTGACTACACCTTCAGATACCCATCTCATATAAAATACGCCTGTGATTTGCAAATCTACTCCCTTCTGCAGAACCTGAGATAATATTATTTATCATAAATCTTACACAACCACATCCAGGACTTTGCATTTGGATTTATCCCAAAAGGTTAAGTCCCAGATTGAATAACTGTAGCTAATAACTGCTTAGCTCTAGATGGGTCTTGGAACTAAAAACTAAAATGGAAAAGTCCTGCTGAGATGAAGTATTCTTTCACAAAAAAATCAGATTGGTTTACTGGAAGAAATGAATGATCATATCAGTTTAGCTACCCAGATCTTCCTCTTCTCCAGGTTTTACCCTCAAAAGCAGGCACAGCTGCTCTGGAGGTTTTAATCTGTGCTACCACTGATGTGCCCTGCGGTGCCACCACACCAGCAAACTCATAACCAGCATTACCAGGTGGGCACAACTCCTGCAGCTCAGAGCCAGAAAAATGACACAATGAAGGATGGGAAAAGAGGGCTGGAGAGAGGGAACACAGGGGAGTGAGGGCAGAGGAAAGTGGAAGATGCATGGGGATGTTTTCTTGTTGCATGGACTGGGGGAGGTTGGAAAGACCATAAAGAAATCATCCTTAACAAAGCAAGCTTATCAAGCACGCTCCCATTCTCCTCCCTCACATCATCATTTTGGCCATTTCCCAACACTTGTGTGTACCAACAGCTAAAATGTAAATGGAGGTGCAGAGGGTTGGTCTGTAGCAGCAGGAGGGCACGTCTGCTTTGGGCTTTCACTCATTCCTTGGGAAAAACTCATCTTCAAAGGTTTCTGTCTTTTTGTTTTGGTTTTGGTTTTGTTTCATTTTGTTTTTAATTCAAGGCTTTGTATGTTACAGTCCCAAATGGAGAACAAGGAGTGACATGACACACACTTTCAGAGTCACATGCACTTCATACCTGGAGGCACCATACGTTTGCGTTTGCGTGCTTTTCAAGTGTTTTCACCAAAGAAAACCAAAGGGGTAAGAGAAAGAAAAACAGGGGGGGAAGTTGGGGTGGAGGAGAGGGGGAAAGAAACAGAATAAAGAAAATTAGCATATGAACGAAGTGTGTCCCCGGGAGCAGATGCTGTGGGCAGGCTCACAGGTGAGCACAGGAGCGTGGACTGAGCTGGCTCCTGCTGTGGCTGGCTCAGGAGCCACAGCACACCCGTGTCACCCTCGGGGACAGGCAGCTGGCACCTTGCTCTGAGAGCAAATGGGCACCATGGGGCAGGGAAAGTGTGGGGGCCTCCCAGAGACCTTCCATGGGACATCCTCAACCCCACCAGTCAGGGATTCCCTGGGCTGGGCTGCTGAATGGGCAGGACGTGCCCATGGGTTTGATTTTCTTAGTGAAGGCCAATATATGATAGTATTTCAGATCAAGGCCCTGCTCTCATGAGTGACAATAAGAGCAGATTTTTTTTCCAATAAATCCAGTGGCTGATGCAGAACAGGTTATTTATGATATCTGGGTGCACCAAGCCAACTCTTGCATCACAACCCAAACCACACCTGCACACACAGAAGCATTGTGCATATTTCAGAATTTGGTTCTGCCGCATTCTGGATTTAAAGATGAAATCTGGGGTTCTCTCGGAGGCCACCACATTTTCCCCCAAACAAATCAGAGTAGCTCTACTGCAGTGATTGGAGTGATGCTCTGGAGCCATGTGAGCTCCTCCAAGGCATGTGTAACAATTTTCTCATATCAAGCAGCCAAGCCTTTCCAGAGATGCCTTGGGAAGAGAGATGAGCTAAAGGCACAGGCTCCTGCTATGAAGAATAAGCAGCTCAGTGTTGAGCAGAAAGGATGCTGAGGTAGTGGTGACTGCAGATCATCCCTGGGCACCAGAGAGAGGGATTTTGAGTTCCTCCAGCCCACTTCCAAACCACACTGTGCATTGCAGCCACATGTCAGCAGCCATGGCCTTAAGGGGCTGCTGGGCTTGATGTGCTGCTATGCCTGCAGCAGCACCAGCAGCAGCACAGGGCTGCCAGTGCCTGCCAGCTGGCTTGGGGAAGTGGGGAGGCAAGGAGAGATGGTCAGTGTGAGTGATGCAAGCTGCAGCCAGGACATACAGTTACTCCCTTTTTTTAAAAAAAAAAGAAAAAAAAAAAGAAAAAAATCCACTTAACTTATTTGACAGCATTCAAAATGGCGGTGGAAAAAAAAACCAATTTCATTGAGGACTGGAAAAAAAGGCAATCCATTGGTGCACCCAAGGCTCACTCGCCCAGGTGATGTTCACTTGATCTGTGCACAAACAACAGCTGGGATTTAAGGCAGAAGCTGAGAGTCCAGAGAAATCCATTCCTAAGGAAGCCCAGGGTGACACTGTTGTGTGGGGCTGAGCAGCACCCACAGCAGCAGCCAGCAAAACTGCTACAACCCTGCTACAAATCTGTCCTGCCTTCTTACACAAGATAAGCAGGCTCTCCAAACTACATTTCTTTTTTTCTCTTTCTCCTCCCCAGAGTTTCTATTTAGCCTTTTCTGGAGATCTTCAGCTCAGATTTCTTCCTGCATATTAGCTCTGTGGAAATAGAGGTTTTCACAAGGGGGTTGTGTAGCAGGTAATCAAAAGGGTGTCACTGCATGTCTGGCTGCATGGCAAGTTCAGTATTTCAAAGAGCAGTAAAATCTGGCAAAGTCCACTGAAAACAAGCCCTGAGTGCCTGCATTTTGCAGTGGATTTTGGGCCAAGCTCCATCCTCATCCTCTCCAGTAGCTGACCCCAGGCAGCAAAGGTACAGCCAGAAGGTCAGGTACTGGGAGGGAGAGTTTCAATGGGTGGGTTTAATGTTATTGGAAAACAGCTTTGTTCTGTTCTGTTGGCTTGTTGTCGTTTTGGGTTTTTTTAGACACAATCTTCAACTTAGCTCGTAAATTTCTAGGGAAAAAGCAACCAATCAGACACACACTGGGAATGAATCCAATGAGAACTTACTGACCACAACAATGAGACTTCCCACGGGTTTTTATGATGGGTTAAGAGGCTGGCTGCTGTGTTTGAAATACAGGCTAAAGCTTACCCCAGGAAATACATCCAGGCTATCTGCCTGAGGGCTAGAAGGCACCAGTAATACAGAAAACAGGGAGGGATTATTCCTGCAGTGTCACAGCCCAGTGCTGGGCCACATTCCTGTGTGGGAGTGGGGAGATGGGGCACAGGGAGCCCCAACACACCCAACAAACCCCACAGAGCTACAGGAATATCTAACAAACATATCCAACCATTCCACAAACCCAGAGAGTCATGGATAGCCTCTAAAAATACACCAGGAAGGAGCACATGGCCCTGCCCACGATACAGGAAGGTGTGGGGTGAAAATTAATAGAATATTGTGCATTTTAGCCTCTGAGGAAGCCACCAGGATCAAAGGGGACATGAAGAACATGGTGCTGCCCTGTGTCCTGGAGGGCTGGGAAGCATGGCAGGGGACTCTGTCCCCAGCTCCATGAAGCTCCAAACCCCAGGACACTGTGAATCTCCACAGCACTGCTCTAACCTGTGTGGTTTCACCTTAAAAACCTGCCTGGTTTTACTGCAGGTAAAACCTGCAGTAAAAACCCTACAAGGCAGGTGGGTGCTGCTAAAACACTCTGGTGTTCAGCAGCCTCATCCATCATGGTCCCAACGTCATTCCCTGCTTGTGTCAACACCCTGGGATGGATAAATGAGATACAACAAATGGGAAAACGCTCCCTGAATCCCGAGTTAGTTTTCCTCCTCTTAGAGATAAAAAAGGAAAAGAAAGGAAAGGAGGACCCAGGGAAAATGCACCTGGGAGAGTGCCAGGCTGCTCAAGGGTGGGGGAGAAGTTTGCTGAAAGGCAGAAGGACCATTAGAGACCAGTTGGACCAGCAAGGAGACCCTAAAAGGGCACGAGGAGCTGCAGGTAGGGTGAGGGTGCTGTTTACCTATGATCCAGGGCAGCTTGGAGGGAGGTCTTCACACCTGGGCACGGCAACTGTCACAACACAATGCAACTACCAGCAGGCGTGGAGAAATAAAGGTGAAAAGAAGAGCATGTACAAACACAAAGACATGGGAAGAAAAAGAAAAAAAAAAAAAAGCACAAAGCAACACAGAAATTAAAATCAAGTCAAAAAGAAAAACAATGAAAATATACAAAGCAAAAAAACCCTTCCAAAAGTAAAAGCATATACCAACTTTTTCAACAACAACAACAAAAAATTAAGTAAATAAGCAAAATTATATATTCAGATAACAAAAAATAACTATGGAGACAATGGCATCACAAGAAGGTAGTGGAGGAGGAAGCTGGAGGAGGAGGTACCTGTACATGGGGACGGTGACGGTGCGTTCGTAGTACTGCCAGGTGGAGTGCAGGTCTGTCCGGGACAGGTTGGTGGCATAAAATCTCCAAGCCGCCTGTGCAGGAGAAAACCCAGTGAGACTGTGCACCCAGGCATGGCCAGAACCACCCCTGGGTTTATAAACCTCAACTAACACCAACTGTGTTGGAACTGTGCCTTCTCCTTGGTTTGGTGAGGGACAGACTTGGGGTATATTCCTGACATGGGAGCCCAGCTATAAAAGCTGTGGGTCCCAGGCATTCACTGCCAGACTGAGGTCAGGGTGGATGTTGCTGCTCATTAAGAAGTGAAAAATGTGGAGAGAGAGGAGCAGGAGAAAGTAAAATTACTAATTTCAACTCCAAGATGTACACCAAGGCCGGCCTTCTGCACGGACATCTGTTCTCATGAAGAAAATACTCCCAACTGTACCTCTATATCAGAATAAATATTCTCTTTGGGGAGAAAAAAAGGGTGAAAACAGATTGTCCTAATGCATTTGTCTTGCTGAGCTGGCTGTTTACTGAATTCCGTCCCTTTTCTCTCTAGATTCCCTACCACATATGCTGTTTTCCCATGCTTGATTTCCTGGCATTTATTCCCAGACAAAACCAGTCTCTGGCTGCTGTCTCACACCTTACACACACGGTTCCATTTGTCTCCTCCCCATCTTCTAAAAGTCAGAGAGGCTCCCCAAAACCAGGATGATGTAACCACAAGGCTCCTTGGATGGGACCCTCACCTGGATAAGGCCCGCTGCTGGGTTTCGCCTCTTCTCAAAGTGTTTTTGTCGATGCTGCTCTTGCACCTTCAGAGCAAATCCCGAACCCAGGATGCCCTGGGGAATAGAACAACAATTTGTAACTAGCAGGCATTTAGATAAGCTTCCACTTAAAAACTGCTTCCTCTGGCCAGCTTCCCCTCCGCAAGGTTTTGTCCTGGCTCATTTTTTGGTTCAAAGATAGAGGAAGGAAGGAGCCTCCATCCCAGCAACTGTGACAGACACTCTCCAAGGGGTAGCAAACTTTGCTGTTACTCACTGGAATAGCAAATTTTCCCAAACTACCTCCAGCCAACTAATAAAATATAAAAGAACCCCATGGTTCTGGCATTCGGCAGATTATCCCCATAGGAATCCAGATCCTGCAACACACTGAAATGCACTGCCAACGGGACAGGAGGAATTTGCTGAAATGGTTTAACTGCAGAATAACAGACTGCATTGGGTTGGAAGGGACCTTAAAGCTCATCTCATTCCAACCCCCTGCCATGGGCAGGGACACCTTCCACTATCCCAGGTTGCTCCAAGTCCCATCCAACCTGTCCTTGGAAACTTCCAGGGATGGGACACCCACAGCTTCTCTGGGCATGCTGTACCAGAACCCCACCACTCTTCATAGGGAAGGATTTCTTCTTAATATGCTCTTTAAACCTACTCTCTTTCATCTTAAATTACCCCAAGGAATAGCTTTCTGGGGGGAAAAATGCTTTTCATTGCCTCCATAAATATTTGTGTGGAGCCGAATTGAAAGTTCCCATCCCATTTGCTCAGGCACATGATGCCCAAGTTGTGGATATTCAAACAGGCTTTCCCTTTTTCTCCCTCATCTTTTGATAACCAAGCCACAGAGCGTCACAGTCAGGAGGTGTCTGAGTGCATCACGTTGTGGCTGTTAGAGTGCCCCCAGCTCCAGGGGCTGAGGACAAGGCCCAGGTGAGCTCAGCACCCCACACTTACGGCAGGAAGGGCAAAGAAGGACACGCCGATGAGTGTGAATGTCGCCGCCAGCAGCCGCCCGTTCCAGGTCTGTGGATACTTGTCCCCGTAGCCGATGGTGGTGAGGGTGATCTGCAGGGAGGAGATCAGTGCCCAGCCCTTGGTCAGCCAGCCTTAAAACTGAAACAACCCAGCCACAACTCACCCAACAGCCGAGTGGCACAAGGAGGAGCCGGGTCACTGCGTGCCCTGAGCTGCCCAAGGCAGGGTGCAGCTCGGGGACCTGGGCGACCAGCAGGGTGGTCTCTCCACGGGGTGCAGAGACACCCTAACACCCTCCCTGCTCACCTGCTGGGTTTCACACCAATTGGGAGTGCTTTGGTGCCTTTTGCTGTCACAGAGAGAGAGCTGCCATCTGGTGCAGAGGCTGGCGGCAGCTCGGAACCTCCCCCAGGAGGGGCTGTGCCTTCGGCAGGGGAAGCAAACCAACACCGTTCCCCCAAACTCCCTTTCGGCAGCTCAGGAAAGCTATTTGCATTTTTGCATGGCACAGAGATCTGTTGCTGTTTATTCCCAACCTTCCCAGCAGTGCCCATCAGCTGGTCTCCACGCCCCTACCTAAAACCAGTCTGCTGGGCTGAGAGGATGAATTATGGCTCCTTCACACCACCTCATTTAGGGATGGGGTTTGTGCTATTGCAATGCACCAAGAGAAAGCTGGGAAGCTGCTGTCTGTATTTTGGAGAAGGACCTGAGAGCTTTGTTGGAAACAGAGTCCCCTCAATTTCAAACTGCAGGCAAAGACACTTTTTCCCACTTCAGCCCATGGACATCACTAGAGGGAAATACTGGCTATTTCCCTGAGGCTTCCAAGAGGATCTGAAGAGCCTGGGACCGGCAGGGCAAGGCAGAGAGAGATGGTCAGATTAGAAACATCTTTGAGACTTTTGATCCCAAAGGCTTTTCCTGTCATACAGCCTCCATGGACAGAGCTGGCCCCAGGGATGGGAGCTGACACCATCCTGATGTGGCATTGGAAACGTGCATTCAATTTAGAATAAAAAATCACTTTTACACAAATGGAAGTAGGATCCCAAAGTGCCTTTTAACTGGGCCCACTAAAAGCCTTATCAATTAGATTCTATTTTGACCAAGTGGTTAAAAAATGCATCAATGTGGCTAATCCTTGCTGAAACACAGAATTGGAGCAAGGCTCTCTCCATAACCACTGCAAAGCTGGTTTACAATATTTTTGCAATTTCTATAGACAACAAGTGTTGGATACACTCAGATCAACCAAGGCATGAGCTTCTGAACCTGAAATTTGATTTATGCCATCTCTCAACATCTGCCCATATTGGACCCATGAGCTGGACTCTGACAAAAACTGTTTATTTTAATGAAGCTCAATTTTTTTTTCTGAACTTCTCAGTGGCAAAACAGTCTCAGAAGCAGAAGGGATAAATCTGCCCATGGTTCTCCCCAGACTGAGCTCTGATCTGGGCCATCACTTTTCCCTCATTGTTTATTTTCTTGCTATGTCAAACTGGGCTTTGTTTTTATTTTTCTCTCCTAACTAAGGGGCTTGAAAAGCAATTTACTGCCTCTTTCCCTTTGTTGGAATGGAGGAGCTGCTTGATCAGCCGATTCCTCCCCAAGCCTGTTATTGGGATTTGATCAGATCGGGGATTTTCATTACATGCTTTGTAATCAAGGCCAAACTAGTGATGGAGCAGAAGAACAATAATGCAAGAAGATTAGAACGTCATTAATTCTCTCTTTGTTAATGGGGTAATCCAATAATTCACATGCACACACACAGCAAACCACAAGTATTGCCCTTTCAGCAGAGATGTGACGGGGAACGCTCGCCCCGCTGGAGTCTTTCTGCTACTTAGGCCCTATTAATTTAATGAAATTTATTCCAGTGTGTTCAACAGAGCCTCGCCCAAGTGCAATTTAAATAATTAAAGGACAGCAATACTTGTCAAAACAATGATCAAAGCACCTGGTGGGGCGGGATCTCTGTCTGACCCACCTCTGTCACAACAGAGCTCAATCCCACAACTGGGAGCAGAGCTCTCTGTCCCCCTGCAGCCCCAGCTAATTCAGAAATGTGATCCCCTAACAATTTCTATGAGGTTTATGTAAGAAAAAGAGCTAAATGGAACGGCCTGAAGCCATTTAATCAAAATGTTAACTAAGCACTCTCTAAGTCGATACCTCACGTAAGTGATAGAAGATGGAGGGTTAATGGACATTTTATTTTAATAACCAGCAGCTGCTCTATGGAAATTACTTACCAGACCCCACCAGAGTGCATCTGCGTATGTATCAAAGTGCTCATTTTCTCCCTTCTCGGCCAAGTACACCAGGAAAGAGGCCAGGATGAGGCACAGGAAGCCAATATACCAGGCAGTAATCAGCTCCTGCGAGATCATTAAAAGAAAGAAGAGAATAATTGCAGTCCTGGTGTGCATCTCCAAACGCTGAGTTTCTTGCTTGCTGCTGGATCTGAACTTTCCCTGCACTTGTTTAGGGTTTGGGGCTTTGGCTGGAGATCAGTGATGGCACCTGACGAGATGGGCCCATGGCTCTGGCAGGCCTGAAACCAAACCATCCAAACACACACAGTAAATGGAGAAGGGAGTGTTAAAAGCTCCTTTATTCCAAGAACTGGAACTGAGACTTTAAAAACTCTGATATTTCTCCTGTTCACACAGGGAAGTGGAGTTGAAACCGAAATAGGAACCCCCAGACTTCTGGAGATTCTACTCAGGGCAGGTCCAATCCACTAAAGGAGGAGGAGCTGTGAGTTTGGGGTCTGGATGGACTATTCCCCAATTGCAGGGAAATTTTAGTTTGGAATTCACAGGAGTGATTGTTTTTGGAATAGTTTTTGGAATTTTGGTGCAATGGTGGACAAAGGAGACCTACAAATTTCCTATGATTTTTACACAGTGCTGGAGATGCCTTTCTGGGAAAAAGAAAGCCAAGGAAGTAGGAGAAATGTTAAAATCATAAATACAGCATCAGGAAACAAAAAATTAGCAACAACATCTCCCAAAACTGATCCCCTTACACTGGGGATTGGTTCCATGACTGAAATCTCTCTCTCCCTTCCCTTCTTGACAGCTGAGTATGAGTTCAACCCATACTTCTGAGGGTCTAGCTTGGCAAAGAAGCAGCAAAATTAAATTAGTGAGACGGCATGATTGAGTGTGTCTTGAAAAATTGAAAAGGTTTCAATAAAGAAAGAAAATAACATAAAAACAAAGGCAAAGCCAAGCACAGTACTGAGACAAGTCTCTTCCTTGCTACAACGCCTCAATAAGCCTGAAACTTCTTTGTTCTTTCTCTTTAGTACTCAACACTTTAGGTCGGCTTTTTGGCTTTTGGCCCAATGAAATTAACAACAAGCTTTGAGTTTCACTCTCAGAGCCCAATCCATGCTCCTGTGCTGGCGCTAAGCCATTTACAATGAGAAAAACACAGAATTTTCTAGTTAAACTTCCTAAAATGACTAAAGGTAAACTGAAACTCTTTCCCTATTTGGAAGCACCTGCTGGAGGTGTAAATACATTACCACAGTGGAGCACTCCATCAGAGCTTGTGTCTCTGACTGTGCCTGTGTTGTACCCCTGTGTTGCCTGCGGTGTCCTCCCAGTCTCCCCAGGCCAGGAAGAACTTTGGGATGGAGAGCTGAACCAAAGCAGTGCCTCTGGCGGGGAGAACACAAAGAGCAGCCCCACGTCCTCTCCTGGGCCTTGCTCACCTTGCTGTGTGCGTAGACCACGGAGCCCAGGAGCTTCCAGGTGCCGCCGCGCCGGTCCATGCGGATCATGCGCAGGATCTGCAGGAACCGCAAACTCCTGAGGGCCGAGGTGGCAAAGACATTCCCCTGGGACCCCGCTGCCAGCACGGCGATGGATGCGATCAGCACCATGATGTCTGCAGGAAAACAGGGCAGGGAAGGGTGAGGGAGCACTGCCAGGTCGCCACCAAAGGGAATGGCGCTGCCACTGCTTCGGGCTGTGCGTGGCAGAGGGCTCCTACACTTGTGTCCTGTGTTGGGAGGATAAAGCATTAATCTGAGACTGGATGACTCCTTGTCATCCTTTCCACCTTGTGGAAACATCCTGGTTTCCTTCTCCACACTCGTCATTCCCATAGAAATGCTGCAAAGCCTGAATTTTGATCTGATTCAGTGTTAACACTGCATTAATCCTTGCCAAAGGCCCCTTCTTTTATCAGCCATGGCTGCTTGTTAAGCAGAGCAGGGAATTCCCCCATCTCAACTGGGAACGAAAATCCATACATCCTCCATAGTAATCCTAAGGTGCTTAAGGACAAAGAAAGTCCAAGAAACAGCCCAAGAAAAAAAGTCTTGCTCGATACATACCAAAGATCCCATAAACCTCCTTCCCTGATTTGCTACACAAATTTTATAGGAGTGTTTTTCTGTGGAACAGACTGAAATCCTGCATATGATCATTGCCAGCTCCCAGACAGTCAAAGCCAGTCTCCGTAGCGAAGGACACAGCCACTCTGTCCATTTCTAATCCCAGAAAAATATCACTGCTGTGCCCAGATGGCCACTCTCACAGGAGACTCACTGAGTGCTTTACAAACAATAATTAATTAAGTCTCACAACTCCCTTGTGAGGCAGCTCAGCAGCACCAGGGAAGGCAAAGTGAGACACGGAGTCTCAATGACTTGGGAACAATTTGGTGTGGAGGTTGGAAGCACAATTGCAGGATTCCAGTTCCCATGCTCAGTTTTTCCTGGATTAACCTTTTTTTTGTGGCTGTGGACAGCTGTCAATGACACTTGAGGTATGCAGGGCACTGGGATGGCTCCCAAGTCAGCAGAAAACAGGGAAAGCCCTGTGATGAATAACAAAAACCACGGCCACGGATTAGGACTTCTGCCTTTGGCATTTTTTCCTTTCTCAAGGTGACCACGAAGCAGCTGAAGTTTAACCCCCAAAACACACAGAAGACACTAGAGCACCGTGCAAGCAAGTCCTGGATTGGGAAATCTGCTGCAGCTCTTACCAATGACACAGAAAGGCTTGCGGGCAAATTTCAAGCGGCCCCTCCAGCCCCGGTAGCGGCAGCAGCAGCCGGCGGCCCAGATCCGCACAAAGTACTCCACCCCAAACACCACGATGGTGACGATTTCCTGCA